>NC_136485.1:146766558-146889058 GCF_053919585.1 Euprymna scolopes
TATTTTGTGTAGTAAACATTTATGCCATACCTTATAATAAAAACTTTTATATATCCAGAACTTTTGACGTAGAGCCTAAAGATGAATATTTTACATAGAAAAATATATTGTTTATCATTGATTTTCCATGAACTATCACCCCTTAACCACACTGAGAATTGAACCATTAATCGTCAGGAAAATATCACTTTTAAGTGATATTTTCCTGTAGATTAGCGGTTACATCTTCAGCATGGGAAACCGAAAAATACAATCGTTAATTAGTTAGGATCAATCTAGTCATGGCTTGCAGGACAACAGCATACTACATCCGTGATGTAAATAAAGGGTTCAGCTCAACATTCCGTCCCAATTTCCGTGTTCGACAGAAACATTCCCGAGTTCGACAAAATACACTTTAAGAATGTCGGAGGTTAAATCTACCGAATCATTTCGAAAATCATACTACAGTTGAGAATAGTAGTCCGATGGATCGAAATACTACGAATAATGAATCCTCACCCCCAAAATTCAGAAACGTATACATTACTATTTAACATTTTCTTTTACCTACAAACTATCTTATAAATTATATTATTTTATACGCAGTGTGGAGTCTTTATTTTCTATACGTCGCATAGTGATGCAAGAAAATAGAAAGACCACTTTATATATAGGTGTGTTTGAATTCAGATATACGAGTTGACATGGCTCTTTTTGTAGTGCAGAAACGTGTATATTTCAAACGCAAGCATTTAAAACAAACGGCGTGATGTTTGTATCGCAACGATTATTGGAGATTAGAAAAAGATAAATAAAAATGTTTTGGGGGTGTCACATTTGTTAAATTTAAGGCAAACTGGAAAAGAGAAATGAATTTGCTGTGTCACTGACTATTAACCGGCATGTTAATAACATCCTTAGTGATGCAGCCTTGCATTACATGCGTAATTCGTTTGATTTGTATATATTTAAATAAAGATGCATTAGTCAAAATCCACTGAAAGCAATCCGTAAGAAATATGTAAAGCATGTGTGTAGCCTGAGAATAGACTAAATGTGTATATGAATTAATGAGAAAATACACTTTTCATCCCGCGAGATTAGTTCCTTGTAAAAATGTTTTCAGCTATAAAAGCTATTTGAGTATGCGTCGGTAAAACTCATCCTTTTCTAAACTATTACGCTAAAGAAAAAAAAAAATAACAGGATTTCTTTCCGTTATTGTGATGCCCATAGTTTCTGCATCCGCACTATACGGCTATATTCAGAGGGCATCAATATTTTCAAATTAATTAATCAACATTCTTCTAAGAATTAAAACAGCCGATCGATTATTCGATCTGGTGTGTAAATTCGTGCAAACTCTACGCGGTGATTGAATTTAGAGTCAGAGTAATTACATTAAGTTGTGCTTCCTCGTCCAAAACAAACGCCACAGGACAAGAAGCAAGTGGCGATGTCGATTTATTTAATTCCACTCAGTCATTAAAAATATGATTCATTGATTAGATGTATAAAAAGTCAATGGAAAATCAAATAATGAAACAAACAATCACTCAGACGAAAGAATCAGCAATCATATAACATAAACAAAGAACAAGTTGATCATTCCATATAATTATTTAAAGATTTGTAAAGAGATCATGCAGTCCCGTGTTGGGAAAGCGGAAATATTGTTGACTAATGTTGCAGTAGTTTTAAAAATACGCACGTTCTATTCTTATTTTAATTATAATTTTTTCTACCCTTTCCACATTTGTCTGCACATCATATGTTTTCTCTCTATATATCGGTTTTTTTAATGTTAAATTGACGTTAAATCTTGAGATAGTTGCAAAAAATGATGAAAAAGCAGTACAAGAAAATATACCTATTTTGTCATTTTACGTAAGTAAAACAACTACTCGCTATCATTACAGAATAAGTTTTAAAAGTTTGCATTTCTTGAAGTGAAATCCAGAGAGGAGACAGATTTTCACAGAAGGTCACTGGTCAAACTAGAACCAGCGGTTTCAATTCATCTGTTTTTCCTTCCTCTCATTACTCTTTTCTCCTTTTTCTGCTTCTGATTTTCTTTCGGATACTCATCCATTTATATATATATATATATATATATATATATATATATATATATAGTTTTAAAAATATATATATACATATATATATGCATATATATGACGTAATAAACTAATTAAACAAAGATTCCGAAGTTTACAGGTTTAAATAAATAAATTGTTGTTAAAAAGCGTGTATATATATATAGAAATATATAGAAATGCATATATCTACACATACATGCATACATATATATATATATATACATATGTATGTATATATATACATATATTTCATGTTTCCACAATATAATTATATATATACATATATGTGGGTGTGCATGTGTATGTATATATATATATATATATATATATATATATATATATATATATACACACATATATATGTATATGTATACATATATATATATATATATATATATATATATATATATATATGATATAATGGACTAATAAACCAAGATTCCATACGTTACAGATTTATATTAATAAAAGGTTGTTAAAAGAGTGTATGTATATATATATATATGAATATATATTTATATATTTCTATATATATATATATATATATATATATATATAGAAATGTATATATATATACAGAAATATATATATATATATATACATACCCATATATATATATATATATATATATATATATATATATATATATATACACCCACATATATATATATATTATATATATACACACATATATAATCATATATGTCCGTTATGTTACTCGTGCGTTCTCTCCCCCCCCCGTCTCTCTCTCTATCGCTCCCCCTCCCTCGTATTCTTTGTAAGGAATTTTATCCGCGAAAACTTTATACGCAGCTGTCCATAAAAAAAAGATAAAATAGAAGCTAAGGAAACGGACTTATAATGAACAGATTATGAATATGTTTCAACCCTGAATAATGGGATCAATAAGAAAATATGTTAGCGGTCTTTTGATTAAAACCAGTCAGGGAGATCACAAAGAGAGAGTGAATAAGGCCCGGCTGTGGTGTCTAGAAATATGTATAAAACGAGAGGTGAATGACAGATGTGGAATTTTTAATGATTGTATTCTTGTTTTTCTCTCCCTCTATTGTAAAGCTATTCTATTTTTAAACGCCTTATTCCGGATTTTTTTTCAATGCAAAACAAAAATATTTACTGTACATTTAATCCTAGAGTACATTTAGACACACTTTTAAAAGATGGAGAAATCATGAATAATATGGATTTTTTAAAGATATAAAAAAGTAATTAATATATTCACATTATTTTTACTTAGTTTATCATCAAAGTCGATGATAGGATATGTATAAATACTATAATCATACATCGCAAAACGAAAATTCAAAACCTACACAATGTAATTTGATTGTTACTGTATGATAACAAGTAATTTAGTTGAATAGTATATATATAATTAAATCTGAATTAATCACATAGAAAACATTTAGAAGTATAAGTGATATATATATATATATATATACATATATATATATGTATATATATATATATATATATATATATATATATATATATATATATATATATATATAGTCATCCACATACAGTACTGTTTCGCTGTTTCACAGTGACTCTAGTGCGGCTAGACAAGCAACTGCCAAAAACAGGGCTCAGATCCCGACCGCCCACATTGCATTCAAGGCTCCTTACAATTGCGCTACACGGCTGCTATGTGGGTAATGAGTTAACTATGTTTTCGTTTGAGAACTCTACCAAACTGCTCCGACAATTTTGGGTCTACACACTTACAATTTAAGATATAGGTTTCTTGGACATGTATATTACTTAATAACCTTTTTTGAGCCCAAAACAATAAATGTTAAGGGGCCAAAAAAGGGGTCAAAGTTTAAAAATATTGACCGTTTTCTTTGTTTGTTTGTTTTTTTTGCTCAGCATACACTTTTAAACACCCTGGCAACGCCGGCAACCCATGCTAGTATATCTATAAAAGTGAAAGTGTATGTCTGTGTGTGTATGTGTCTGTCTGTGTACATATCCATACGCGATAACTCTGTCAATTTTAAGTCTACAGATTCGACATTTAATATACAGTGTACTGAGATTTGACACAGTCTTTGGGATAGGTTTCGACCAGAAATTTGGTGATTAATGGGGACAAAGTTCAACGATTTGACCTTTGAGAACTCTACCAAACAACTCCGATAATTTGGGAGTCCAATCTCTTGAGCTGTTACATAGGGTTCATTGGATATGGATCTAACTTAATAACTTGATTTGAGCCCAAAACTATAAATGTTAAAGGGTTATAATAGGGGTAAAAGTTACACAAAATTGACCGCTGTTTTTTTGGCTCAACATACACCTTCAAATACCCGGGCAACTCGAGGCTGAAATGCTAGTATGTAAATAAAAGTGAAAGGGCTGTCTGTGCGTGTGTGTATGTGTGTGTACATTTCCCTACGCTGTCAATTTTTATTCTACAGACTCGAGCTTTGGTATACAGGGTACTGACATTTGGGAAAATCGAAGTCATAGGTATTTTGCCAGAAATTTGGCAATTAAGGGGTCAAAGTTCAAGGATTCTACTTTTGAGAACTCTACAAAACTCCTCCGACAATTTTGGGTTCACCCACTTGAAATTTTAGATATAGGCGCCTTGGACATGGATCTAACTTAATAACTTGATTTGAGCCCAAAATAATATATGTTAAGTGGTAAAAAAGGGGGTCAAAGTTTTTTTTTCTTTAAATTGATCTCTGCGGTCTCTTCCAAATTACTCAGACAGTTTCTGGTCTAAATATTTGAAATTTTACAAAAAGGGTATTCAGAGATAGGGCAAGCGTTTTCATCGGTTTGGGTCGAAATTTTTAGTTGCTAATATATAAATGTATGTATGTAATTATGTTTGCATGTCTGGCCAAAACTCTCAATAGAAGCAACGGATTTTACCAAGATCAGTATCATTTAGAAGTGCAACCTTTCATACGACAAATATCGAACAATTGGCTAAAAACATTAATACCTTCCCCTTCAACTAGGCAGTTTTCTACAGGTTTGGTGGTCGTCGTAACAGCATAGATGTTAGGTTTTTACCTCGTTCTTTTCCTCCTTCGCGTTACGGGTTCGAGCCTGCTTTCCTACTACCATATTTTTTGTGCTTTTTTCTTCTTCAACAGATACATTCAAACACCCGGGCAACGCCAGGCTGAAATGCTAGTACGTATATACATTTGTTTAATCTATCAATCTATCTATCAATCCATCTATCGATCTATGTGTCTATCTGTGTACATTTCCCTACGCAATAACACTGCCAATATTAAGTCTACAGACTCGAATTTGATGTACAGTCTACTGAGATTTGGGAAAATCGATGTGTTTTCGGCCAGAAATTTGACGATCAATACGTCGAAATTCAACGATTTGACCTTTGAGAACTCTACCAAACTCCTCAGAAAATTTTGGGTATACCCACTTGGAATTTTAGATATTGATTTCTTGGACATAGATCTAACTTAATAACTTGAATTGAGCCCCAAATAATACATGTTAAGGCGTTATAATAGGGACCAAATTTTAAAAAAAAATTGACCTTTTTTTAAACTTTTTTTTTGCTCAACATATACCTCCAAGGCACGAATGCTAGTATATATATATATATATATATATATATATATATATATATATATATATATATATATATATATATATATATATATATATATGGAAAATATATTGCAGGTTGAAGGACCTGACGTTCATTTTTTCGTCCGATGTATGCATTCTTTTTCAAGAAGGGTGGTCATATACGGGAGGGTTGGAAAATTTGAGGCTATATATAATAATGGGCGGAGAGCAGCATGTTTTCTTATGTAAATTAAATGCCTATATACATATATACGTTTTATCATTAGAGAAAACACTAATAATATTAGATTAGAGTAAATGAGCGTAGTGATTTGAATGATTGCGTCTAAAAATTAAAAAAAAATAAACAAAATCATAAAATGAGACAAGAAAATTAATTAAGCTAAAATACCGTAGACAGTTAAAAGATTGCGTCTGGAAATATAACCGTGATAGATTAAAAACATAATAAAATAGAAACGAGATTACGAAAGGAGTTTTTAAAAAGTGAAGACGATTGAATTGGGATAGCACAAGCCATCACAAAACTTCAAACGCTATTATTAGCAGAATTAGTAATTCCCATATAAAAATAAAACGTTGCCGACTTTCTTAATAATATAAAAAAATATGAAAAATAAAACTATGAATAGTCTCGACATAGAATCTTTATACACTTTTATCCTTATCATGAAATGCCTCAACCTTCTTTCAAAACGTTTGAACAAAATGAAAGTTAAATTACCTCTGCAAATAGATAATATGATTAATATTATAAGTATATGCGTTGACATGACGTATGTCACAGTCGATGGACTCTACTACAAACAAAATTTGGACTGCCAATGTGTAACCCCCTACGTGAGGTTTTGGCATGTCTATGTTTGGAAATCATAGACACATAAAATATAAATTGCCCAAGGCACTTCCTACTATAGATACATAGATGACATTTTCATTTTTCTCCACATACGTTCCAAAATAGAGAATATCACTAATAAATTAAACAAAATCGAACCCACTATTAACTAAACCTATGAAAGAGAAAGAGAAAACAACTCTATACCTTACCTCTAGACAAAAATATCACTATTAACAATGATCATGTAAGTTTTAAAGTCCATCGGAAAATGACAAATTAAAATGAGTACATACATTTTTATTCTCACCGCGATGATAAAGTGAAAAGAGATATTCTAATAGGAGTTTTTCATAGTAAATATCTGAGAATATGCAGTGAAGAATACATCAGGGAAGAATTTGAATATATTGGACGTATATTTTGTGAACTTAAAATATCCTCAACATTTTATGACAAATACAAATAAAGAACTAAACAGTTATCATGACCGAGACAATTCCCTAAATAGCCAGACACACGACAGACAATTTATATTACCAACTAATAAACACAACGACAAAATCTGTAAAAACCTAAATAAGACAGACATTCAATTAATAAAACTAACCTGTTTAACAAGTAAGGATCTATCACGTAAAATCATGATTAATATCAATACTTACATCAAGGCCGGAATATATTCCATACTCTGCCTTATACGTAGGAGAAACTCAACAGATTTTAAATAAAGAATATATGAACACAAAATAGATTTGAAACAAAACAATACATTAAACGCTATATTTTGTGACATCATTGAGAACGACCCCCATTTTAATTTTAACAAGGTGACTTACCTAAACCACATACATATTACATCCACACGACGTTTTATTGAGTTTGTTATAATCTCCTATTCCAACAATATAATTAAAGAAAGAAAGGGGTTTTCCACGTGGTTCCCTACCTGTCGAAAAAATATTAAAGAGAACAATTTGGACACAGATAAACTAGAAATATATATATATATATATATATATATATATATATATATATATATATATATATACATATAAAACATGATTCATTCGTAATCTCACTTCATTTTAGTATTTATATTTTGCTTATTCACTGCATTTTATTTTATCACTGTCTCTTTTTAAACAACATTTTATCACTTTTTTTCTTATTTTTAGATGGCACTTTAAAGTTACTACGCTATTTTATCTTAATACAATTGTCTGCAATTTTTAAAAACTCCCTTTGTAATCTCGATCCATATTATTATTTTCGTTTAACCTATCACGGTTATATTTCCAGACTCAATCCTTTTACTGTCTACGATATTTTAACCCAATTAATTCTCTCGTCTCATTTTATCAATTTATTATTTTTTTATTTTTCTTTAATTTTAGACGCAATCATACAAATCACAATCGCTAGTTTACTCTAATGTATTATTATTAGTATTATTTTCTCTAATCATAAAGGTGTATATGTATATATGCATCTAATTTACATAAGACAACATTCTGCTCTCTTCCCATAATTATATATATTTTTATTATATATATATTATATATATATATATATAAATATATATATATATATATATAAATATATATATATATATACATATATATATATATATAAATGTATATATATATATAAATATATATATATATAAATATATATATATATAAATATATATATATATATATATATATATATAAATATATATATATATATATAAATATATATATATATATATATATATATATATATATATATATATATATATGTGTGTTTTGGTGGACATTTTCGTTTTTATATTTATTCCTGGTTCTTTTCGTCGGCGTGTTGAGGTGTTGGTTTTGAAGTATCATGTGTAAGTTCTTGATGGCCCCTCCGTGGGTTTCCAAAGGAGTAAGCAGTCGTCGAGGTATCTTTTCCCGCAATCCATACAGAGTTTTTTTTAGAATTGTGACCAAACGGTTGTTCTATCTTTTTATATAAAGTCTCTTTTCGCTAGGCGAATGTTAAGGAGACGTATTTCATTTCCTGTGTAGTAGTTGTTGTCGAAGTGGAAGGAATTATTGTTTAGAATTATGCATGTATCTTCGATGATTAATTGTTTTGTAGATATTGGGTGTAGTATTTTGTGTGTTTGTTGATTGCTTTTCTTTTCCTTAGTCATTGCATATCTTGCAATATGAACTGCTAAGAACAAATGCAACAAGAAGTGTTCAGTATTGTGATGTTTGTGATAAGGAACTAGAGAAGTTAATGCCATATGTTGTGTAGCTCTTGATCTGTCCGGTGGAGGGTTGCTGTTGGATGTCTATTAACTTATCTTGTCTGTTTGTCTTGTGGTCTTGTAAGGTCACTAGGTTTTAGGGCGCTAATATATTCTGAGTTTTGTGTGTCGATGGCTTGATATGTCAGAATTTGGAGGGAAGTTTTGACACTTTTAAGACAAAACTGCGAATGCAATATACAAAAACTCGTAATATCTCCTTTTAAAGTGGTTCCTGTAATATATTTATGGAATATACTTTACAAAAAAAACTATTCAATTTTTTGAGAAAATAATAGAAACATTATCTTTTATTTAAAAAAAAGACAATCTTTACAAAGGGCCTACTCGCGCTCATGCAGCCATTTTTTCTACGTAATGTTATTTTTTAATTTTTTTCAATTTAAAAATATATCCCAACTTTTTTATTGAATCAATTTTTACAATATTTGCAGGTGTAATGTGAAATATTATACTCTTTTCAATAAACGCAATATAATCTTCTTGACAAACGTTTTTTTTTAAATTCACACCCCATTTTTAAATGTTTATTGAAATGAAAATGTATAATTTTCTAACCTCAGATTTATATATCACAAAATGAAGATAAAAGATCAGTAAATAAAATAATCTAATTCAAAACAAAAAAAAAGAATTGTCTTGTGCAAATTTACCTGTAAACCCAAAAGTATAACACCTTTTTTTTAAACAACGTTGATTTTTTTATAAGTGAGACCTCACATTTTTAAAATATTGTCCTGAAAAATTGAACACCATTTTTTTCTGCTAAATTCAATGTTTTTTTCTAGATTTAATGAAATCACTTAATAAATGAGTAATAAAATATATTAAATCAAACACTTTTGTATTTCTTTAAGTGAATAAAAAAATGAAAAATTAGTCGAGTGGATTTTGTTTAAACGACAAAAATGATTAGTGTGAAATGTGATAATTTTTCAGTGGACGCTGACAAATTTTTCACACACAAGGAAGTACTGCTCACGCGTATGTGTTGTTTTTTCGTTTTTCTTAAATAATTACTTATGCCGGTTTTAGGAATCCGTATTTGATAACTGCAAGGAAGCAAAGAACGCCGTTTCGCTTACATAGCGTAATTTCTTACAGATTAGCGTTTTTTTTTTTTCGATGGGTTGCTTAAAAAAATGTTTATTTAAAAAGTGCATGTGATATAAAACATAAATATGGATACATTCTTATAAATTAAGCATGGACGCACTCATTTATCAGTATTTTATACAGGTGAGTGATTTTTTTTAATTCATATATATTTATTATACTAGATTAAGTACAAATTCGATGATTTTCGTGAAATATTATTTAAAGAAAAACGATTTGAAAAATATTGTATATTTTTCAATTAAACCTTTTAATATTAAAAATGTTGTATACCTTTTGGAGATTTTTGACATAATAGTGTTTTCTATGCTTGTACTAATATGCTGTAGTAGTGTTTATCATTTATAATTATATACTTTACGTTTTATAGTAAGTTTGGCCATGATTACTACGAAACTGCATGTGTCCGATTTCTGTATATAACTGTCGTTATTACTACAGTTGTTTTCTAGTGTTTTGTTTATCTTTTATATAAGGTTGGCAGTGGTTTTGTCTTTTTTCTTAGAATTATAGGTCCAGAGATTTTAATTTAGTTTTTTTGTTTGTAATTTCTTGCTAAGGAAGTACGTGTTTTTTTTTTGTTTTTTTTTTTTTACTAAAGAAAACCTGATTCGTCTCCTTTGTGTTCTAAAAGTTCTACAAATCTGAAGGACGGTAGCAGTCTTTAAGGTTCGTTTATTTTTGTGTTATTTTGGGAGTCGCACAGAATTTCAGACCTAACTTAAGTATATCTGTTTAACTTTTTGATAAGTTATATGTTGATAAGTTGATAATTTAAGTATTTTTTTCTAAACTGGAATGGTTGTTCCGTGAAGGACTTATAGAAAAAATATTAAAGGGTATTGGTTTCCCTGTTTTGGGGTTTGGTGTATTTTAGATTGATACGGTATTGCCTTTTTAAAGTCGTTGTTCGGTACATAATTGTAAGGGCTGCGCGTTATATGTTTGAATGGGGTTAAGCTGTATCCTTGGGTTTTACTGTATATATATATATATATATATATATATATATATATATATATATATATATATATATATATATATATATATATATATATACTTATATATATATATATATATTCATCCAGAGGAAGTCTCGAAATAAAGACGAAAAGTTGATGAACACATAATTTGGTTTGTTCCTTTTTATTTCTTTCTCTCTCTCTCTCTCTCTCTCTCTCTCTCTCTCTCTCTCTCTATATATATATATATATATATATATATATATATATATGTATATATATATGTATATATATATATTACAGTAAATATAGTTTATACATGTAATAATTCGTAAAGATGATAGAAATACTAAGAAGTATTAAGATAACAGCTTATATATATACCTATATATATATATATATATATATATATATATATATATATATATTAAAGTAAATATAGTTTATTCATGTAATAATTCGCAAAGATGATAGAAATACTAAGAAGTATTAAGATAACAACGTGTATATATATATATATATATATATATATATATATATATATATATATATATATATATATATATATGATTTGCAGTCCCTCAACATGACGATGACTTGTCGGCACCTCAGTGATTTATCCTTCGGTTCAGGACTTTCCAACTTGGCTCCTAACTTGCTTGCGCAGTTTAGGTGCAGTATCTGTTGCGCATCAGAGAAACACCCTCTGAACCTCCAATACTCATTTTAAGTGAAGCGAACCCGCGACGATCGGCAGCAGGGGAGGTCGTAGCTTGCGGCCCAAAGTAATCTCAGTGAGGAAGGCATTCGCCCTATCGTGTCCACTACTTCAACTTTTATGGAAAACTGCAAGGTAGCAGAGGATTTGCAGTCAGAGTTCCCATCCCTAGGCATTTTGCTGTGATAAGACACACAAGGCAGTGTTGTTTGATTTTGAAATTGGTTCTCCTAGACTTCGCTCAACCAAGCGCGACCACAATCCAGTGGAGAAGAGATTGCTAGTGTGCCAGCACGTACCCAAAAACTGTGGGCCAGAACTAACAATAACTTTATATTATATTATAATAACCAGAATTAACAATAACTTATACCTAACACACTAGACGCATCATATCCCCCTACCGGATTAAGAATCCAAACACACCCACACATTAAGGTTGATATGTAATGACCCCGTGTTATATATATAGCTGAATGTCTGTGTATGTGTGTGTCTGGTCACGAATAGGCTTCTATTTGGTTGACTATTAAAAGAAAAAAAAGCTGATTACATATAATGATAGAAGATGTATCGAGACGCAGGAATGGGTATGTTCGATCTGGCAAACAGTGGTTCATTAAAATTGTGGGGTGTGCGTTCGCGCCTGCTCCACAAAGTATGGAAATAAAAAATGTAAAAATTATTAAAACAACGTTTACAAGTGTTTTCATATAAATGCACATAAGAATACTTTGATAAGTATTTTTAAACATAAATAGGGATGGTATAATAAAATTGTGTGGTCTGTGATCGCGCATGACCTCAATAGAATTGAAATAGGCACATACTTTAATACAGATATTCCATACCTATATGTGTAAGTATACTTTTATAATTATGTTTCTGTTTGCAGACATATGGTATGATAAAATTTTGGGTGTTTGTTCGCACCTGACCTCCCTATAATGGAAATATGTCATAAAGTTTAACAAGGTTTTCTTAATAAATATCCACAGAATATTGTGATAAGTGTTTCAGTTTAAACAGGTATGGTATAATAAATTATGGGGTTTATCAATTTTATTTTTACTTTTATCATATTTTGCTTTGGTTTTGATACCCCCGAATTAAACACAAATGTACAACCCTTCCTTTTCATAACCTATAACACTTTCGTTAATCATAGTCCATTTTCTGTAGGCTGTGTTTGAACCTAGTTAACGACGGGTACTTTGCTAGTATATATATATATATATATATATACATGTATATATATACATATATATATATATATATATATATATATACATATATATATATATATATATATATAATAACGACGGGTACTTTTGCTAGTATATATATATATATATATATATATATATATATATATATATATATATATATATATATATATATATTAACGACAGGTACTTGTGCTAGTATATATATATATATATATATATATATATATATATATATATATATATATATATATATATATATATATATATATATAACAGGGGTTTATTACATATCACTGTCCGGGGACGACTCCTGAAGAAGCATTAATATGTGTATAGTATTATTCGGATCATTTGCATCATAATTATGTGTATAAGTTATGTGTTATACTTTGATCACTTACGAATAAAGGCTTGACAAGAACTTCTTTACGTTGACCTTGAAGAAAATGATATTTTTGTCAACTGGAACGTTTATTAGTTCATTTTTTAATTCATTTTAAACCCCACTTTATTTGTTTATATATTATACTGACTCATTTTTTATAATAATAAGTCAAATATGCATGTTCCCTGGTAAGTAAACAATTCATGCGGGATAAAAATAGCAAAGGTCAGCATTGCTCCCCCTCATTAAGAATCCAACGTCCTCAGAGAGTATAAAATGTTGGTTAAATTAACGAACGTGTCAATTTCTGACCTTAACATATGTAAATTCGAGTTATGCACCATGTGAAAACAGAAATTACTAAGTCAATCATATGCTCCCCAGTATTAAGCGCCAAATGTTCCTAAAAAACTTAACATGTGTAATTTGCACCATGCAAATCTGCTAAAAAGACATACAAGGAAGTTTTGGAAGAATATGGTAAAAAAAGTCTCAGAAATGGAGTGTTTTTATAAGCTCTAGTACAACCCCTGGGGCACGCCAAGTTTTATCGCGAAATATAGACAAAGAACATTATTGGAAATGAGTTAGTTACAACTTATCAGAAAGTGTTATAAATATCCAAGGCATCAATTTCTTTTTAAGTGTAAAACACTGTAAATGTTAGCAATTTTAATCAGAACGGCACCCTTTTGGACCACCAGAGTTTTCCGGAAAATCCGTTCTGTTAATTTTTACTCATGTAATGTTAAACAATTGTTCAAAATTGCGAAAAAAATTCAAGGCATAGTTATTGAGAAAAGTGCGGACGAACTGGCAGGAATGAATTTACGAGCCCACCCTTCTTTTGTCGGTGAACTAACAACAACGACAACAATAATAATAATAATATATAATCAATATTATATATATATATATATATATATATATATTACTTGCATCAAACAACTTATATTATGAATACGCCTTTTGTGGATTAGATTGATGTATTCCATGATGAATGGGTGTTCTTAAGAGAATAACATAATATGTAAATTTCATAGAAAGAATACAGCGAATATATTTCTTTCACCTCATCCCCATGTAAATTACTTACAGCTAGTTTTTATAATATCCATGAAGTAATGAAGAATTTCGCTTGAATCTGGTTTATAGTCCTAATCTTAATTGATTGTCTACTTTAAATTCTAATTTCATCGAAATTTAGACAAATTAGGCACAGCTATTCAGGCAAACCTAAATTCCGAACCCCAAATTTAATTATGTGCATGTGTAGACCATTGGTCACGATGCTAATTTATTTGTAAGATTGGAATGCGGAATGTTTAATGTGCACCAAATAACGTCTCTTTTTAGTCGCATTAATCAATCGTCATTCACATTACGTAAAAATGCAAAAAAACTAAAAACGGGGTGAAATGTTAATTACTAGTCAAAATTTGAATCAATGAATGAACATTTCTATTGCTGTGTCGTTTAATTGTTCTCAGGTCTCGACAGCTACTGCTGCTTATTTTGACAAGTTGTTATTCGTCCATGTTTATAGTTGATTTCAATAGAAACCAAATTAAGTGTCCACTTTGTTTAATTAATCAGGCGATGAATTTAAACAAAGCAAATTTACATTCAGCCAACGACATGTGAAAAATTTATTGTTTTTTTTTTATATTATATCCTCACATTTTTTTCATGAACTGATATATCAAACACTAAAAATCCGGTGAGCGGTCTTCTGCACACACACACACCCACACACACACATCCACACACACACATCCACACACAATACCCTACACATTATGCATATATATATATATATATATATATATATATATATATATATATATATATACACGCACACAGCGGAAGCATAAATGAAAACGATACACCAACATTTCCATGTAGAATTTATTTTTCAACAGAATACCCCAACATATGAAGACGGTACACTTATCCTTATTCTGCGGAGTTATGCAATAATGCAATTTGTTTCTCTTTAGAGGTAAGAAAAAAGTTAGCAGATTATATGAATAGCAAAACTAATAATTTTTCAGTTTTAGAATTTTATTAAACTGTATTTTATTATGGGGATCATTGAATTCAAAATAATATTTGTAGATATTTGTAGATATCAGTCAGCTTCTATAAAGTTTCCTTGAGTAAAAGATTGCTCATCACCTTTCAGACATAAGGTTAGGAGCAGCGATTACGATGTGTGAGGAAAAGGGGTAGTCACAGGCGAGGGGGTAGGCTAAAGAGGAGTATAAAGCCGCGGTAGAGCTAGAAACGAACAAACATATTTATGTGAGGACATTTTCTCAAAGATTACTTGTAGGAGATATATAAGAACGCAAAAAATAAATAGTTAGAGTATCAACATAAAAAAAATAAAGAAAATTAGATCCTTATGAATTTTTCCAAAATAACAGGAAGATAATACAGTTGATAGGAATTAACATTAATTATGCATTAACGTGTATTGAGCCAGTATTTCGAACAAATAGGACCATGGTAAATATGGACGTTCAAAAGATTCCGCTTTCTTTATTACCACTAAACGAGATATATAACCTTTATAATACTCCAATATAATATTCCAACAATTTGAGGATAATGTTTAAATAGTAATCTTCACAGTGCAATAAAATCAATACTGTTGAGCGAAGTAAATGTCTTTTTAAATACACATTTTCTACTAATAGTTATGTATTATATGAACTACCGACTAATTGTATTTTCAAGGCGATTATACTAATTATCATAAATTCTAAAAATAATTATCCCAATAGCGCTAAAATAAAAATTTAATGTAATAATTGTCATTACTATGATTTCAGGTTTAAATTAAAATAAGTCATTGAATGAAACAGCACGACCTTACTAATAATAATCGCGAAATAAATAAGGCTTCTATATGTATTAGTGCTTTTACTTACTATATTAGTCATACCAATTAGAGTGACAGTACCAAAAATGAGATTAATCACAATACTAAAAATTATGAGAGCTAGGTTAGTTATGATAGTTTTTACAATTGCAGCAATAACAACCTTATGATTAATCTAAAACGGTTAGACCGGTTGACCCAAAAATCAGAGGGCATACAATTGTTTTTCTGAGCATTTTACAGGCAACGGAGAAAAAAAGACCAAATACCCTTGTGCTTTGATGTGATGTTTTCAATATAATAAACTAGTTATGACCAAAGTTTCATTTCATGCAGATAAAACATGAAGAAAACGGGCCTAATTAGAGGTTGGGCTCGTTCTTTTAAGGGTCCCCCTGTATAGTTAGAGAATAACAAGGGGTTCTCTAAAAGATTAAGGATATTCAGAGAGGTTTCGATTGATGTGTTGCTCATAATACTATATCTATTCATTCTCAATAAAATTATAGATGCTAAATATGATAGCATGATGCACAGTTCTATTGGTAAATAAATAAAGGAAATACATGTCACGAAAAAGTACGCAATTGAAACAAAAAACAAAGTAAGGGATAGTACATAATTTAAATAAAATAAAGATGAGATAAGTAATGTATGTGGAATTCTGTAGAGATAGTTACATGAGAGTATATAAGATGACAAGGAAATTATTTTTTTTTACATGGGCATCAACAGTTATCAAGGCCAAGAGGGCACTCGGGGATAAGGGTTAATGAGTGTACAGTAGAAATTGGACAATAGAGTAATCGTTAGTAAATGGAAAATCGGTAAATTTGTTAACACGTGGAACGGCTTATCAAGAACTTGTTTACATTATACTTGAAGACAACCATATTGTAGTCAGCTGGAAAGCAATAAAACGGAAAACAATTCCACAGGCGTGCAGTTCTAAGAAATAATCTTTGTTCATGGAATCTACGTTTAGGTTTGGGCACACATAAATAGTGGGCGGATTAATAATAGCGTTTTCAGCTAAACAAGTGTTTCTTGTAAAAGTTTGGCTAGGGAGAACCATAGAAGCTCAGTAAAACACTTTCCATGAAAATAACGGTACAGCAGAGACACACTCGCAACATCTCTTCTGTGAGGTAAAGGTTGCAGGGAAGAGAAATGGGCATCTCATACGAAGCTACGAAGTCTATTTTGAACGCTATCAATGCAGGACAAGTCCTTTCTATCAGCTGCTGTCCAGATGTGGCAACAGTATTCCATCCTTGGACGTACCTGGTCATTATATAGATAGAGAATTGCATCAGCGGTGAGATATCTAGTGGATCGATAGAAGGATACCAGCACATATCCAGCTGACTTGGCAACGGATTATATGTACGAGTTCCATTTGAGATCAGGAGTAAATGTAAAGCCCAGAAGGGATTGCAAAGTTATTATATATATATATATATATATATATATATATATATATATATATATATATATGTGTGTGTGTGTTTTTTATTTGTGAGATGAGACTTTGTGAACGCTTATACGAATTTTTTATTTTTATTTTTTTTATATAATTGATGTTTTCGTTAATCGGTATTGTGCGGGATTTTCTTGTTCTTGACATGTGTTTTTGTTCGCAGAATTGAGGAGGAGTGAATCTTTGTCTTGTGTTTTTTGGAAATAATGAAAAATTTAAAAAGTAAGAACATGTTAATTAAGTAATAATGATAGTAATAATAATAATAAAAAAATGGGGAAAGGAAAAAGAAATAAGATTTAAGCAGTGTAAGAAAAAAGAAAAAAGACACACTACTGGGTTGAATAAGGGGTCAACTAGTTCTGAAGTTTTTTAAGAGTCAAGGTTCAGTCGATATTTATTCTAATTTTGGAAATGGTTGTAGAATTTTTTGTGTCTTTTTCCTTTCGTGAAATTTTTCTTCGGATGCGTAGTCATTATTCAGTATATACATAAGAATTGGAATTAGCTAGGAAAAATAAGATGATACTGATAAACTGATTGGCCTATAATGAATTAGAATTTTAGAGGGGACAAAAATAACAATTACGTAAACGGGTATTTTCGAGAAGTTTTTACAGGTGTGATAAGCCAAAAGAGAGATATTCTTTTTTAATAAGTTGTCTTTTGTATTTTTTAATCTATAAATACTTTTTCGCAAGAAGAGTGAGTTGCCGGGAAAGCATTAGAGATGCCTCGTTCGGAAAATCAAATGGGTCCTGTGGGAAATTGAGTGCTTGAAAAAAAAAACTGGTCGCATGTGACGATTCCAAGCCGGAGGTAAGAATTGGCTGAATTAATTAGAGACAGACGTTGAGAGGATACGAAAATACTTAAGGATGCCAAGGACCTATGAGAATCGATACTGTAGGCAAATTACATATTGCTTAATGAGGCGAGAGAAAAGTAAAATATACCGTAGGTACATCAGAAGCTATACTTATATATTTTTTTTAGAGATGCATGAATGCGGGATATTTCTGCTGGATCTTGGAAACTGATTAGAGAAAAGAAAAATCACAAAAATCGGACCATAGCAAAAGTTAGACGCAAATAGGAATAATTGCGCAAAGGTTGGGGGTTAATTAGTTAAGGGTAATATTATTTAAATCTTCATCGAAATTTCAAGAGTGCAAGCAAGAAATCCAAGTGAATCAGTGTGATAAAAAGGTATATCTTAACATTTTGAAGCCAACCACGAAGATTAATTATGAGCTTTGAGATGTCTCGGAAAAGACAAGATAGTTACAAAATGAAACCAAAGCCATACTTAATAAAACAACCGGGCAAAAGATACGATCAGGGCACATTTGGGACGAAAGGAGTCGTCAATTTCTAGAAGAGGTAAAATGAGCCCTCTAGTTTACGGCATAAGGGTGGCTGAATAAAATAGCTGACGTTGATCAGGGGAGGAATGTCCTACACCCAAAAAGTAAATGCCAAGAAGATCAGAAAGGCTATGATCTAATAAAAATAAATACTAATTGTGAAGTCAGTTGGAAACGGCGTACTAAAGGGTTTTTTAGCCTGATCATTATTAACCGTGTGGTTGTGTATATATAGAAAACTATACTAGAATTAATAATGCGTACATTTTTTTTTAAATAAGGATAGAAGCGATGTTAGAGAATAGACCGAGAGAGAGAAAGAGAGAGAGGGAGATAGAGAGGATTGTGTAAATTATATTGAGAGACGTTGACCGGAAATCAGTATCAGTTGATTGGATTGCGTGTGAATCACGTGATCAAGTTAGTTGAATCGTAGAGATTTGGTTTTGGCTTAGAACGAGACGGACGGCTTCACAGACGTCTCCTCCCTTTTATTGGGGGCGCTGACGTCTGTAGAAACGAAGACAAGAGAAACCATGCATGCCAGAGATACACTTTCCATCCTTCTGCAAGACATCTGGAAAGTGAAATAAACTATAAAACCAATTCCTTGTCAGGCAGTGATTAAATCTTCGTCCCCAAAACAAGTACCAGTCTCGCTCCAAGACACGAGATAATTTCAGGTAGACCAACATTAACGACGCAGAAGGTATGTCCGAAAATAAATGGCATTTACCACACACACACAACGGCATATGAACATATCATTTAATAAAAAGACAACTTGATGATCATACAACGTTAACTCTGACTAGACGATCCCACACGATCCCCTTTATGATATACCAACGCAACATATTAAGCAATGATCTTAATCAGCATCATGCGCACCTACTAATTGAGTCTCTCTTTTAAATCACGCAGGAAACATAATCAATGTGGAAAACTTGTGGATCTACGAGATACTAAATACAGGGATTGTATTTCGGCCACATACATATAATAAGATCGCTATAAAACCTGAAAAACTGTCTTTTTACTGAATTTCACAAGCAACACTATGAAAAGAGGACGGATACAATACATTTTCAGTTGCCGTTTTATTATTTCATGAATATATATATATATATATATATATATATATATATATATATATATATATATATATATATATATATATATAAAAGCGAAAATGTATCTATGTGTATGTTTGGATGTTTGTGTGTATGCAAAAACTTTGGACCGACGGAACAAACCTGGTATCATATTAAAGCCCCACCCTACTGACTACAAATATCGACAAAAGTAGTCCAAAATGACCATCAGAAGTGACATTTTAATGTTAAAAAAAATTTTTTTAAATCGATTTACAACTGCCCCCAAAAATACCGGCGCCAACTATTCTACATAAAGTAAACACGGGGCCGTTTATTTAGGGTCAACTTGTATTTAAACCCCGCTAAGTCATATCACGTGATCTTGATGTCAGCAAGCTCCAATGGCAGTCTAAATTTAAAATTGTCGTCATCGGTAAAAATAAATTAACCCTCACATAAGCTAAACTATGAACTTCTACGCTATGACAACGTTACTAAAGTTATTAGCACATTCAAAATAGTTAGATACGATAGTAAAACAAAAAATAACAAGCCAAAATTGTGAAGTAAAAAAAAATACGATTACAAAAATATTAACGATCGAAGTTTTTACAAAAACAACATCCATACGCCATTTTCTTTTTAAGTAACAGTCTTTAGAGTAAGGAAGACGAAGTGAAAAAGAGAGACGCAAACGGAGAGAGAGAGACCCAAACAGAGAGAGAGTGATAAAAAGAAAAACGCAAACATTTTCACCCCGAAATCGACAATTTTCGGCAGGGGGGTCAACAACGCATGCGTCAGATGACATAATGACGTCGTGACCTGATTTACTTTAAATAGTTGAAAAACCGAACAACTTTAAGATGCGTCGGTTTAGCCAAGGAAGTTAAGGCCTTCGTTCATTACCTAAACATTTTGGGTTTGAATCGTGGTGTGAGATGTTTTTTTTCGATTTTTAAAATTTAAATATTGAAACCTGTATTATTTAAGCAATTTTTCACGTCACGTTCGTTTTCCTGTTTTTTTTTTTTACTTCGGTTATTCTTAGCGACACCCCAAAACACCCGGGTACCCACCGATTTTTAAATTTTAATATCGAAACAGGCTTAGGTAAGCCATTTTTCGTGTTCGTTTTTCTGTTTTCATCGTTCGTTTGCATTACATTTTTTGGTGTTTTTTTCGATGTTTTGATTGCCCCCTCGCTTAATTAAAACGTCGTTTTCTTTTCTTTCTTCGATTATAGCAATGCTTACATCGTCATCGTCGTCGTGGTAAGGCTCGACTACTTTCAAACATCTTTCATTTATTCGCTTATAACAATGCATCATTCTGGCTGGCCGATTTTATTTTCAAACTTCGCCTCAGGGCTTCGATCCTACCCCCCGGTTTCTTTTTTATTTAACACCACACATACACACACCTACAAACACCCTGGCAACGCCGGGTACCCTTCGCTAGTTTATACTAAAACCTACACCAGTACGTCTTTTACAATTTACTGGAAGTCAGAAATGATCTATGATTGCTAAATCTGCAGAATTATAAAAACTATTCACGAAATCAATATTCTAAAATCACTGAGCAGTTTGCAACTTCCTCACAGAAACTTGTCATATGTTTCCTACATAGAAAATGGTACTTAACAAAAAACGATTAAAGCAAGCATGGTCCCCCGTAATTGCACAGTGATCAAGGCATAAAATATTACCAAGTTCAGGATTCTCCAAAATTAAACACTAAATGTCCCGTCAAATGCTGATAGAAAACGAACAAACTGTAGAGTTTTAAGTTTTAATATATATATATATATATATATATATATATATATATATATATATATATATATATATATATATATAATTATAAGTATATATATATATATATAATTATAAGTATATATATATAATTATAAGTATATATATATATAATTATAAGTATATATATATATATAATTATAAGTATATATATATATATATATATATATATATATATATATATATATATATATAATTTGAGTTCTGCACCATGCAAAAAAACAAAAGAGAAATGAAGCCCATCATTTACCACCAACTCCATTTAGCCCTAATATTCCCCATCCCTTAATATATTTATATTTGTGTTCAGCTGCATGCAAAACTGCTACATAGAAATATACAGAAAATTTTGGACTCATATGGTTAAATAGTCCCCAAAATTGAGTGGTTTCTTAGCCTTAAAAGAGCCCCTGAGACACACCTAAGAGTTATCGCGAAGTATAAACAAACCACATTATATAGACATCAGTTGCTTATAACTTTTCAGTAAGTTATATCAAAATCCATAGCATCAATTTATTTTTTTATGAACACAAATGTGTAAATCTTAGCCATTTTAACCTAAAGTACCCCTAGGGGGCGGATTTTCCCCGGATTATCCGTTCTGTTTCTTTTTTGTGCACATATCATGTTTAGGTGTTTCGTAAAATATTAAAAATTCCAAGGCGTAGTTATTTAGACCAGTGCAGACAGACGAACGGACGAAGGAACAAGGATAAATTCACAGGGCAACCCTTTTTTTAAGCTTAACAACATAACATGACATAAAGAGAAATTTCCTACCTTGCACATCAAATGGCAATGTTGAATTTAAAATATTTTTTTTTAAATATTGTATGTGTTACGAATGTTTTCTCATGCTGATTTTATGTATATATGAGCGTATTAGAACAAAACTGAATCATTTAGCACAGTATTAGTTGAATTATATAACGGCATATTCAAGATGTTAATGTGCCATCGGTTTAGCAATATAAATAACAATGCACGCATTCGTTTAATACGCTGAGCTTGATATTTTCCCATAGCTTTTATTCGAATAAATGCGCGTTTTATCTACGTCATACATAAAAAAATAATGCGTTTTAGCTGTTGATCTTTTATGAAGACCCCCCCCCAGATACATTCCTGTGTGCTGGTCTTACTCCGTTTATCCTCGTTGTGTTTTACAGGTGAGGTTACCTACGAAACAAAATTCCAATCTTAACAAACAGTACACTCTCACGCACACATACACACATTTACAAAAGGTGACAGATACACACACACACACACGTGCGCATGAATACAAACAAAATTATTGTATTCCTTTTAGTCGTCTGCTTATATACCCCTTCCAAAAAAAGTAATTGAATTTTCACATCGAACGTGCCGTCTCATATAAAAATATATTAACATTGTTTCTAACAAATATAATTATTGTCATTGAACCGACGCGTTTCAAATTTAAACCTGCAAAGAAACCCTTAAAAACTGAATACTCCTTAAAAATAAAAACGCTCCAAAGTGTAAGTATATTTCATTCTCTTCTGAAAGCGTGGCTTTGGAGTTTTCTTTTACTGTTACCGATAACCAGTTTTTTTTGTTGTTTATTATATACATATTTATTTATTTGACATGTCTTTTCCGCGGAGTTTCAATAAAATACACATTCCAAAATATTCACTTTTTTCGCATCGAATTATTATCAATAAAGCATTAAACTTTCAGGTAAAATAAAAATCGACACAAATTTGCCATTTTGCAGTTAGTTATTTACGCAGAGAAAGCGCAATGCTATTTTCCCCATTGGATGTCCACCTAAGATTTCGGTGTTACGATATCGTTGCTTATTTATTTTTTAGGTAAATGTATAGACCATTTACAGACAATGTGATGTATTGATTTAAATAGCATTTTCGCTACTCATCTACTTATGGTGCTCTGCTAAGATAATGTTTTTTATTTAAACATACATTATAAACAGTACGCAAAATATATCGTAATATTTTAGTTTAATTTAAAAATACTAATTTAAAAAAAATAGCATGGTACAATAAATGATCTTGGACCGATTAAAACTTTTTTTTCTTTGCGTATAACTGGGTGTACTTACTATTACGAATCAGTGGCAAGTAATTTTATATATCTCTTTAGTTACTGATTGTCTAAACTATATTATAAAATTGTATTATAAAATCGATGCAGAAAGTGCTCTTTGGACCTGAATACCATATGCCATATACAAATTTGTTATGTCTAGATTATCATCCACTATCATATGTAACATTAGAAGGCAATTTTAGACAGATTTGATCGTCATAATAAAATCATACACTATATTCTAGGAGGCACATCATCACAATCGCAACATATTTGGACGAGGTAGTTTCTATTTTCCCTATAACTCTACAGTCCCATTACTGCCCTCACTCATCACTATAACTATATACGTATTTTATGACAATTATTTAGCGGCATCTTTCGTAACTGGTTCATAAAATCATTTACATGCCATAATCGTCACCAATTACAAAATAATGATTCATACCTTTGCAATTTTCGGCTTTCGCATTAGCTGAGCACTGAGAATAAAGAAGATTCAAAAACAACCAACGCGTCAGATCTTTACAAATACCTTTTCTTCTTCAACACGGAGAAATCTTTTCATAAATATCAAACTAACTCCAAAACATCATAACCGTAATTTACGTGTTTATAAACTTGCCGTAACCTACAAATACATTGTATCCACGAAACTATACACAACCCTGATACGAACATAATTAACATTTACGGCTTGCATAGGTTGTTTTCTTCGATTCTCCAGACAAAAGAATCAACGATGCTATGCGCTTTGTCTTTTTGTTTCTGTTTTTTTTTTCAAGTTTGTTTTGCAACGTATCGTTAACTTTTCTGTTTCTTTAAATAAGCTGTTTTACTTTGAATTCATCCCAGTATCAATCCAAATAAAATAGAATCCCTTAGAAATAACATTTACGATAAGTGTTACTTATGTACCTACTTCGATTCTCCTTATATGAAGTTCATCTATGCCACTCTCTTTGTTTTTTTAACACAGTTATAATGCTTTGCTCTAACATTAAATAATAACTGTTAATTGATATTCATGTACTTCAAAACCCCATTCTGTGTGATTTAAACTCCTTTAAACTGTCTACTACTTTTTTTTTTCTCAGAGCGTGCCGCGTATGTGTGCGGGTGTGTGTGTGAATTTGTGTATGTCCGTGTATTTCTGCGTTTTTTTTTTTTCTGTTAAAGATGTGTGGCCATGTGATTTTCTGTACCTGCTTGAGTTTTTTTGTGTCTGTGCGTTTGTAAGTCCGTGTGTTTTTGCCTGTCTGTGTGCGTGTGTTTTCTGCGCGTATGTTTGGTATTGTGCGCGCATTAATGTGTGTGCGTTTGCCTGTGTGTTTGATTATGTGTGTGGCCTGTGTGTTTGATTATGTGTGTGTGCGTCTGTGTTTTTCAAGTGGGTGCGTCCGTGTGTGTTAGCGTTTATGTTAGTGCGACTGTGGTTCTTTGTGTGCGTGTTTTTGGGTGTGCGTGCGTGTTTTTTTCCCATGCATGCGATTTTTTTGTCAGTGGTTCTGTGTGTGTTTGAGTGTGGTCGTATATGCGCTGAGTATTTATGTTTTTTTGCGCGAGTATGTGTGTGCGTGTGGCTTTGAGATACAAATCAATTTAGGCTTTCGGCAACCAGACTAAGGTACTGCAACTTGGGCCGGTACATTTAGTTCGTATATGTTTATTTACATGTATTCTCACATAAAACACCGAATGCATATTATCCGTTTGCTTGTTATGAATGTGTTAGTCTTATGGATGTCTCGCATACGATTTTTATTTGATATTTTATATAAATCATTGCAACGTCAGTATACGTAATAAAACGTGAATAAACATATATTTGATAAAAAAGATAGTATGCATAAATCATATTTGTTCAAGGAAATGCCCAGAACTGAACATATTTATTTGAATCCAAAAAATAATATTCTTACAAAACCGCTTCTTTGTCAATTTGAACCTCTTATTGGGAATATTCAACCCGCTTTAAAGCAAAAAAGTAATATTCAATTATTTTTAAGTTTATTATTGATATTTATAATTCACAGTATTACAATGTCGTCAGAGATTTTATATACATTTTATAATTCATCTACAATTATCGTTGTATTTAAGATAGTTCATTTTTGTTTTACACGTCCTTGCAGTTCCTCTTAGTAAACAAAATGCAGACGCAAAATTTACTGAAGAAAATACGTTATTACTATTCAAAATAAACCTCTGTATGTTTCTTTTTAAATTTATTTAAACGTAAATTCTGATTCTTAAATTGTCATTTTGTATTTGTTCTGAATTCCTATCGATCTTCCACTTTTTTCAATTTGCATTTTTCCAGATTTACTAATGATCTCCACAGGGGTGCTTATGCCTCGACGTCAGCTCTGTAGCCTGAATTTCAGTAAGCTTAAATTACATTAATTATTTAGGAAGGTAACATTCCATTTAACCAATCAATATATCCTCGATAAGATGCTGAAGTTTCTTGCAGAAGAAATTGGCAAAAAATAATAATTTAATATTTTTCAGAGGGTGTTTACATACATATTTCTAAATAAAAACATTTCATACATCTATAGCCTATGTCTTTTAAAAACATCAATGGTTAAGTACTCATTTTTATTGTATTGTTCATAGTTAAAATGCCTTGCCGAAGATCAGGTTGTTATCGTTGCAAGTGAAACACTGGAAGAACTAGGATCAACGCACGGGCATAGACGAAAGAAAAAAACAATGGTGCAAATCCAACAAAGCAGGAGACCAACCTGCTATACGATCTCATGCTGCACGATTCTGAAAACTGCCATCATGTTCTACATCTTCAGAGCTGCTTCGTTCTCAACAGAATGATTGTGTTTTTGTTAGTAAATAAAGTTAATAAAAACAGTGGCACATTAAAAAAATCATATATAATATTGCATCATAATGATGCCAATTTTATTATAAGCTTTATTTGTATAAAACCGATGTAAATAGAATCTCTTCTCTGTAATAATTTTGCTGTATACTTCTAAAAATATCATAATATATTCTTCAAATCTCGTATTGCTATTTTACGAATGTCTTATCTCAAGTAATTAAAAAAAAATGGTTACAACTAATTCCTGCGGTTCCACAAGCATACATTTTTACATCTATGTTTCTGCTTATCACTACTCAGAGGTAATACAGTAAACAAAATAACATGGTCGAATATATTTTAGTAGAAAATTAATTTCTGCAAAAAATGTAAACCTATCTACATAGTTAAAGCACGGAAAAGTAAAATTCAGTTTTATTTGAAAGACAAGAAAACAGATTTGATTTATTTTAACATGTACATATACTGATCATATCAGATACATTTAACATAGATATTTATGCGAAAAATTTATGATCAAAACATATGCCACAACATAATATTGGAATGACAGTCGGGCAATTAAATACTTTCTCTCTTGATATGATTAATGTGTATTTACTTAAAATAATTGCCTAGCATACGTGAAATCGAGGAGCATGTGTGAAATAAAAGAACATAATAAAATAGTGCAGATATTAATTTTTTTTATTTCGGAGTATTATTCTCGTCTTTATTAGTTGTGTTTTTTCATATTTTATTGGTTTTGTTTATTCACAACGTTTCGGCCAACTATTCCTCTGGCCTTCGTCAGGTGGTAACCGTTACGGATAGGAACTTCGAATCTCCTAACTGCATTCTCAGCCATCACTGACATCCGTAGTTGTTGTCTCACCACATTTTTGGCCAGGCAAAACTCTGGCACACTTTGCGTGGGATTGAAACCGCTACCTTCAGACAATATTCATGTGGAACGGTAGAGATTCAACGTCTCTATCAACTGCGCCACGGGCCCCGAAACATTGTGAATAAACAAACCAATAAAAGATGAAAAACAACAACTAATAAAGATGAGAATAATAGTTCGAAATAAAAAATAAATTAATATATATAATGTTCATCTCAAAAATGAATTCCAATTAAGGAATAATATATATAAAATAGTGCAGCTTTCACAAATCTCTCCCCTTGAATGATAGACAACTGCCCCTTTGTAACTACGGTGACAAGTTTAAATACAATATTAGGTCTATTTCTTCTATGGGCAAAAGGTAAAAGGATCCAACTTATGCTGACGAATTTTTGACGTGTAATCAAGTTACAGAATGAATCTGATAAATATGGCTGAACATGATGCACACATAAAATTTACAGTAGGAAATGAAAATATAAACATTATATATATATGTATATATATATATGAGAAAGAGTAAAAGAGAGAGGAGAGGGAGAGGGGGTGCTTAATATAGTGCGCACGTGTTATTTTTCAAAATGCGCAAATTTAAGCTAAATTGATGTAACACCGCGCACAGGAAATGAGCTTATATCAGCTCAAAATCACAGACTTTTAGGCAAAATTCGTATCATATCGTAGTTGTTTTGGTTCTAGGTTAGACAACATAAGATTTACTCCATATGGCTCGATTTTATCGTAATGATCGTTAGGAGGTAATTAATAGCAACATTTTCTGGATTATCTAATTGAGAAGTCCACCGCAGATTCAAAATATGATAATAAAACGGAATGAATGACTGAGCGAAAGCACCAACACGCCAACAGTGTTCGCAATGTCCCCACATTTGTAGTCCCAGAGTCACTTCTTACAGAGAAGAAAATGCGATCTAGATGCGCAGTCTCAAAAACAGATTTGAAACATTCTAATCTTGTTACAAATTGCTCTATTTCCAAAGTGGCGAACAAATTAAATGAGTTATGTTGTGTTCAAAGACGCAGGCTAATGTTTACTGTAAAAAAAAAAAAAAAAAAAAAACGCCGTCTTAACTTCGTCAGATGCAATGAGGATTATGACTCTTCATATAATGTGAAGGTGATATTTAGCGACAGAAGTAAGTTCTATAAGCTAGGCAGTTATGATAGGCTTTACGACCGTCGAAGAAGGACGATAAATTTTATCCTAGCTGCACAATTTCATCTCTGCAAGATGTCCGAGGTACAGTTTTCGTGTGGGGCGTTATTAGTGTCAACGTTCTAGAGCCTACAATTCACCTCCAAATTGAGATAAATCGACGAACTACATTCATATGTTGACTGAGCATTTTCTATCCTAAATTGCCGGAATTCGGAGTATAATCTCATTTCATGCAGGATAATGGTAATATTTACAGACCAGCCAGTGATAATATGTTCCATTTAAGAGCATTATATCCCGTGTTTTAAGTTGTTTGCAGAAGCCCCAACCCGAAATCCTATCAAAAACGTACGGCATCTCATCAGCAACAGCTACGCAATGATAATATTTCAAATCTAAGAAAACTTTGGACAAAAATTAAAGATAAGTGGGGTGCAATTTCACTGTAGTATTGCCGAAGACGTATTCAAGTTATGCCCAAATGCTGCCAAATTGCAGAGGTGCAATGCTATTCATTAATAATTAGTTAATTGTGTTACTGTTGTATTTCTATATGAAAAGTGTGGATTTTTAGCACCAATGTCCTTATGTAGTTGCTTCTCTGTCTGAATAAATCAAGCCTGCCAGTGTTTCATATATATCAGGTAATGATCGTACAATTTAGATTGCGTCTGGTATTAATCTATTTTTTTTACAATATCTTTATTATAGTTCATATTTCTTTATCTTTTTATATAAGTTCTCTGATTATTTTTGAAGGATTATAACAATCGATTCCAGCTCTGACCCAGTCATATTAGCGGTATTAATTGTCCACCAATTCCTCTTAATCATGCTGCCAGCACAAAATGGTACACGCTTAACTAACATTGCTCCTCTCCTGCAGTTACTTCCGCGTATCAACTGAATAAAGTGGGGGGGAAAGTGTAAATACAGTTCCTCACTTGTCAAGAGACACAAGCGAAAGTGAAACATTCAATATTTACGGTATATATATATATATATATATATATATATATATATATATATATATATATGCATATATATACATATATATAAATACATATATATATACATATATATACGTATACATATATATACGTATATATATAAATACGTATATATATACATACATATATATATACATATATATACATATACATATATATATACACGCATATACATATATATACATATATATACATATATGCACATATATACATATACACACATATATACATATATATACATATATACACAGATATACACCTATATACATATATATACATATATGCACATATATATATATATACATATATACATATTCATACATATATATGCATACATATATATACATACATATATATATACATACATATATACATACATATATATACATACATATATATACATACACATATACACATACATATATATGCATATATATACATATATATATATACATATATATATATATATACACATATATACATACATATATATGCATATATACGCATATATACATATACATATATACATATATATACATATATATGTATATATATACATATATACACATATACATACATGTATATATACACATATATACATATATATGCATATATACATTTATATATACACATATACACACATATATATACATATACATATATATATACACATATATATACACTCATATAAACACATATATACACATATATGCACACATATATATATGCATATATATACACCTGTATATACACATATATATATATACACATGTATATACACATATATATACATATACACACATATATATACACACATATATATACATATATATACACATATATATATATATATATATATATATATATATATATATACATATACATACACCATCATAAATAATCATAATCAACCACCATAAATCTTTCGTTTGGAATGATCCAAAAGAGGAGATAAATAAAATTGCAGTCTCACAGATGTCTTTCCATATAAGCTAAGAATATCATTTAGTGGAAAGTACTGAAATATCGGCTAAGCGTCTATAAACTTTCTTTTGCAACTGTTACAAGCAAAATATAATTATGCAGACAATATATATACAATACGGATGAACACACACCAGAAAAAATAACATTTAAAAAGTAGCAAAATCACGTCTGTAAAAGAGAGATTGCAAATATAAAATCAAATTATGAATACGTGTTTGTACTTCATAATGCTGACTTCAATTGTGAATTATATTCAAAGACTCCAATATTACGACGTATAATTATGTTTGAGATATATGATAATCATTTCTAAGCTATTAAAAATAATGTTAATCCTCCATCTTTTCTCATCACGTTGTAAATAAACATTTGTCGTGGCTATTTTTAGATTTTACATTATGCGTTCGGTAAACAAGTGCAATTCCGTCTACATTTTTTTTACAATAAAAACATTGTCGAGATCATAAGATCTGCTTCAGGTATTCATTTAATAGATAAGAGAACATACGTAACATTGTAGGAAGTTCAGTCTATGCGTATCAGTTAGCATATATCACCAATTGAAGTTTGGCAACAGATTCCCTGGTATTGTCTTGTAATATAGATGTGTATGCACTCATATTAGGATATTGTGTATTGCTGTAGAAACAGCGAACTGTAAATCAGGATAAATAACACAGAAATGTACGTATAATGCAAATAGGTGGTTTATTCGAGAGATTAATTAGGAGCATTTGTTATGTAAATACAATTTCTGGCATGCGACTGCAAAGGCTCGTGCGTAGATGGCGAAAATTAAATGTTCAGTTTTCACAAACGGTACGCAATGCTACGTCCATTTGGTCTGTTTAATATAATAGTTTGTCTGGTTGGTACACAGAGACGTATAACTTTGCATATCTCAAAAGAATATAAACTTATATTGAAAAATTAGCAAATACTGCGTACATGTTTGTTTTTCATGATCAATCGCCAACCCAACTCATATTAACTGGTAGTTCGCGAATTTGAAATGAAAGACTAGAAACTTCTCAATTAAAAATCGCAGCCTGAATTATTTTAATTGCATAATTGTAATTGCAGTTTCATGGAGTTTCATATAATAGTGGCGAATTATAATTGCTTGCATAATTGTTATTGCAGTTTTATGGGGTTTTATATAATGGTGGCTAGTTTTAAATCGTGTTTATTACACGTTTCTAATATTTGAATTGCTGTGTTACTATTTGTGATGTTACCGATTGTAGTTGTGTAACGTGTTCTTTTTTAACCCACTGTTATCGTCAATAAATAATATGATTCATTCATTATCAATTATTATGGTAATACATTTTACACCTAATAGTATCAGAATTGAATATATATTTATTGATACGTTTCTGTCACAACACATGCTTATCATTATTATAGTAAAATAATCTTAGAAATAAAAACAATTCTCTACAGATTAATGTGGTATTTCGTAATTATATTTTAATATACACAGTATTTTAGTACATTCATTTACTCGTATGTTGCTAATGTGTCTCGCACACTTCATGCTTAGGAGATACATTTTAGATTAAATGCAAGGTAGCTGATCAGCGGCTTGATTCCCACCAGTTTTGGCAAAAAACAAATAGGATCCTGAACGGAAGTGTGCGTTCTTTACCAACCATTACCAATGCACCAGAGGAAATCTCGTCAGCATCAGACAAGGCCAAACTAGTTGCAAACAACTTTGCAGCCAGTTCTACCCTATGCGACGAAGGCCATCAACTCGCCATATTTCCTCCTATAACACAGAACAAGCTAGGTAACATACAACTATCCGTGCATGAGGTCGCCAAGCTAATCAAGAACCTAGATTCCAGTAAAGCAACTGGCCCTGATGGTATCCCAATTATAGTGTTAAAAAGCTTCAACCAGAACTTGCTCCCATACTTACGAAACTATTCAAGCGCTACCTTAAAGAGAAGTGCTTTCCGACTCCCTGGAAGAACTCATCAGATTGCCCTGTATTTAAGAATTCAGGTGATAAGTCATCTCCCCCTCAGTACAGACCAATAAGCCTCCTGTGTGTTATGAGTAAGTTGCTGGAATCCATATTAAATAGAGAAATAGTCAACCACCTCAGCAGGAATAACCTTCTTAGTGACACACAATATGGTTTCCGCTCTGCAAGATCTACCGCAGATGTGCTGACGGTTATATCCCACATGATTAGTGAATCACTTGACAAAGCCTTCCATTCTAGGGCAATTGCTCTTGACATATCAAATGCCTTCGACAAGGTATGGCATAAGGGCCTACTTCACAATATTTCCAACTAGGGTATACCTGAAAATGTTTACTCAATCATTAAATCATTTCTCTCCGATAGGCTCATAAGGGTAGTGGTTGATTGACAAAAATCGGAGGCCTGCAATATAAATGGAGTCCCTCAGGGGTCAATCCTGGGCCCAATTCTCTTCCTGGTCTACATCAATGACCTCCCTAAACACATACTTAAATCATTCGTTGACATCTATGCTGATGACACGACCATCTACGGCAACACATCAAAGGCTGTAAATGACAAAGTTCTCTCTGATTCTTTCTCCTCTGATCTCAAGCGCGTGGTTCAGTGGGGGAAGATGTGGCTGGTTACCTTTAATGCATCAAAAAACCAAACTCCTATCCTTACATCATCAACTCTCTGATCCCCATCTGGCATCAATTGTGATGGATGGCTCTCGTCTGGGTGAGGCACCGTGTTTTGACAAACTTCTGGGTTTGACCTTTACTCCTGATCTGAAATGGAACACGTACCTCAAGTCTGTCGCCAAGGCGCTGGAAAGATGGTGGGATACTTCTACCGCCCCAGAAGATATCGTACTACTGGTGCAATTCTCTATCTATATAAAACCCCAGTACGTCCAAGGATGGAATACTGTTGCCATATCTGGGCAGGAGCTGCTAAAAACAGCCCATCCTGACTTGACAGAGTATAAAATAGACTTCGTGGCTTAGTGGGGGATGCCCTTTTCTCTACCCTGCAACCTGTCTCCCACAGAAGAGAAGTTGCTAGCCTATCCTTTTTTATCGTTATTTCCATGGCAGGTGCTCGTCTGAACTCCAATCTCTGGTCCCCCCCTCGCCAATCTTTCACGAAAAACACCGGTCTAGCTGAATCCACTGTGAAAAATGTCCACCACTCTTTATCTGTGCCTAAATCAAAACGTGGATTCCATGAACAAAACTTCTTTATTAACACTGCACGCCTGTGGAACTCCGTCTGCCTGCTTCCCACCGGACTACAACATGGATGTCTTCAAGTCCAATGTTAACAAATTCCTAATGAACCGCACCCTTAAGTAAACACGTCATCAAATCTCCACACTAACGTAATGTGCTTGCAATAACCCTTATCCCTGAGTGGCTTCCGGGCCTTGATAAGTGGTGATCACTGTGGAAAAAAAGAGGAATTCACTAGAAAAGCATGGTAATATTTTTACTATTATTCTTCATCTCTGATTATTTTATCTAAATATTTAGTAATCTGTCATTTTTGTCTTAATAACATTTTATGTGCGAATAAAACTGCGTATGAGTTTTGCAATATTTGACTTATTGTAGCTTGTACAAACTGCCATGCTTCAAAATTTACTTTGTATGGCTTAGTCCGCACATTAAATGCTATGGTTACAACTACAATTATATTCTTGTTACAACATTTATATTTAGCATTAAAATTAGAAAAATAATGACTCTATATTAAATTTACTTCAAGGTTAATTATATCAACGGTGTTCAATTAGCGATAGCATGCGTGCTGTACGCTGTCCTATTTTATTTACATCTAATTATTAATTTACTTGTTTGTACTTCAAGTATCACAAATATCCCTCATCATCGGAGAAATTAATTAATAAGAAATGAATTACACTCCTTTATGATCGCTCTTTATCAGTGAACACCATTAAAACTATTTGCTCTCAAAATTCTCCAAAAAATATTTGCCGTCTGTTTTCATTTTTAAATGTATATGTTGTTTTAATTTTAAACGCCAGGTTAAGAAGAGACTGTAAGTATTTTTTTAAGTATATTTTTTATTTAAAATATGTGCAAGTAAATCGACATCTGTTTCTTTATAATTTATATAAAAGAATTACTCAGAAAAATGTCCTGTGTGTTGAATTTTTATTCCCAAAATCTAATTTTTAAATAATTATTTTTTTGCTCAAAAAGGTTAAAAAATTTCTAAAATTGTTTTAAATTCGTCGTTATTTGCAAACATTTATTTTTATTTATTCTATTTAAATGTGCTTTAAACATGGCCAACAACAGTGAAAGTTCAACGAGTTCTGCGACTTACTATTAAAAAAATGAAAACCGCTGGTGGGCAAAATATTTTAAGATGTATTATTTTCGAAAAAAAAAACATTAACAAGTAACACAAACATTTAGTGGAATTAAATGATTATTTAACCAATCAAAATATCCACGAGTGAAAGAAGAAAATCCTTAAGAATTTATCACGTTTTTGTCAATTACTATTTCTGTCAACTCAATTATACATTAGATTAAATTATATCAACAGGATTTGCACATTTATTTTTGATTCGATAATTACTTTTCACAGCAAACATTACAGATCGTTTTTTATCACACCATTTAAACCACGTCTTTCGAGGCGAAATTAGGATGAAGGAGAATTGATTTAAAACTTATTTAATAAAAAAGCACACGTCAACGTTTACACACCATGTTAGTGAACAGTAAACGTTCAACATTGCCAACGTATCGATATAATGCAACATTAATTATACTGCAGTAAATGACAAAAAATAAATAGTTTTGTAAAACAACGATGCATACCATTGAGACAAGCATTGTATTCACTTCTGGTATTTAATTGTAAAATAATATATGCGAATAGATTAGTATTTAAACGGTATTACACGTTAAATTGTGTAAACTGTTGCCGGGGACGGTATTAACTTATTCAAGATTTTTGCATTATATATTTTTCTTTCACTTCCTTTTCCGCCATCTATATAACTTCTTTTCATTCTTTAAAAGTTTGCCCTTTCTCCCTCTCTCTCTCTCTCTCTCTCTCTCTCTCTCTCTCCTTGTATATATATATATATATATATGCATATATATATATATGTGTATGTACATTTCCCTACGCAATCTCTCTGTCAATTTTCAGTCCAGAGACTAGAAATTTGATATACAGACTACTGAGATTTGGTAAAATCTTTCTGATTGTGTTCTGCCAGAAATTTGGCTGTTAAGGGGTCAAAGTTCAACGATGTGACCTTTTAGATCAATACAAAACTACTCCGCCAATTCTGAGTCTAAACACTTGAAATTTACGATATAGGTTAATTGGGCATGGATCTAACTGAATAAGTTGAGTTGAACCAAAAGCAATAAATATTAAGGAACCATAATAGGGGGTAAATTAAAAAAAAAATTACTGCTTCTGGGTTTTTTTTTGCTCAACATACACCTCTAAACACCCGGGCGACGCCGGGCTGAAAAACTAGTATATATATATATATATATATATATATATATATATATATATATATATATATATATATATATATATATATATAAAATGATTGAAATATTATTAAATGTATTAGCGGGGGCACCGCGGTGCTGAGATGTATGGGGGCGTAAATCAACACAAAATAAAAAAAATAACGAATAAGCGAACGTATTAAACCTGTTTTAATATAACTTTGTTTTAATAAAAAAAATTGACGCAACATAAATAATCAGCGAACGATGTTCACACTTCTTTAAAAATCGCAAAAAAAAAACAACACAAAAGCAGCGAACGTCATGGAAAAATTTAAAAATAAAAAACGAAAAATAGCATAAATATCCCTGTTCCAATATTAAGAATTGAAAAAAAAAATTATCTGACATCTCGGCCGGAACGTATAATCTTAAGATAACAACCCTGCTACTATAACGAGTTGTCTATGTATCGTATGAGCGGAATTATTTTTTTTTTTTTTATATTTAAACAAATTCAAGAAGGAACTTGTTTTGCGCATGAGTGTTTGCCTTAAGTGTCATGAACGAACGATTATTTGTTACTCATCTCTGTAGAAAAGGGTCCATTTGAGGGCGAGGGAGTTAGTATTTTTTAGCCAATTCTCTGATATTCGTCGTCTGAAGTGTCAAGCTTCAAAACGATATCAATGTCGTGAAAATCCGTCGCCTTTGTCGATTTTTTTTATTTATACGTACATTTAAACATACAGGTGAGATTTATATTAAATATCAGGTGTATGCGAAATTTCTAGCGATTTTTTAATTTTGAATTCAGATGATGTATTTTCAAAACTATTTCCGTTATAATGCTTTCACTTTATATGTCATGTTAAAGCGCATTTTATATGGAATCGTAAAAATTATAATCGTTTTAAACCAATTATGTATTTTCAGAATGTTGAATACAACATTCAAAAACACAAATTCGGACAATTTTCTGATTTTATTTACCTGTAGGCTTAAATACCGCTGAACTAATTCGCGAAATCAACGAATTATTAGTCCATGAACCACAACAGGAAGCACAACAGAATGGTCGTTTAAGAAATATCATGGCGGCGACGAAGATTTTGATGATGAATTGCATACTAGGCGAAAATCGGATAATGACAACTATCAATTAATAGTCTTAGTCGAAGGCAATCCATGCAAAGTTGTTCGCAAATTTGTGTCTGAATTAGACACAAAGTATACAACGGTTTAAACCCACTTGAAAATTAAAGGAATGCCAAAAACTTAATAAATGTGTGTCTCACGAATCAAACTATTACCAAAATAAATGTCGTTGTAAAGTGTAATCTTCCGTTTTTTACGCAACAATTACATCTATGTTCTCGATCGAATTTGGACTTGAGATAAAAAGTGGGTTATTAAGGAGAAACGGCGAATCTCAGCTCAGTGGACAAAGCTCTAAAACAGTTATTGAAGCTAGGTTTGCACAAAAGAAGGTCATGTTAAATGTTGCGTCATCTACACCACGTCCAATCTGTTATAATTTCTTGGAATGCAAGCGAAACGATTACTGTGGATAACTACTGTCTTTTAGTTAATGAAATGCATCAACAACTTCCAAGCCACCACATAATTATTAGAAGAAAAATGCCTTATTCTCATCGCTTTTAAAAGCTTGTGTTATTAAAAAAAGAATAAAATACGCTATTGTTAAAAAGAAAGATTCAGGAATGTGAAACTGTTGAACCTTGCAGCTTTTTAATGTGCGTTTTTATTGTTTGTCTTTGAAAAAAAGGGGCAATTTATTTGTGTTAACGGACTTTGAAATGTATAATGTAACTTTTTTAAAAATATTTTTATATTGCAAAATGTCTTACATGTATGTAAATGTAATGTTTTTTTGCGACAAGAATTCAAAGTTATTATTAGATATATACATTAGAATTAAAATGATCTAGTAGAAAATAAGATTAAGACGAATGGTTGGCTTAGAAATCAGTTCGGCTTTTAAAAGTGGGACAAAATAAATTACGTAAACGGGTATTTGAAGAGTTTTCACATGTGATAAGCCGAAAGAAAGATATATTTTTTTGGACAATTTTTTTTTTTTTATGATCCCATAAAACTTTTTCCCGAAAGGATAACTTGGTAGGAGATGATAAGCACAATAAGTGCCCCTAATTCGAAAAATAATTATGGGAACCTATGGTAATTAAGAGCTCAATAACAAAAGCTGTTTGTACGTGACGATTCCAAGCAGGAGGTAAGACTAGGCTTAATTAATTAGAGACAACCATTAGAAAGGATACGAAAATCCTTATGAAAAAAGGGCGATGACAGCCCGAAGCTTAATCACATATAGCTTAATGAGGTGAGAGAAACGCAAAAAAAATACCGTGGGTGCGGAAGAATATATCACCTTGTATTCTTTTTAGAGACGCATGAATGTGGGATATATCTGCTGGATCTTAGAAGCTGTTGTGAGAGAAAAGAAAAATCACAAAAATCGGGTTATTAGATAGAATTTAGTGCGCAATTAAGATATTGTGGCGCAAAGTGTGTTAGTTAAGGCTGATATTTTCTGGATCTTCGTCAGGTTCTGAGAGTCCAGGCAGGGAGGTCCAAGTGAATCAGTGTGAAAATAAAAGGTATATATTAAACTTCAGAAGCCAACCACAAAGAGTTAACTAAATGAGCTTTGAATGTGTCCAAAGAAGATAAGATAGTTAAAAATAGAAACAAAGCTATACTTAATAGAAAAACCGGGCAGGGGATACGATCAGGTTACTTTTGGGACGAAAGGAGTCGTCAATTTCGAAAGAGGTAAAGTGAGACCTCTAGTTTACGGCATAAGGGCGGCTGGATAAAGCAACTGACGTGGATCAGGGGAGGAATACCCTACACCCCCCAAAAAAGTAATGCCAAGAATATCAGAGAGGGTCTGATATATATATATATATATATATATATATATATATATATAAAATAAAAAGATGTACTTATTTAAAAAATACGTACATTTTTTTTGAAATATGGAAAGAAGGGATGTTACATGAAAATACTTGTCCCCTTTTTCATGTAGGTAAAAATAAAGAGAATTAGTAAATGAAAATAAAATTAGAGACAACGGGAATCGAACCCTGGAGAAAAGTTTTAAAGAACAATAGGTTTTGAATGGAATGCCCAGAAAATTGTTGATTCTGATAAAATAAATAATACATATTATTTTGGCTGGAATCTATTCATTGTAGAAAGAATGTTGGGTAATAAAAAATAGGTTAAATGAGTTAGATATGTGGGTTGAATTCCTTTGTGAGAACAATTAGGAGATAGAGCTTATTCAATTAACTTTCTTGAATTTATATACTTGGATTGTACCGTGACTGGATTATTTATCTTCCACCAGACTATCCATTCATGTGTAATCACCTTTTTCTTCACCGTATTCCCTCTGCTTCACTTTTTTTTGTTTTCAAGTAAGATCTTTGACTTACTTGTTGTTTCCTCAAATACTTTTGCATGCCAAATCCGATCCTGCATTTTGCTAATTCCTACCCTCTGATGAGAAGGAAAGTATTTCTTCGAAACTCCGCGGATTAAGGACTATCCACTTATCTAGTATTTTCTTTTTCAGATTAAATATGTTTTTAACTCATTTCAAAGTGTTTTAACATGTGTTATTAACTGTTTGCTCGTATATATATATATATATATATATATATATATATATATATATATGGCTTTCCATGTCAAATCGACAGGGGGTAAAATCATGCCCGACACGGATTTTTTTCAAATTTGCTACGCGCTTAGATCTCCATGAAAGGAATTGAATGACGCTTGTTAAACACCTCAATGTCAAGGGCTTCCTGTCCTATTATCTTGACCTTTTACAAAAATGTGAATTTTTAGGAAGAAGTGACCGAATTTATAAGACGATATCTCTGTTGTTTTGAGGCATACAAAGTTCATTCATGTATCATTTTTAAGTACTTGGATGGATCTATAATTTTCTCTGGGATTATTTTTGTTCAAGGTCAAATTAATAAGTTGACCTTCACCTTAACTTTTAACCGGAATTAACTCAAAAAACCTTATTTCAATTTCTTTTAAATTAGACAGAATATTTATCTATTTTCTTACATGGTGGAACTTTCACTAGATCTATCGTTACATGCATTTTAAAGACGGTTTTTTTATTTTTGTAAAAGGTAAAGATCACGTCTCAAGAACCCCTTGACCGTGAGATGTTTAACAAGTGCCATTCAATTACTTTCATGGAGATGTAAGAACGTAGCAATCCTTTTAAAAATCCATGTCGGGTCTCGTTTGTGCCTACCCCCCAAATTTGACGATTTGACATGGAATGAGCTATATATATATATATATATATATATATATATATATATATATATATATATATATATATATATATATACAAATACACACACACACATATATATATATATTCATATATTTTATAAGAAGTAGACATTTATTGCTATTAAACTATAACTTTCCTCAGTTAAAACGAAATTCCGATATATTAGAGAATACGATTGAACGTTACTTTAGAATAAAATCATGTGTTTATGTATCATGCTACTTCATACACTTATAGCCCTTGTAATGAAAAAATGGTTTCCGGAGGAGAATAAAGGTATCATAAATTAATGAATCATGTAATAATACCGCCGAATATCCATTGACGGTTTTTAGTCACACTTGGCAGTGTGTCTAGCTGAAGTGGCTAGATGTTGGCAACGTACGCACAGTCTCCCTTATGGCATGTTTCCAATATCAGCTATGGAGAGCAGTGCTCGAAGCAATTAGTCCATCGTAGAACACACGACCCTAATTTATATCATGTTCTGATAAGCGCCGACACAATAAACAATCGCATGGATACCGCGGCTTACCTTATATGGTAATGTGTCTATTAGTGTACATAATGCGTAATTTGTCTATCTTAGTGTATATAATAAACATAATGGATTAAAAATAAATAGCAAATATTCTCCGAATTTTGTACATGCGTCTGTGCAGTAATAGCTATTTTTAGCGTTTCTTTGTTTTACATGCACAGTGCTCCACTGTTCTTCCAGTAATAGTGCTTCTCAATAAAATAGGGCAAATAAAATCCGTCAAGCGACAAATAATGACAATTATTTGCCATTTACTTCTGTTCGTGCGTTACACTAAACATAAATGTGAAACAGGTTTCTTTAATAGAACAACACGATACCTTGGGGTTGCTTACAGTGCATGGTTCGTAAGTATCTGTTTCACTACACTATCCAGATTTTACAGATCACTACCCGTTTGTGTTACGGAACAAAAACACCTCTAAATTTTTATTCTGGAGTAATCTTCAGTTGCTTGTAAGTGCATGATCATTCGAAATAAAAATACTGTTAATATACTATTTGATTATAACGAATATATATATATATATATATATACATATGTATATATATATATATATATATATATATATATATATATATATATATATACTAGACTACCCGTCGCCCGTTGGGTCAGTACGTTATATTAGCTATGGAATTCATATGTGAGCGTGACACTTGTGACGTAAAGAAAATAGTTTTTCTTTGACATAACAGCAACACTTCTATGAAAATATATTAAAAGGAAAAATAACGGACGGATCTCTTAAACATGCAAAAATCCTCCATATTTGTGTATAGTTACCTATGTTTCCGAATAATCGCTAAGAAATCGAAAATTAAACATGATTTTCCTACGAATCGAAAGCCGACGAAAGTCATTTAGCAGCAAAAACGCACAGGAACCTGCCGAGGAGAAATATAAGAAAAAACCAATATTTTAATCATTCAACCAAGTTTTAGAAACTTAAGATATAAAAAAGAAATGATAATAAAACCAGAAGCAAAAAAAATAAAACCTAAATAAAAAATAAAATAAAACTCATATTGAAACAGAATAGTAAATGTGTCACCAAATTCAGCTTTCTCACACAGCGATTTTTTATCTAGAAATGTAAGCAAAAAATTAAAAAAAGAAGGAAGGAAAATGGACAGATAGAGTGTAGTAGTAGTAGTAGTAGTAGTAGTATTAGATGTCTTGGCTTTACTACAATTGTTCTTATGTTTGTCAACAGGTAGAAGTTTAGTTGTTAGAAAATAGTGGCAGTACAGTTGTAATAATGAATAGTAGCAAAACACCCCCTTCTTCTCATATTAAATAATAATTTCGAAATAATAACATTAATACTTCAGTGCCCAGGTGAAAATCTGCAAAAGAAGCGAGTTGTGTTTATTTGTTTACGTTGTTATGGGTTAATGCTTATGCGCGCATGCGTAACCGGATGTCGTAAACTGGAAACTGGCTCACATCAATCGTTACAAGGTCACTTGAGTTTTATAATTATATATATATATATATATATATATATATATATATATATATGAGTGAATGCAGAACAAATGCATTACTCGTATTAATGAACGTTCCCACTACCTCTCATTTGTAAATAAACGGTTATACCCTCGTGATTTACGTATTCTATTAAAAAGCAACTACTGGACAACAGGTTATTTTTCATGCTAACATGTATTTTAGGCATGTGGATTTATGTGTACTGTTTTCAGACAGACAATTTCCTCGTCTTTTACTGTTTAGCGTGGGCATTATCGTTGCAATCTGTTTTATTTTTTTACACGTTTTACATTAATATGGTAAAAACTGGGACACCAACGTTGCGCAGGACTGGACATAAATTGTCATTGAATCAGTAAAATCGCATATTCGTCAATTAAATTGACTGATGGTCTGTTCTAGGCAAGACCTTATTGGAGTTACTCGAGAAAAAAAACGAATACATATGTGACCGTCCGTCGCAGGTCAACAAGGGCCCTTGATTGGCACGACCCTTCAATCGATTTAGTTGGTCTTAATTTTCCAATCGGGTGGACATGACGGCGCTTCATCGATCTGTCGCGCTAGGAAAAAAAGCAATTTCATGCACACATAATAAAACAACTCCGCACTCCATTCTACTGATTAAATTTAAGATAAGATGTTTATATTAAATTGTCCATAGGTAAATATTGATTTGGACAGACTTCACTGAGTCGATAGAAAGATTTATCGGGAAGAAGGTGGGTGGAGACTTTGTACAATTTTAGATACAGGCGAAGTCTCTAAACAACTTTGACGCCAAAATTAGCTCCAACTGCTCTATCTCTGCTCCAACTGACGGTTTCCACTTTGCGAACCGTTCATATACCCAGGGGAGAAGTGAGACCGAGTTGGTCCATGGCTCAATCGTATCCAGATACGTCACCCCATCGGAGGCCCTCTATTCCTCAAGTGCTCCTGTTTATTTTCAAGCGTTCTCATGCCCGGAAAGGTCATCTCCCGCGACCCTCTTAGTCACGCACATTATACACAAACTATAAGCATCTTTAGTCTTTAACCCTGAGTCATTCAATTTTCGGAGCATAATTTTAAAAAAAAAATGATATTGTCGCCGATTTTCATTACAAATATATACATATAATAGACACATGTATGATTGTGTGGCTGTGTATGTGTGTATTTGTGTGCATAATTGTTCGCGCCTATATCTACGTGTAATTAACGTATAAAATACAAACGGGGGCAATAAGTATACGCTGATGATTGGACATAAATTATATAATTCTTAAAACGAATGCGTACTATATGATGAAACGATAACTATTACGGATCTAGCCAAATCATTCGTTTAAACTTTTTTCGAACTGCGAATATTATTAGTTTCCTATTAAATAACACGCAATTTCTTCGACAAAATCTTACTATAATTCATCAACAAACGTTTTGTTCTAGAGAATATCCAAAACTACACGTATATAACAGTTTATTCATGCACACATGTGTATGTTTCTTTGGGGATTCACTCTGTGAATATTAACGATATGCATTCTATGTTCGTTGATAGATTGACAGATAACAGGAACAACCTGCTGGAAGATATCCAAATTCTGATGACGTTTATTCAGATATGCGTTCCTGGGGATATATTTGCTTAATCCCATTTCTTAGATGCACAAAATGAAGCAATTACTTTGGCTTTTCATGGAAGAATATGTGTTCGCAACTCCAGGTAAATGAAACAAAGAAAACAAATGATAAAATAACAAAACAAAGTAAATATCGAAATGAAAAATAAGGTTGTGGGCGAAAAGGTGAGTGAATAAAGACAGGACCCCAAATCCTTACATATATATATATATATATATATATATATATATATATATATATATATATATATATATATATATATATATATATATAATGGAAAGGAAAACAAGAGTAAATTGAATATGTAAAATGATTGAAACTAACGTCAAATTCTTATATGCCAGGGAAGGCCATGGTTTGAAATTTGATTAAAATACTTGCTGCAGAGAACTTGGCCATGAAAATATTGCTTTCTGATGAAATGAAGAATTGAAAAGCTAAAACTAACTATGTTAATAGAAAAAAATAACACAACTAAGATTAATAAGTAAATAAAAACAATAATAATAGCGATGATTCTCACAATAATAATACGAATGGAGTTATCGATGAGAGTCACTTAGTGCAAACGGCTACATATGCATAAAATTGAAAATAAATAAAAGTAGAAAATGGAACAATCCTAGCAAAAATTTGCTTAATCGAAATAGAATAATATATTAGATAACGCACATAACACGGTATATTGCTACAGACTCCACAGACGGTATATGGAATTAAAATATACAATTTAAAGATAACTTCTAATTAAATACACAAGATAAGTGAACTATTATACAACCCCGTTCACTCAATTATCCACCGAACGTAAAGCATTACACCGCCCCCCCAAAAAAAAACATACATTCCCCCATATATATATATATATATATATATATATATATATATATATATATATATATATATATATATATATATATATATATATATATATTCAAGCAAATATTATTAAATGCAACGGAGCCACTTTGCTTTATGATTCTTTTTTTATTTCTCGATAAGTTTTCACTTTTAATTCTCATTAGCTATTTTCTTAGAACTTTCACTTCAGCACCTGATGATGATTCGTGGACGAATCGAAAACGCTCGTGACAGCAAAACTATGGGACTATTGTTAATATTTTTGATTTTGATACAAAAAATATTATACGGGAAATTCAATATATATATATATATATATATATATACATATATATACATGTATATATATATATATATATATATATATATATATGCGCGTGTGTGTGGTTGTGTGCGTGTATGTGTGTGCGTGATCTTTTGCGGATGTATGCAATTCTACGACATATTCATAAAGAAGTTTATTTATTAAATAAATAGTAAAAAAGAACATTTTATATGATTATCAATGTACAAAAAATTAAGAGTACATAACCAATCAATCCACAAGTGTTTCATCACTCATTAAGGACACCTACCTTGGACTTTTGTGATCTATGTCTGTCCTGAGCAATCCGCTGCTATGTAAGTCCTATGTGTTATATTAGGTGATCCCTCATCATTTGTTTTTGTCTTCCCCTTGCCCATTTATGATAATGTCGTGTCCAATCTGCAGCCCTGATGGGCCATCTGTTGTCATAATATCTGGATACGTGCCCTGCCCATGTGTGTTTGGGTATTTTCTGGCAGTATTGATGTCAATAAATCTTGTTTGTTGTCGGATCGAGATGTTTATCTTTGTGTATTATAGTGATGTCCATCATTATCCTTACCACCTTCCTTTCTAATACTGAAAAGGTTTTACTTTGACGAGTTGTGAGGGTCTATGTTTCACTACCATAGATCATCACATGTAGTACACATTCATCGAAGATCTTCCCTTTGGATTGACATATTTGATTCCCGGCATTTTATGATATTCTCCACTTTTCCAAAAGCTGATCATCCCAATGCTATCCTTCTCTTAATGCCAAGGAGTATATATTCTGTATTTTTCCCCAAGGAGATGTACATTTTAATTTCCTAAATGGTCTTTCAATCAACAATTATTGGCGACTAGGCAGCGTGCTGGTTTAACATCACCTTGGTCTTCCCAAGATGCATGTTGAGGCCAACCGGTTTGCTCGTAGATTGGATGTTGTTTAGAATGTAATTTAGTTCCTTCGGAGAGGGTTCCATCAGTACTGTATCATCACCGTAGATGAGATGTGACGAGTATTTTGCAGTGATATTGGATACCCTACCCTCCCACATAATCCGATTGGCTATCGTATCCTGGGGGCAGGCTTCGAATAGTTTGGACGATATGTTGTCACCTTTTATTGCTCCTCTGTCAATATTGATCTCGTCGCTGTCACGATATCAGAATGCCAAGATAACATTGGCGACTTCTTAATTCTCTTTGAAGGCCTTCCTTTGTTTAAAGTCTATAACAATGTATTTTCCAGATCCATATGCGATAGTTTGTTTTTCTTTTTTAAATCTAATGAAAATAAAATGATCTTCAAATAATTCCTTCAGTATTCTCAGGGAGATTAATAAGTTATTGCAGTTTTTAAACTTATAAATTAATATAAAAATATCTCGAATGTACTAATTGCAAAAAGAACCAACCAACTCCGCGCATTTTTGTCAACGCAAAATAAGTGTATTTATGCCAGCCAAGTAAATATTTTGCGTTCTGGTGGCGATAATTTCGCTGGGAACGTTTAGGAAATCGCTTAGGCTTTTTAAAAGCATTTCTCACGCACGAAATTGTCCAGATGCGTGAAATGTGCTAGTTTATAGGGATAAATTTTGAAAGTATGACAGAGGAGACAGTTTGGTACCTTCTGCGGGGTCGGTTTTATATGGTTCGCCCAGGCATTTCCGTGGATGATAATTGGGCCTTTTCACCTGATTAATGGTATGTGATGTTTTCTAAGTTTCTGATGCATTTATTCCATTTGTTTACAGTACGTCGCCGTAGTGGTTTCCCCTGCATCCCAACAAAAAACTTTAATTGATGAGACCGGCCACAGACCATCAAACCCTCAGCATGAGTATTTTTTTGTGCAACACTGGCTTAGGGAACTGTAATGAACCTCGCGAGTTATCGTAATGACCCCAGTTTTAATCGCAAGTCACAACCCAATCAAGAAACGGGGGGTTCCTGTTGCGTAAAAAAGGGAGCATGATACTTCTTAATGTCGTTACTTTTGAGAGTGGGTCAATCCCTTAGACATCTGTTTTTTCCAATCATTTCAAGTTGTTTGAAATAATCGTATGCATTACGTTTAAGTAAAACTCTAATTTCTAAACAGTTAATCTTGGATTGGCTTTGACTAAGGTTCTTAATGGATCGTTATTAATATCCGATGGCCGACCACTACGTTAATCATCTTCAAAACTCTCCTCGCTGTTACGAGATTCGTTGATATTGTGAGTTGTTTCACCAGCTTTTCGGTCTAGCTTCTATGGAAAAAGGAAATTGAGCGAATGTCCTATTTTTCCAATCTAGTATCACATATTCTGAAAAGAATTCGTAATTCTTTTAAAATGATTGTAATTAAAAGGATAAGATAGAAAAGGAAACGCTCTTTAAAATGATATATAATGTAAAGTTATTATAACTTGTTAATAAACTCATCATTTGAAATTAAAATTAAATATATCGCAAATACTTTCGATTCAAATAAGTACACTGTTTGTTCTCCACTGATTTCATTGTATAAATTGCGTCCACCTACTCAGAAGAAATGTTTCATACACTCAGTTGTGTTATATTTACTTTTTCCCCGTAATTTTTATAAGTGCCACATATGAAACTCAGAGTGGACTTGTTGCTATGGTTTTGCACTTGTAACAGGAATCATCACGGCAGTCGAAACTGAGTTATAAATATGTTTAGCATAATGACCATATATTCTGAAAATTTACTAACATATTTCTATATACATAGAAATGTATGCATACAGTTTCATTCTTCCTATTAAAGTGGACCGGTAGAAAATTTTCGATTTATTTTTGCCGGAGAAATTGCTTCTAAAGGGGCGAAATTTAACACAAAACAACTGACCTTAACAGGGTGAGTCTGAGAAAACAATGTTCTCTCTGTTATTACTGTGCATATAATGTATGTATAATCAACATAATTTGAAATATATAATCAAGCTTAGTAACTTTTAACAATGTTTGCTGAAATGCACATATATGTAAATTTAACTTAATCATTACACATGCGTTATGTAGTGGGAGTAACTACTTGTTTTGTTTTATAATTGTATTTGTTTAATAGAACATTTCTGAGTGTCCATTATGAGAGTTGCCCTCTTGTTACACGGGCAAATATATATATATATATATATATATATATATATATATATATATATATATATATATATATATATTTATCATGGAATCTACGAGATTTACAAACAATTTCTATATTAATTTCTGAATGTTTACCTAAAATTTAATGATATTGCGTGTATGCAAATGTAAGTTAAACACACAAATTATCTAAAAATAAATCAATTAGTTTATTTATTTTATTTTTGTTGTCCTACACGATGCTATACGTTTGTTTTGCTATTTTTATCATGTGATAAAAACTTTTAATTTTCACTTACGCATAATACGTTTATCGACGGAAAAATATACTGACATTTTTACAATGGGATATATAAATTCAACAAAACAGCTTACGAGAATACACATTCTACCAACAAAACCAAAAATCTGATTAAGGTTTAGTTTTTTTTTTTTTTCAATTTTATAGATTCGTTACATCAGTAAAACACATAATAAAATTACCTTAAAAAAATCATTTTTGAACACTAGTTCATTCTCTTTTGTATGTCCGTTTGTTTTTTTATTATTTTCACATCTTCAAAAAAATGTATGTTGTTTCCACAATGACACGTCGTTTTTCACCATTATTCTCATTTCGTTTATTTCGTTACAAATCTAGTACAAAAGCAAAGGATTACTTTTCATAAAACCACTTGTGGCATTGCTGTGCGTTCTGCGTGTGGCTTTTGCCGTTTACTTTTATAAAACCAAAGGTGAAATCGGTAGAGGTTAATCTATTTCATGAAGTTTTTATTCTTCAGTTACGTTTGTCTTAACCCGAACTGTTTGCTCCTCGGTGAAAACGCTTTGTAAATGCTATTCCTCGTTGACATACTCTCTCTCCCTATATACATACAACGGAAATACGAGGAATATATAATTGCTTAACAAATTAACCCTGTCTACAGTAAATGTTTTTCAGCCCACATTAAAAAGTTCACTCTTTTTGTCTAACAAATAACGCGCTCGTCACATGTTGGCGTCATAATAGAAAAGCGAGGCGGATATTTAATATGTAGATCTAATGTAATTAAATGTAACGAATACAATAGTCAGCAATTAAACTCCAAAATATATAAAGCCTAAATATATGCCTTTGTGATTGTATCCATATTTTCAATCTCATTGACTTCCGAAACGCAAACTCGAAGAGGTCGCTAAGGGCCTTAAATGATTTGATTTTTACGGACCCTTGCTTTATGGATCCTTAGCTGGTTAATATTTTTTTTTAAGGTATTAAAAATTGGTCAAAATTGAAAAAAATATCCTTGTATATTTAGAATAATTCATCTTTACTTCCCATCAGTTCAGATGAGTGTCACCTTGGTACAGTGGTTACGTAACCATATTTCAATGTTACAGTTTGGCTTTTCGTTTCGGTTCTAGCTGATAGATACAAAATACTTGTTTTTTTTATTTTTAAAATAACGCCTTTATAATAATATACACAAAATCGTGAGAAAGTATCATATTTAAACACATTTTATGATCGAGCAAAGAAGGGCGATACTCGCGAGTTATAATATAAATGGTGATTCATTTTGTAAGCATTAGCAAACATCGGTGCGCATTTCTGTTAGATAATCCAACAAACCTGCTACATCGATGAATCCAATTATTAAATTAAGCATATCATGATACCATTAACAACTTATCCATTGTTGTTGTATATCTAAAACAATAAGACACCTGATTATAACACAAGACAATGATTACAATTTATCCCCGCTTATTTATAATACAAATTACAATTATTTTTTATGATCCTAGGTGTTTCATTGTAGGACAAACATTTTTTACATCAGTTAGTATTTTATTTTTTAAAAGAAAGAGATAAAGTCTTTCACAGCTCCCTTGTAGTGGTGCGGCGTGGGTCTTAGATTTGATACTAATTACAACGATGAATATGTCATCGATCTAATTACAATAGAACAATATTTTCCAGGTATTTTGAATGCGACATCCTGATCGATGTTTCACCGCAATCGCTTATTGATCTTTATCCACAACGAAAAATTGGGGTTACGCTTCGTATGCTAAATACGTGGTTATTTATCAGGAGAAAAAATATTGTTTCAAACAGAGATTCGATAAATACCATGGTTGTATTATGTCTTGCGTTCTTGAAAATCCGAACGTTCCAAATAATAATCGTTAAAGGTGCTTAGTTTAACAGGCACACAAGATCAACGATGGAACAAATCATCATCACAAGTAATAAAAAGAAAAAAAGAACACTATATTGCAAGGAATTTAATATATAATCATGTTTACACGATACTATTTTTATTTCAATTAGGACTTTTGATATCATTAAGTAATATATGTATTGTACATTATAACTACGTATGGAAACAGTTCACAATGTAGAAATGATCGCGTATATTTTGATGATCTGCTCACTCATAATAAACACCGTTAAAAGAAAGGCGTTTTAAACTAGTTGCTATCTTCTGATTACTTCATACAATTTTTCTAGGGTTTTGTCCTGTTTCATTTTTGAATACATAAATCTGATATAAAGTTCGTTTACCAACATATAATATCAGGTAAATTATATTTTATTAAACTTCATTTTAATTAATTAATACAAAATAGAGGGCATGATCTATGGATGTATTCAATACGTATTGATATAAGTTAAAAACAGAGTAATACAATATTCAACTCTATTGACTTGCATACGTTCAGGTAAATTACATCCGTGTGAATATGATATTGTGTATAGCCATTTAAAATATGTTATCACTACCGTATATGGCGAACCATATGAGATCATCAGTAATAGTAGTTCAATAAGGTTGTATATCCACTGTGGTATCTTAATAAGGTAAACACAATTGAGAGAAGTAATTTTGAAAAATCATTATTATTATAAGAAAACAAAAGAAAATGTGATACGTTTTAAAATGTCACCATCATATATTTATGTGGACATTGCAATGAATCGTATATATTACACAAATAGAAACGCCTAAATATTCTATAGATGCATTTACGAGACTTTTTAAGTAAACGTTCTATGATCTTCAAAACAATGACTAGTTTATCAGAGTGATCGAATATACAGGGTGAGTGACGGTACACGGATATTTATACAGAAAACAAAATTCTGCGAATATTTCAACTATTTTTTTATATGTGCATAAAAACATTTACTAAACACATTCTAAACACATTCTAAAAAAAGCTGCTTCTTCTGACTCAGTCTGTATTACATTTACACATATTTATACAAGAAAACTCCAAAACAATTGTAAAATGAACATATTTAATAGAAAATAACAATTATCTTTTATTTTCCCACGTAGTTATTCGCGTGGTGATATACTTTTTACAGAATCCAATGGGTATTACAGTCCATCATCGTTTTATTTTATCTTTTTTATTAGCGAAAATATAAGTGATTTACTGAAATCGAAATATTCCGCCTAAAAGTTGGGTATGTAAAGAAACATCCATACATCATTCGATTGCAGACTGTTTAACTTATTGTTAAATATTTAATTGTTTTTTGATTTTTATAAAACGTTATACAACCATTGTATTACATTAAAAAATAATTATATTTTAGCTTTTTGTTCATCTTAATTTTTAACATAATACTCAAGACAACACTCGAACATTACTTCTCTATATCGAATCAGAAATGTTTTGCGAACTTCCCTTTTAATTAAGAGTTAATGAAGTAGACCATATTGTAATATTTTGGAAATCTGCGTTTTCTGAAATTGAATTCATTTTCAAATATAAATATAATTAATTTAAATCATTAATTATTCCGTACCAAATATAGAAATTCAAAAATCCATCATTTCATCGCGCTAATTACGCAACGTCGTGGCAATCATCTCATGCGGCTAAGGTTATAGAATTTTATTGTGTATATCTCCTACACAAAATAACGTTCAAAATCCGATGGGACGGTTCGGAAACACAATGAATTGTTACTAAGCAAGAAGGATATCCAGAAAAGGAAATAGTTTTTTTTAGTAAACTTTGCAACATTCGAACATTTTAGAATAATACAGCGTATATATTAAACACTTACATCAGTCAACACAGAGGAAAGATAATAGCATTTGCATATTGGATTCCGTATGTTTACACTTCCTCATTGTCCTATAAGAATAACTGAGAGGCGACTCTTGTTCAGAAGGCAAAGACACGGACTGATTGTCACGGTATCCGATGTTCGAATCCAGTTCGTTCCACAAAATCAGTTTCACTTAGTATGTTGACAATCTAAATATGTCCCTCTCGTAGGTGTCCAGCTTTGCTCTAGGGATAAATATGGATTTATAAGGTGTAGTCTCGTGGAATCTTACGAGATCCCACTGCACGTGTATGCAAATGGAATGGGGTCAGTTTTATAAAAAAATGCCTGTTGGCAGAGGTGGTTGGGGGAACCCCTGCTGGAAGTTGAGAAAGAAAGTTGACTGTGACGAATTCCAGCTGACGTTTTTGCTTATTGCATTCATTTTTTTCTGTGTTGCGGTTTACCATCCCATTTAACTGCAAGCTATGGAGTTATGGGGGAGAAGTTCGACGTTAAATTAATACCATCATTCCACGACTCGACCCCGGTGGTTGACTGGATTGTGAATGTGGAACTGCATTGACTGTTATCTAGTGTGAAGAGCATTAAACATGGGGTTCTTCTACGTCTCCCCGGCTGGGCGTTCGCTTTATACCAACAGCTTAGTCCTGAGGAATATTAGGATTATGAAAAAAATCAAAACAGCGTTCGCTATCGACCCCAACACTGCTTGGGATCACTTTGAGACAAAAACCTTACATACCGGCGAAACTGTCGACGTTTATTTCGCCGAGCTGAACAAAGTTGCCGGTGTTGTTTGCTGGGCTGCCTGAGCGGGCCTTGGCATGCACATATTTGGCACGCCTCCGAACCGGAGCAAAGCAACTTCTGCGGGCTAGCTCAAGCATAGCTTCATTGTCCCTTAATGACCGGGTAGACCGGGTAAGGACCGTGATGAAGAATACTTATATAAAAGAACAGGTAGTCGCTGCTGCACACCCTGCATCAAGTGATGATAGACCGTCCTAGGGTCCCGGGCTGCTTGATTAGTCTTGTGTTATAGGTGCAATGCCCAGGCCCACATTGTGAGGAAATGCCGGCGGCGAGTGACGGCTGTGCGCTGCTACCGATGTTCCATATGGTCCGGGATTGTTCGGGAAACGGGGTCAAGGAAAGGTGTCAGCGTCGACTTCTTCCCCAAACAGAAATAAGATGAATCGCTTCCGACCATTCAGGACTATATCAAGGAAGCATTGTGCTCAGCACTCCTCGACTCGAGCTCCTCTCGCACCATAGTGAGCACGGTCCTCTGCCGCATATGGAAGGAGAAAACTACTAGAGTTACCATCCTCAGTGGAACGACGCGGACATGTTGCGGGGTCGGCGCTGTTAACATTGGCACAAGAACTGGAAATTAGGCTAACGTCGCAGCGCTGGTAGTTCTCGAGAAACCGCAAGCTTTGACTTGCTTCTAGGTTATGATGCCACCAGAGCCCTAGGTGGTGCTCACATCATACAGACGGCGGCAGTACAGTTTCAGGATAAGAATTGCAAGGTGCGCCGCCTTGCAGATAAATCAGTCAGACTTTAATGTCGAATTTTACCATCAGAAGAAGGCTTGGTCAGCCGCGTGGAAGTGGTCGGAAAACCGGGAACCAGCCAAACTGCGAAATGAGGTAACAGAGTACCATGTGCCCGACAAAATTAGGCCTGCATACGAAGAGGAACTTCGTGATTGGATAGAGTACGGATGGTTAATTACCTACCCTAGTGAGAAATTTGGACCTCCCAGGGGCCTGCTTCCGCTGATGGCGGTCGCTCAGCACAACAAAGCAAATTGACGCCAGTGAGGACTACCGTGAACTGAACGCGCATGTTGATGCGTTCACGGCAGATGCTGACCCTTGTGCCAGCTAGCTACCAGAATGGAGCCAGCAGGGTTCCAATGTGAAACTATGTGGCCATTTCAGACGGTGGTCTTTGCTGGCAGGAGGTACTGCCTTATCAGACTAGGCTGCGGGCTGAACATGGCACCCCAAATAATGAAGACCATAATTAACGCTGTGTGTTCACAGGAAGAAACAATAAAAGATGTGGAGTAATTTGATGGCATGTACGTGAACGAAGACATTGTGTCATCATAACGCGTAAGGTCCAAACTGGTTGAGTTTCGTTTGACACACAAGGACCCAAAACGTTTGAAGAATGGCGTCCGTGTCTTGAACATTCGACAGGATCGAGGGACTTTGAAATGGAGGCGCGGAACTGCAGTTCTTGAAGTGCCGATGTCTTCACGAGGCGAGTAGAATACTCCCAGTGTGGAAAATTGTGGGCCACCTACCAGCGCGTTGATGTACTCCTGTGCCAACAGGCATCATAAAAAGGAGGGCAAGCGCAGTCACTAAAGGCTAGGATCATGACATATCCGACGATCTGTTGGTTTGCATATTGAAGGAGACCATCGCAAGAGTAAAGTAGGATGACCCCGCCAAAGGAGACCTGTGCGTGTAGTGACATAGACTGAACATGTTGGTTGATACGAGGTCTCTGGCAATTGATGTGCAATTGGAGAAGAATGGGGCTGCGATTGAGGACGCCTGCTGGTTGCGACTGGCAAATGACGCTACTCAGATCAACATGGCAGAGCTCGATGCGGTGATAAAAGGTATCAACCTGGCTCTTCAGTGGAAAGTCAGGAAATTACGCATACAAAGGAGTTCGCTATGCGTGTACCACGTGATATCAGACACACTGACTGGCAAGACCAGTGTTCACACTAAGGCAGCCAGCGAGATGCTGATCAGATGGCGGTTGGAGACCGTAAAAAAGCTGGTAACAGAGTACAATCTGTATGTGGGTGCGGTACTGGTCACTTCAAATTGCAACTGAAGTGTGTAACGGATCGCAGCAAGAAAAAATGGACGACTGCAGAGGCGGGCTATAGATATAATGCAGCAGCAAAAGATGTCATGATTACTGCAAGCGCACTCAATAATGCGATCCAAGGATATTGACACCCGTCAGGAAACCAGAGGGCCGTATTAGTTAGGGCTGACTGTTTTAGTGAAGCCCCACAATACTTGATGCACCAATAGCTTTCAAAGAGGGCGAATCACTGACATCATCAGTGAGTAAGCCGTGCTAGTGGATGGTACACCACGCCATATGGAGAATATCCAGCCTGTCCTAAATGCGAACCAGTTGCCGAGTAGCAGTAATGGTTAATCATCCGGCGATGCCCTGTGGATCCGACCTATTCCCCGTGATGGTACAACTGCGAACCCCAATGCTGATGCCGATAGCTCCAACACCTTTTCTGAGACATCCGATGAATATGAAGAAAGGCAGCCTGATGGTATGACTGCACGCCCTAACGCTGATGCCAATGCTTCCAACGCTTCTTCTGAGAACTCCAATGAAGATGTAGAAGTCCAGCCAATCCCACGTCGTAGGAATGCCCGCAATAGACGACCACGCCCATTCCGCATGTGTGGTGTGGAGACCAGGTACGAATGTCGAGTTGACTATAATAATCAAAGAAGAACGCGACGCGTGTGTGTGTATTGTGCGGTTATACAACTTACCTTCGGATGTGATCTAAGAGAGAAAAATAAAAGATGGCAGCCATGGATGTATAAGGTATAGTCTCCTAGAATCTCACGAGATGTCATATTCTACTGCACACATATGCACATGGAATGGATAAGTTTTCTAATAAATGCCTGTTGGCAGAGGTGGTTGGGAGAACACGTGCTGGAAGTTTAGAGAGAAAGTTGACAGTGACGAATTCTAGCTGAACTTTTGCTTATTGTATTTTGGTATTGCTGTTTACGAGCGTATTTAACTACAAAATGAACACACTTTAAGATAAACTAAACTAATAACCAATAGTAAAAAGCAAGAAAAAGCGGAGTGTTAAAGCCAAATGAAAATGTGTGACGCAATGATAATTAAATTTACATGAACAAAAAAATAATGCATATTTAGAATCAATAAGTCGTCAGTAATTAATAATGTCGTACACAAAATTCAATGTTGTATTTTAATCCAATAAATTTTCAGATGAAAAATTTGCAACAGACGATTTAAAATCCAACCTAGTTTAAGAGTACAACACGAGGTAATTACTAATTTAAATATTATATAAATATATCAATATATCTATAATAGTGAAAATGTTTATCGGTCTGGATGTCTGTGTGTGTCTGTGTACATTTCTCTACGCAATAACTGTCACTTTTAAGTTTACCGACTCGACATTTGATGTACAGGGTATTGAGCTTTGGGAAAATATTTCTAATCTGTATTCTAGCCAGACATGTCTCTGTTATATGGTCAAAGTTCCGAGATTTGCCCTTTTAGAACTCTACCACAATCCTCCGCCGATTTTGGGTCTACACACTTGAAATTTTAGATATATGTTTCTTGGACAAAGGTCTAACTTAATTACTTGATTTGACCCCAAAATAATAAATGTTAAGGGGTCATAATAGGGGTCAAATTTAAAAATAAAATTGACCTCTGCGGTCTCTACACAATTACTCAGACAATTTCTGGTCTAAATATTTTTAATTTTCCATAAAGGGTATTCAGAGATAGGTCAAGCTTTTTAATAGCTTTGGGTCGAAAGCTTTTTAATTGCTTTGGGTCGAAAATTAGAGCTACCAATATATAAATGTGTGTATGTATGCTTGCATGTCTGCTTTAAACAATCGACAGCGGCGTCGCATTTTCAAATGATCATGAGCGTTTGGAAGACAGACCCTCCAGATGACAAATACCGAAAAAGTTGTAAAAACCTTAATTTCCTCACCGTCAACTGGGCATTTTCCATAGGTGGGTGTCGCTTTTTTCGCCAATTTTTTCGATTGTCTAGTCTTAATTTTAACCGGTTTAGCGGTGATCGTAACAGCAAAGACGTCACGTTTTTACACATCCTTTTCCTCCTTCCTACTACCAATTATTTTTTTGCTCAACGCACACCTCTAAACACCCGGGTAACGCCGGGTACTCACGCTACTTTATATATATATATATATATATATATATATATATATATATATATATATATATATATATATATAACGTCAACGAGCGGTGGATTAATCACAGATGCACAAACCAAGATGTGGCAACAGTATTCCGTGCATTGGCAACCCATGAGCTTATAGAGATACAGGCGAATTCTCAGGTGTGAGCGGCCTAAAAGAGCGGTACAGAGAGCCTAATCTCCTCGAAGCGGCCTTGGTAATTGCTTCAATATATGTGTCGGATTCATGTTGTGTGTGAATATTTGTTAAAGGGGTGTGACCCCTTATAAGGGATCTCTTTGTAACATACGAGACTGTGTTTGGTCACGGACCCAATGTGACCTGTGCTCGTCCTTCGCAGGGCATCCTTCGCAAGGTATCTCCACGTAGTAAGACCCATTAGTCGATGGGGGCTGAGTCACTTTGACCTTCGGGTTTATAGACCGCCGCTTCGTCGATCTCTCACGCTGGAACAAAAAACAATCTCAAATACACAAAAGAAAGACACGATTGAGTTCTCTATTCTACTAGTTAATTCAATATATATATATATATATATATATATATATATATATATATATATAACTTTAGTAGTTTACCAAACTTACCACTGAGCCAAAAACGCGAGATTGATTCCTCTCTCTGGACGTTGCGGTGAACGATGCGGGGAAGAAGGGTGGGGTAATGACCCTTCGAAGATATTAGGATCTTTCATAAATCTCAGCTCGACTAGCTCGGTCTGCCGGGTTTCGGCCTGGGGGATCGTCTATGTAGCGACGTTACGGGGTTGGTCGAACTGCTGCCTGGACCAATCGCCACTAGATTCGTCACCTCATTGGAATCCCCATCTTCCTCGGTTTGGAGCTGCAAGTCTGAACACTCTTTCAGGACCGGAAAGGTCAAAGTCATAACCTCACGCCTTTTACCTCTTTTCAAAATGACATGGAACTGTTCTACGGAGCCCAATCGCTCCGAAGGACGGTTACGTCACATATAAACGTTAGGGAATCGAGGAAAAACATTTCCAGGCAAGGTATCATTAGTCATTGCAATCAGTTATTGAGAAGGTTTTTTTGCAATTATAAAATAAATAAGTTTGGTATTGGAAGCATTGAACATTACTAAGCAGTTACGACCCCATTCCACTACAGACTGGAGGTTTTCCTCTAAAGTTTTAGGAATTTTCTTAGATATATATTTACTCGTTTTCTTTTTAGTTCTGTTATAAAGAATCGTATAATATGCATATATAGCTCTCCTACTTATATTTTCGTAATAATAAAGGTAAAAGTGTAAGCCTTTTCTTATTTTCACTTGTTCTCTTATCAAAGAAGACTTAGACTAAGTTAAATATACGTCCAGCAATGCCACACAGTTTGATTTTCATGAAATGATCATAGTGTTAAAATTTGTCAAATGTCTTAGCTATGTCAAGACTTAATCACCTATCGCCTCCTGCATTATTCGGTGTTTCGTATATATGTTCGGAGATCACAGTTAGGGTATCTGTAGGTCATCAGACTTTTTTAATTGCATAGTCGGCCGAATAATTGTATTACCTGTGAAATGGCGGACTAGTACTTGATTGCAAAATGGCTCAAAGAGTTTGGCTAGGAGACAAAAGAGGTGATAGTAATTCTTGTAAACTGGTAGAACAGAAACAACTCCCCTGCAGCCAAAACAGGAAAAAATTGTTAAAGCATATATTATAGAGTTTTAGAGAGCCAGAGCAACCTCAGCGAAACATTTTATTAGTATTATAGTATAGAACAGATCAGTTCGGTCTATATGCTTTAGATGTATCTAAATATTTAATAGAATCTCGAACAAGAAAGGGGTGATGTTCAGGTGGTCTGGTGTGGCTACTGTTAGCAAAAGGGAATTTTGGGTTGGAGTCGCCCGCTGGGTCTTAAGTGGAGTTTTAAGAAACAGGTTGGACAAGTATATGATTTTTTTCGGTTATTGCAAACAATATAAATGTTGTTGGATTGTGGGAGGATTATCGATTGCCCATTATTTTTTACACTGTTTTTAATTTTCTAGAAATCAAGACTAGGACTTGATGCGTATTCTGATGAAGTCAGGATGTCATTCTCTTGGCTGCGACTATTTTCTCTTACTGTCATTTCTATTTTCTACAATCATTTCCGATCTTATTAGACTTAGGTCAGGTAAAAGGGCGAATGGCATGCTACCTTTGACGATGGGAGTTACGCAATCACATGTGTACGGATGTGGAGATAGCGGTTTGTACAATTGCTGCTTTGAACCATTCAGTAGTCGCATTTGCGCACTGTCCCGAAAAAAAGATTAAAGATACTACTCCGAGGAGTGTCTATAATGTGATCCCTTACGGCTTCCAAGTCAGCCTTCTTATAGTACCTTGCCCTTTTTTTGTAAAATCTCTTTAGCTTCAAGTCGAGAGTTTAGGGTAATTTCAACCATTATCACAAGGTTGACAGCATTCCAAAGTGGGCTATGAGTATTTCTTACACAAATATCGGAAACTGCCTGCTGTCGGAATTAAATCGAGAATTGAGCCCTATTCGTTTAGCCGATTTCAGAGAGGGGTCAAAAACATAAGAGAATCGGTTATAGATATCCAAGTTTTATGCTACAAGCTCCGTCTGTGTTAGTAGAGAAAACAAACCAATTCATGGAGTGGACATTTAATTTGCCAAATATATTTATCGCACATTAATATCCATGGGGAGTGGTGCGCCAATGTTCAAAAAGACTTGGTTGATAATGATACAATCCTGGGTCAGGGAAAAACGGTGGAAGAAATATAAGAAGTTAACGTTAAGTTTAAGTAAAGATTTAATCCAAAACACTGTGATTCATAGGCATCTGAGTTTAGTAAAGATTCTCTAGTCAAGAGTAGAGTATTTTTCTTTATATAGATTCTATATTCCTGCATATGTTTGTGTGATTCCTTACAGATGAATCGGAGATAAGCAGGAATATTAAAGTTGTTAGAGGCGATGGAGAAGGGTATTTATTTATTTTATATTTTTTGGCGACGAGATATCTGGTTTTTTTTTCTGAGAAATGATTTACCGTTCTGTAAGTTAGTTCTATGCACGTGGATATTAATAAATGCAAATCTAAAGGAAGGAGACAATTAGTTTTGTTTGAGTTTTTGCTTGGTTCTTAAGTATTTTTGAACTGTAATTTACTTTTGTTTAATAGTTGCAGTTTATTAGTAAGACCTGTTGGACAAAGGTGATGCGTAGAATAACAAACAAGCAATGAAAATAGTCTATCAATCATCTCTTTATCACTAGGATTGTTGTCTCATGAAAGCCCTCCGGGGATGGAGGCAAGCCCCATTTCCATGCGCGACATGAAACTATACCTATACATATTATACAATGGATGGCGCAGCAGCCAGTTTAAGTTCTACCAAAGAGTGAGGCTTCATGCACTGTCAGGCGGAATACAGCAGCCAGAACAAACTGCCAATCTCGCACACTTATCGAAACAGACACAAGAAGTCCAGTATACTTTCATTTCATATATGAAATTCAAGCACCTCCAAAATCCCTAGATTTAGGAATGATAATGGAGAGGGAGTGTAAAGGCGTTAATTGCCCTGTCCAGGAACAATGTCAAACACTGGGTGTTTCTGTCAAGTCGCTGTGGTCTCACCCCTGCGGTTTGCTGATGGAAACAAAAGGAGGGTGAATCGGGTAGTAAGCATTTTTAGTTTGCAAACCGATAATTTGTTATTTAGCACCACTTGAAAGGTCCTCGATTTAAGTTAAAAAGGATTTTTCGACCGTTTATTTAGTGTGTTTTGTGAAGCTGACGACATTGCCTCAGGTCCATTGATGATAGATTGGATAGAGCACACGCTTCTGTTTAGGGTTCTGTTTGCTATTTGCCAAACTGGTGGGAACCAAGCCGCTGCTCAGCTACTTTGGACTTGACGGACTGAGCATACAACTCTCTTGCCTTCTTTAACAATTTCTGACAATAATTGCTTGCACTCCTGGAAGCGGTTTTAGTCTCCATACATCTATTACGTTGGAAGCAATGACAGCAGTACATTATGGAGAAAACCATGGCTGGCTGTTAGATTTTTCTTGGAACGTTTTTGAGGGTATGACACGGTCTATATCTACAATTCACCATTCTGTCAGGTCTGATACTATAGATGACGTATGATTATAAACAGGGAACGCAGAGGTAGATCCGATATAAATGTACGAAAGCTATCCCAGTAAGCCACAGTGTATCGATATACTGTACAGAGGAAATGTACATCTGGGGAGTAATTACATTTCATTTTTATCTGAACTGATAAAACAGAGTGGTCGGAAGATCCAAGAGGAGACACAACGGAAACTGAACATAGTTCAGGGCAACTTGTGAGAAAAAGGTCTAGGAGACTCGCATACTGTCTATCAGTGTCGGGCACACGGGGTTGGGGGTCGTGAACAATCTGAGTTAGGTCATAAGCATTAGAGAAATCAGAACAGAACCTCACCTCATCATAATTTTTGTTTGAGTGGGTGAACCATTCCCCATTGTGAACATTGAAGTCTCTACAAACGTAAATATTAGCTGAAAGATAAGCAGATAAACCGTGGCCAACTTTCTCATATATGATTTTAAAGATAGTAACTCCGCTGTTGTGGTGGCGATAGAGAGTACATATAAATGAAGTAGTTTGGACAAGTGCAACCCGGAATCACATATAGGTTAGGTTAGGATCTACTCTGGAGATTTCCTACCACATGGAAAGCCATTTTTAATATAGGCGCATAGTCCATGCCCATAGAGATATTGTGGGTCCGCTTTGGAAGTTAAGTTAGAGTATCATTTAAGTACGAACTCCTCTAGGGAAATCGTCTCTCCAATGCCAGTTTGCAAATACATTATAGGTCTAGTTTAGTCTCCCGTAATTAGGATTCAACCTCTGGAAGATTAGAACGTAGACCCCTGACGTTGGAGGAGGGAACATGGTAGTGGGCGTCTATGTTGGAAGTTGGAGATCCGGGTGTAATCGTGTAATTTTGCTCGAAACCTTTCATGGTGGAGTTTTTGAATTTTGGACTAGGTAATCAGACTTTCTTAGATCTGGACAAGAAAGGAAATTTAGAGAGAAAAAGAGACGAAGAAATGTATTTATTTATTTATTTATTTGTAGCAGGTGATAGGTTAAAGCCGTAAAAATTACCCACTGATATGGCATTGAGAAGCCCCACCAGAAACTACTGCATGTTTCCAAATCTATTCACTAAATGAAAATATAGCAACCACAGTACTTTACACCTGCTAGTAGGGCATCCTGCTTAGTGGTTAATCCAAGTTTCGGGTCCCTGACTATCAGGTGGATAATTTCAGCCTAGATAAGACGTTTACATCCAGCACCATTACTAGTGACAGGGCTACAAGTATACAGATAAAAACAGAAAATGTTCGCCATCACTGCCGAGTCTTCGCGCAAAATGCTGCCAACATAGAATATAGCTTTTACTTCTCTGTTTGCCAGAAAAAAACAGTCATGAAAAAAGGAGGACTGAAGGACAAATAAAGAGAAGCGAGAGTAACGGGAGCTGCTGATAACGCATCCACGATGCGTCCCCTACTGTCCATTATAAAAAGAAGATTTATTAAGTATTGTACTTAATAAATACCCAATTCGTGTGTTTAAGGGAAAGTATGGCGATAGATTCACCTCTCACGAACCGGAATGAATACAATTGCCTAATCTATTTATGAAATCAACTAGGAAGTTAAAATAGACATATATGGACGAGAAAAACTATTATTAATTAAAAGAATCAGAAAATAAAAATATAAGTTAAATAGTGAAATAAAATGTAGTTGTTAACATTGGAATCTAAAAAGATAAAAATTTAAATTAATATAGCCACTACTTATCTCGAAAAGAGTTCCGTCTCCAAAATGCAAACTGTTGAAGATAAATTAGCTTTAAAACCATTAACGTTCCAAAGCCTTTAACTGTTAAAAGAAACCCGCGATCGTATCCTAACTTCAGCTAGTTGATTTTTTAAGAACTTGCAAGATTAGAGGAAAGCAGGGGCAGTCATCCGAAAGTCAGCAATTGACGATTTAAGGAATTGCGAGATAAAAGGAAGGCAGGCGGGGGGCTGTACATTGGTTATAATAACTGGGCCCCATATTGCATTAAATATTATACAATGTCAACTTAGCAGTTGATTATTACCCAGCATATGTGCTGTTTCTTTCAATCGTCTTCCTCTCCACCGTTCCTCTCTGCCTATAATTTACTTCGTCCTATAACGGAAGATGGTTTTCCTTTTCTTTCCAGCTATGGTCAGTTATACCTGCCTTTTCTGTGTCTCCATGTACTACGGTTTTTCGCAGTTCTTCTAAGCGTACTTTCAACGGACAACACGTTTAACCTCTGTATAGTTTTCCATATTTACATTGCATTTCATATACACATTATTAGTCAGGTTTTTTTTCTGTAGGGTACTAGACCCTCACAAGCTGATTCCGGAGAGTTAAATTACTCCTGAGTAGGGTCCTGATGTCATAATCATTACATTCGTTGAGGTTTTTCAGACAACCCCTTCATATATGGTATACAAACTGTGGTGAGTTTCTGAATTGTGGCCTTTTGTGTTTGCTTCAGCTTTCTTGGAACTAATGCCATGATAGTTGTTATGATGGAGAGTTTTTCTTAAACTGTCTATCTCCTTTTCATATGCACTGATGTTACTACATATTGCTTTTGCTCTGTGCTGTAGGCAACGACCGATTTATTTCTTTACATTATATCGACGGTGGAGTTGTAAAACTGTCCAGTGAGAGTTAGCTTTCGTTATACAGATGACATAAACCCCTGACCTGTGCGAGTTATCAGCACATCTAAAAACGATAATATATTGCTATTTTTTCTGGCATAGTGAACAATCATAAATGTTATATAGTTATATCAGAGACTTATACAATAGTTTGAACATCAACAGGGTTTATTTGTCCGGGATTGAATGATGATTAAGATACGTGAAATACTTCAATATTCTTCTATTTTCATCAGAAACGACGAAATCGTCCATTGTTCAATTAAACTAGTTAATTGATTGGACTTGTTGGGAACCTATCGCGGTGCTTTTCGAGGCTTCGCGGGGCTTCCCGGGGTTCGCGGACTTCGCGAGGCTTCGCGGTGCTTCGCGGGGAATATTCGACAGAGTTTACATTGCATATTAGAGATAAGAAACTATTTTTGATTGTATACTATTATTTTTATAAATACTGAGTTGAATCAATGCGTACACTCCAAAAGTCAAGTACAATGCTGCAATTGTGATCTAACAGAATCATTGATTTTCAACGCGCCTCTATCATATAAAAGAACTTAATTAGATTTTATATGACTGGCCTTACTGTTTGTGTTTGATTTTGCCTTGAATTGAAGTTTAAAATAAAATAGCTACTTATCATGGCGCACTTGTGCTTTAAAAGAATCATTAGTGTGGAACGCGCCCTTGTTATATCAATAAATCTGTATGTCCGGACTGTCGTAATAAAACTTCTCAAACGCTCTTGTAATGTTAGTTTATGTGAGGTGAAAACTTTATTCTATCATCCAATTATTTCGATTATCGTTTATTGATACTCATTGAAGCCATCTACGAACAATGCTTGACAGAAAAAGTACTTTCATAGAAAATGCACCAGAGGTTTTGGAGTCAATGGGAAGCAAACTACCCCATACGCAGGCACATATAATGATAATCTCCCTTTATAAAATATTAAATAAAACATTTTAATGTTGACATAAGATGCTGAAATACGATATGATTCCTTTCGATTTCCTTACATAAAACTATATATTTTCACAATGAAATAATATAACAGCTCTTCGAAGTAGTTTAAACATTGTGGTGCAATTTCCATGTTTTTGTTTGTATTAAATAATATCTAGACTATCTCCCTGTCGATATATATATACTAGCAAAAGTGTCCGTCGTTGACTGGGTTCAAAAACAGCCTACAGAAAACGGACTCTTATTTATGTAAGTGTGATAGGTTATAAAAAGAAAGGGTTGTAAAGAGATAGCGTCGAATTTGAGGGTATCAAAACCAAAGCAAAATATGATGAAAGTAAAAATATATAGATAAACGCCATAATTTTTTATACCGTCCCTGTTCACACTTAAACACTTATTACAATATTCTATGGATTTTTATTTAAAAAAAAACTTGTTAAACTTTGTGACATATTTCCGTTCTATGGAGGTCAGGCGGGAACGAACCCCCCATAATTTTATTATACCATATTTCTTCAAACTGAAACATAATTATCAAAGTATACTTTCGCAGAAAGATATGAAAAGTCTTTATTAAAGTGTGTACATATTTCCATTCTATGGAGGCCAGGCACGAACGCAGACCCCACAATTTTATTATACTATCCTCATTTAAGTTAAAACATAGTTATCAAAGTGTTATTATGTACATCTATACCAAAAACACTTGTAAACGTGTTTTTCTTTTAATTTTAAATTGTTTATTTTCATACTTAGTGGACCAGGCGCGTACAAAAACCCAACAATTTTAATGAATTATAATTATGCCAGATCAAACATGCCCATTCCTGTGTCTCAATACATCTTCTATCATTATATAATAAGTTTTCCATAATAGTCAACCATATAGGAACCTATTCGTTACCAGACACACACAGACGTTCAGCTTTATATTATATATACATTACTCATAATAATATAAAATTGCACAGGTGATTGGACATACGCATACGAATTTTGCTTGATTGAAATACATTGATTATTATGTTTGCATTTGCAATGGAAAAGACGTTCACGAATTCATCTTTATTAAATTCGAAATAACCAAAGCGCACACTTAGTAATAATCTATTATAAACATTTCTCGTTTCTCATTTTCAAATATTAAGTCATACTACCCATTTTTTTATACAGCAGAATATATATTGGATTGAATACGAGAAACGTCGATTGTTCAAGCGAAACAATTATTTACGGTATAATGCCTGAAATATGATTGTTTTCTCAAATGCAATTCCTTTTTTTTTCTTAGGAATATACAATAGAAGATTTGCTCAGATTTGACATACTAGCCTTCGTTTCCTTTCACACTTATTCAATTTTGTTTTGCTCTTATATATTTTTTGTTTTTATCCTCTGAAACCATGAAGCATCGACGCATTTATTTCTGGTTTAATGTATTTGTTGTTTATACAGTTCGTTCGTACATTTTCTGTTATTTTCCTGTGTTTGACTAAATTCCGTTTTGATTTCTTTATTAATTTCCTTGCGTTAGTTTGTTTGCGTCGATTTATTCTATCACTTGTCGCTCATTCCGTTTTGTTTGATACCAAATCTTTCATTGTCCACGTCTTCATGAAAGTCACTCATTTTCTTTCATATTTTTGTATTCCAATTTGTTGTCCATTTCCCTAGATTGTCTTTTTGCGTATCCTGTTCAAACGCACTTGAAGGATATCTAATATACATAAACAATAGTCAAAGTGAAACAAACACGTATCAAAATAAACCACGTGAAAACAGGTGCTCCGATATACCGCATTATTCACAGCATTGTATTAGTTTAGTAACACTCAGCATATGGACAAAATAAGTTCCAAATATGTTATGATTTATTAAATACAGTTATTTCGCCATTATTCAGATTATATATTAGAAAAACTCAGTATGAGTTACATATTGAATATCATATATATATACATATATATATATATATATATATATATATATATATATATATATATATTAGGGGCGATTCCAGTATTTCTCCGGATGCCGTTACAATTCCCGATTCAATACAAAATTCCAGATTCCGATGTACAATTACAGATTCCGATTCTGATTCTTTTTTAAAATTTCTACATATGTAACTATGAAGTTCTACTTTATCAAGGTTACAGGAAAAAACATGTTAAATGTGTGGATATTTTCTTTAACGTAAGGATACACTTGTGAGGGATGCTCTATCGATTTAGTTTTTCTAATAGGTTAAAATAATCCGATATTCACTATTTTAGGTTTATTATCAGCGGTAGAATAGTTTGCAAAAGAAATCTAATAAATAAGGCAATTAAAGAACCGTTGTTTGCATCGGAAAATAGGCACGGATATTTCCAATTCCGATACCGATTCCGATGCCTCAAAATTTCCGAGTGTTTTCGATTCCCGATTCTGATTCCGATTAATCGACCGAACACTAATATATATATATATATATATATATATATATATATATATATATATATATATATATATATATATACTAGCATTTCAGCCCGGCTTTGCCCGGGTGTTTTGAGGTGTACGCTTAGCAAAACAAAAAAAGTCAATTTTTTTTAGTTTGACCCCTATTATGACCCCTTAAAATTTATAGTTTCGGGCTCAAATCACTTTATTAAGTTAGATCCAGGTTCAAGGAACCTATATCTAAAATTTCAAGTGTCTAGACCCAAAATTGTCGGAGGAGTTTGGTAGAGTTCTTAAAGGTCAACTCATTGAAATTTGACCCCTTAACAGCCAAATTTCTGGCTGATACCCGTCTCATCGATTTTCCCAAATCTCAGTACCCGGTATTTCAAATTTCGAGTCTATAGACTAAAAATTGACAGAGTTATTGCGTAGGGAAATGTACACAGACAGACATACAGTCAGACACGTTTACTTTTATAGATATATAGATATATGTCTGTGTGTATGCGTGGTTGTAAATATTGTATATAAATACACATATCCATATATAAGTATATATACACTAACATATGTGTGCATGTGGGTGACTCTTATACTGGGTTAGAAAAATCAGAATTAGGATTAGTGATTCAAAATATTGCGGATACGTAACCAGCTCTCCAACGAATAAATAAGATTATAAAAAGCTACAGAACGGAAAACGCAAGATACTATAGCATGCAGCTGTCTATTTAAATAGGTAATATTTTTTTAAATAGAATTTACACAATTAATTTATCTGAGAAAAAATATAATTTATGCATTTTTATTCAAAATTCAGTATAGTTGCTTTCATACGCCACCATCGTTTCAAGTTAATAAGAAATCGCAACAATGATATCTCAGGAAAGTTTTTGTAAAATCATGTGTATTCCCTTAGAGTTCTACTAACTTACTTTCTTTAATTGACTAATCTTGCTATTTCCGCCAATTCTTTAGTAAAAAGTCACAGGGCGTTAAATCACAATTCATTGCAGCATATTCGTGCGAGCCTCGACGACCTTTTGGATCTCTAGATAATTAAGCGATACACGAGCATTGACAAGCAATTGTGGAGGTACACCACTTTGTGTAGATATGAACATTGACCAATTATTAGTGCTTAGCATAATATTTAAAAATGTATTTTAAGCCACATGAGGAGCCTCAAGTCAAAACAGTGACTCGGTCGTAGATAAATTTGGACTGTTACATTAAACAGTACGACTCATAAGTAATATGTGTTAGCCGTAAGAAATACAAAACATCTTTTTGGAACACATTGTATGCATCAATCTTATTGTAGAAGTTCGCGATGAATATTTTTTCTGAAAAAATAAAAACTATAAGGACTGAGAATGAAAAAAATACATCAGTATTAATATAATTCTCTATCAAAGTTACTTTCATTTCTAACCGGTTTGCGTAGATACATAAAAAAAAAGATTTATAATCCAGATATAATACGCAAGCAGTATTCAAAAGATAAACTTAACCGTTGTTTTTATTCGAGAAATAATAATGACCAGCAAGAAAGACTTGAAAAAACTTGAATACTATTAAACGATGAATTCAATCATTCGACATGTGAAAAAGAAAGTAAATTAATTCAAAGTTATCACAAGTTAAGACTAAGTATTAGAAATATTTCTATTATTCCATTACTAGCCAACGAAAGTGTTCGCTAAAATAAACGGGGGAGGATACCTCTTTACTCCATGTAAGTGATGGAACAGTCAAAGTTCAGTTGAATTTACTTTGCATAAAGACATATGAGATGTTATTCAATGTCAGTAATTTTGCGTACAAAGTATACGAAGTGGCAGGTATTTTTAAGGAGACTACATACACTGTGTCGAGCAGTGTTGATTTCGCGCTAACATTTCTAAACAATATTAACACAATAGTTTAAAGCAGGAAAAAATCCATGAGATGTATACAAGTTATATCCTGGAATACACGATTTTGAATTTTAATTAAAAGAACCAAAGTGAGGTTTAGTTCCTTAATGGATGAATAAAAATATCCGGGACACATCATAGAAAACATCAGTGAAAGTGCGGACCCATGAAGGCGCCACAGCTGTATAAGATCTGTCGACTCTCCAATATATTAATGAATTACAAAAATTTCTTGAAGTTTTCCAACTATTACCAGACATGAAGTCCAAATGCATGATCGACGAGCAATAATTAACGATACTAAAACAGAACAGAACGTGGAAATGGACACATGAATGTCACGCGCCATTATATAAAATAGAAAACAGACGTTCGATCAATCAGCTACGCATTATGACAAAAATCTAAATATAATAATTGCTAGGGATGCGAGCTTATATAGTATACGGTCCTAAATCTCAAATGAAATGAAATACCGCACACAGATAAAAAAAAAATTCGATTGCCTACGCGTCAACATCTCTGCCGCCGTGTGAGTAGAACTATACAGAGATCAAGAAAGAAGCGTTTACTCTATTTCTTCGAATTCCAATGTTCCACAAATAATTTAAACGGGCAATATACTGAAGACCTACGATTAACATCTATTAGATATGTTTTAGTCGAAGAAAGGGTTAGTCGTCTACACGATAAACAGACTGCAGAGGCATGTCACTATGCTGCTAAATTACAATTTCAAATACATATAACCTTCCTTCGAGCATGTCGGACGGAATTCAAAGTTGGTCCGAGACGAAGTAACTTCTCAGAGACTTAGTAAATTTGTTTTTTAAAAACAATTTTTAATTACATTTTCACCCCAAACAAAGCTACTGTTGTAGGGGGTTACTATCAGGGGCATAAACATTGGGGGTACTGTGTAGGAAGTTGGGCAGCAAGATGTTGGTTCACGTTACACTTGAACTTCTGCATGTCAGTACAGTCGGGGAAGCAGGGACCAGTAATGGAATTCCAAAGTCTAGATCTTCTGAGGAAGAAACTACTGGAGTAAAATGCTTCCTTGCATCTAGGGATCTCTATTCTGAAGGGGTGGGTTTTAGCTGCTTGTCGGGTTTCTCGGGGGTATTTACGTCGAGAGGCACAAGTGCTTGCAGTTCGTCAGATAATTCACCGTTAAAGTACTTGTAGAACAGGCAGAGGGATGCACCATTTCGTCGATGTGACAGATGCTGAAGTTTAGCTGACAGTTCAGGACCTATCAGATTGGCGATTCTTTTTTTAACCTTTTCTAGGAGCGAGAGGCTAGTGGCAGATGCACCAGCGCAAATATGAAAACAATACTCCATACATGGGCGAATGGTGGCCTTATAGAGGTATAGGATACTTTCAGGCGTTAATAGGTTTCAAGCACAGTATTGAGAACCCAACTTCTTCGCAGCTGTCTTGGCAATGTTCTCAATGTAATCGCCCCAACTCATGTTTCCTGTGAACGTTAGGCCGATGAGTTTAAAATATGTACTTTCAGATAAAGAGTCATTCGCCGTTGCTATTGGTGGTAGGGAGGTTTCTTGCAATTATTGAAGGAACCAAGTTTAATCTTGGCAGCATTGAAGGTGCCCATCCATTTCTGTCGCCATTCCACTACGGATCGGAAATATTCCTCTAGTGGTTCTGCCAGTTCTTTAGATATGTGTTCATTTGTTTTTGTCAGGGAGGCCATTTATGAATATTAGGAATAACAGAGGTCCAAGGATAGACGCCTGAGTCACTCCCGCATTTATATCATATTGTTTAGATGTATGGCCGTCAAGGAAAACCTGGATTTTTCTCTTATCTAAGAAGGATCTAATTATGCTATGGATTCTTCCAGTGATGCCGTATCATCTCATTTTCTTGAGAAGACCCTCATGCCATACCTTGTTAAAAGCCTTAGAGATATCTAGAGCTACTGCTCTGCCCTCCCTCGCTTTGTCCAGTGACTGGTATATACGTTCTGAGATTACAGTTAGGATGCCTATTGTGGAACGGGCTTGCCTAAATCCATATTGTTGGTTAGTCAGAAGGTTAGCATCTGTAAGGTAATATACTAGAGCTTGGTTAATTATAGTCTCAAATATTTTGGCGAAAAGTGGGAGGAGGCTAATGGGGCGATAATTTACTTGGTCAGTTATTTCGCCAGAATTCTGGAAAACTTGCACTACAAAAGCAGTGTTCCAGCAGGCAGGAAAGCAAGATTCATTAAGGCATTTGTTGTAAAGTTTGGGGAGAACTGGAGCTACTTCGGCGGCGCACTTTTTAATAGCACAGTCTGGATGAGATCAGGCCCACTGTTTTGCAGTGTCAAGCTTTCTTATGAGAGCATGCACCTGAGCAGGAGTGATTTTCAGATCGTCTGGTGTGGCATCAGTCTGTAAAGGAAAGTCAGAGTCCAGTGTGGAGTTGGAGGCAAACTGTCTGGCAAGCATGTTAGCCTCCTCAGTTGCTGAGCAAACAAACTAATGATTGTTGGATAGTGGGGGAATTGTTGATTGCCTATTATTTACTACACTGTTGTAGATTTTCTGAATTCTTGTATTCCTAATTTCTGTGCTTCGATGCGTTTTTTGAGGGGGGTTCAGTAAATTCTCTCTTAACTGTCGCCATTTCGTTCTTACAGTTATTTCTGGCATCTATTTATTTCTGTCTGTTTTAACTGGACTTAATTCCGTTAAATCGGCGGTACGCATGCTGCGTTTGTGCTATGACAGCTGCACAAGTTGAAGTGAACCATTGGTGAGAGTGGGGTTTACTATAGTATTAGCGCACCGGCAGTTTAATTTAATTGATGTACAATACTATCTGAAAACCTCGTGTCTCACTACATGAAACTGAAGGGGGGATAATATGACCAATTTATCAGTTCTACAAAACACAAAATCGTAAGTAATGATCAGAAAGAAGAGGGCAGCTTTTTTTTTCTGTATGATGATGTATTACTATATTGCGAAGAAAACAGAACGCTATATTAAAGCCTTACAAAAACGTATAATCAATGATTTTCACATAAGCACCCCAGGAATAATCCTAAGTTAAAGCTTCAAGTGAAGCTAGCTATAGTGGCTGATGCTAAGGAAGCTATCAGAAACATGATCAAATTATGCAAGCTCTGTTTTGTTGGCAGTAAATGACACCCTCAATGATTTGAAAGCCAGGGCCTAAAACATGTAAAGGATCATAAGAAAATAACCAGTGTATTTGAGAACAAGGCCTAAGAGACATATAACTAAAAAATGAAGTGTACGTAATTCAGTGCTAATACCACACATGAAAAAAGTTTATACTAATATAAAAGCGTTTGTTGGATAATGCAAAGTATGAATCTCACGAAGAAAAATCATTGAGACGATATAAAACACGTTCTACACTGAACTACTTCTCTAAACTTATGATCGCCGCGAGTGTGGGGAAAAAAGTTATTACTAATATACTTAATGTCATTTTCATGTTTAATGTTGTTCGTTATTCAATAGTTTGTAGAAAATAATTAAACTGTTCTATCTTTAATTCTACAGAAAATAATTCTACTCGGAAAAATAATCTAATCACAAAGCAATATACTAAATTAAGACATTATTGTTTTAATTTAAAGTCATATCAATCGGCTAATATAAGAATAAAGTTGTGTTAGAAATAATTCTCTCTTCAAGCCTTTTAATAAATAGCAACTCTGAAATAATTATAATGATGAATTATTTCATTATTTCAGATGTCATATGTTTTATTAAAAGGAATGAATTTATGAAAATTATAATCAAATTTATCTAGACTTTTTTTATTAGTATAACAAAGTGACAATAATAGTGAAATATGTTTTTTAATTTGCTGAAAAAATCCTCCTAACATATAAAATGTTTAAAAATACATTATAATGGATGGTGAAAAAGTGACGAAGAGATCTGAGTGCATATATTAAAGTTGTTAATTATATCTTCACTGATTTTCTTAAAATGAAACCTTAGTTAATTCCGCTCTTTTAAAATCAATAAATTTAAAATCCTATAAGTAATATATATATATATATATATATATATATATATATATATATATATATATATATATATGCATATATATATGTGTGTGTGTTTAAAATTTAACAGCATTTCTAGCGGTTAACGGTATCTGAATGTATTAGGCCCTTGTTAATAAAGACAGGGATGACTTCTGTCGCCATTTCGAATCTATCGACTGGTGTTAATATTCACGCCGTCACTTATTATTCCCGAAAGAAGGAAACACTAGTGTCAGTAGGGATTTATTAATTATCATAGTACACAATTATGTCAGCCCCTTTAAGAAACTGCTTTTTTAGCGTGGAACACTTTTTTCACAGAGGAATCCCCACTAATTAAGGTACACAGGCTACTCGAGGATAAAGTTTAATGTGTATACATAAGCAGTAGAAATTTTGTAAATTTGATTACTGTGGGTAATCCTTTATCAAGAACTTGTTTACGTTGGACTTGGAGACAATCAAATTGTAGTAATCGGAAAAGCAGCCAAACGGAAGAGTGTTTCACAGACGTGCAGTTCTAAGCAAGAAGCTTTGTTCATGGAATATAAGATTAGGTTTAGGCACAGATAAAGTTTGTCGGAAATTATTGATAGTGATTTTGGTTAAACGAGTGTTTCGTGAAAGTTTGAGAAAAGGGGACCATAGATTGAAGTTTACAAGAGTATTTGCCATGAAAATAACGATATAGCTGAGACAGGATCGCAATGTTTTTTCTGTGGAAAAGACGTTGCAGGGAAGAGAAAATGGCATCCCCCACTAAAGCTACGAAAACTATTTTGAACTCTGTCAAGGAAGGATAAGCTACTTCTAGCAGCGCCTGACCAAATGTAGCAACAATATTGCATCATTGGCTGCACCTGGCTTTTATATAGATAGAGAATTACATCAAAAGTGCGATATTAATATCGCACTTTTTATGCAATTCTGGAGCGATAGAAGGGTCCTACCATTTTTCCAGAGACCTGGCAACGGATTTGATGTATGTGTTTCATTCTATACTAGGAGTAAAGGTCAAGGCCGAAATGTAACTTTTATTATCGCTGTCAGGTTTCCCGCCCGTAAATACTATGGGGAAACACCATTTGGTGATTTCAGTGTCGTTTGGCTTGTATTTACTAATGGAGCAGGCAGGTTATGTTTCAGGGTATAGTTCAAGGTATGGGATTCTTGTTGGCATATCTGGAGTTAGAGTGGCAAGACATCGCAAACCTTCTATCATTTAAGAACAAAAATATATCCTTAACGTTACCATGTAAATATGCAGAAGAAAGGAACAATACAAACAGAACGTTTTCCTTTAATAAAAAAGAAACGATTTTTATTTATTTTAAACAATATATACATACTTTTTCTCATATAATAAGTGCATTTTATAATTTGAAACAATGTAAATTATTTTTAAATTTTAACTTGTTAGAAACAGAAATAGAAACCATACAATTTTATAATTTTTAAAGAAATATCGTTAAATATATTTCTCAAAAAAGGATATGAAAGTGGGGTAAATAAGGCCAAAACGTGTATTATGTTTTGTGATAAAATATTAGATATAAGTGTTTAGAGCACGCACAAAAAATCAACATATACCCATAAGAAATTACCATTAGTAAAATTTGTGGCAAAAACAATTTATTTGGGATTTTGAGCTTTTTGCTTCCAAAAATGAAAATAAAACAAGTAACAATAGGTTTTACATTTGCGAGCCAAAAAAATATAAATGTATAAGTGCTCTACTAAAAATTTTAATAGCATCGGTACAGCAGGCTCGAACCTGTACCGCTAAAAGAAAAACATGTGTCAAAAAAGGGAAAAATTTACAACCTGGAATTGTCTGGATTTATTTTTTTATTGAATTGCCTTAACATTTTGAAGGCATTTGAATCTTGCGGAAGCATATTTACAAAACACCGACCCACCCTTTTTTTACTAAATACTTGATGATCTCTATTATACCTGATAGCATGTTATATTATCTTAATGTACATTAAAGACAAGCACATTATATAAAGGTAATGATAATACGACACTGGTAAGATGTGTAAAGACAAGGAAATATAAGAGGTTCTCTGAAATATCCAAGCGATATTTTAGATCTCACTATTCCACAGACTCTTACTTTTGCATACAGCATAAGGTAAAGTATAGCAAAATGGTAAAATGCGTCCATGAATACTTTAATACATCTAATTTGTCTTATTTTTTCAATACTTATTATACGTCACTAAAATCTCACGTAAATGATGCCTCATTGGATACTTTAAGGTAGTTACCGGATCATAATATGAGAAGGTAACTTAAATCAACTGCACAAACAATAGTTACATCCTTAAACTGAAAATGCTTCAATAATTAAAAAAAAATAAAATACTGCAAACGGCGTCTTCCAAATAGGAATAAATATCGCAATTGTAAGGACAGTAAAATCGATAAAACTTGAGATGGAAGATACTCCATTAATTATTGTATCAAACCACGAGTTCTTTCACAAAAAGATATGCATACTAATATCAGTAAACACACATATTTCATAAACCATATCCACAGCTCATATCACATAGAGTCAACATAGCATTCGCCTGCTGCATATTATTTCCGGCAAGAGAACTATGATAAGCTACACATACATTTAACCAAGCGTGTGACGAAACTTATTTATTTATTTATTGTAATGCAACCCTGCTATGTAAAGAAAATTCAGTATGTTATATGCTGAAAATCGCATATTATATTATTTTATGTTTTTATATTTTGTATGGATAATCATATAATATATACAGCTTGATCAGGTTACGGAATGTAAGAAAATGTGTATCGATGACAGTCTTTGGTTGTTTTTGTTTTACGGCATATCAACCCATTTCAGGTTATTAAATGCCGAATCCAAGATTGAAGAACAATTTTTAAATAGAATATATTTGTTTTCAAATCCGTTTCTATTTAACCCATTGTTGGGATCCTAACAGGTACTACCACTCCGGATCAGAGTGGACCTAGGAGCAATTGCAAGTAAAGGGTGGCTACACACTCCCCAATGCCCGCAAGCTGGGGCCTCACCACTGGATATAGTTTAAGGTCATATACAGGACCGCTATTTGTAAATAAGCTTTCAAACAGAGGAAAATGTGACTAATGATTAATAGATATAAATATATATCGTTCAATAATGGATCCATATGAAGACAGACAGTCTTTTGTACAATGGATATTAATTTAGAGTCTGGAATGCAGAAATAAAAGTAAACTATATCAATAAATATATCAAGAATTGTGCAATTCCTACTTTTGTTTACAGAGGGCGTGGGGCAAGAGGAAAATGAGTAAGTCAACACTGATCTCACGTCCACGACGATAAAATAGAAAATATGTTGTACGCTATCTTTTTGTAGCAAGAATGCCTTGTAAGACTAAAAGTGTGTTCGTCTCGCTACTATGAATATGTGGATACTTATCTACCAAGATATAATCCGATAAACAAGTTAAAAGTAATAAAGGAATTCATAAACGATTTACCAACAAAAAACAGGTTAATAGTAAATAAATCGTTATGAAATTTCCGTATAGAATTAATGAAATATAACCGTTACTAAGGAATTGTTGTTGACGTAATTAAATGCAACAAATATGACCTGATCTTGAGTAGGCTAAACAGATAACCAGTTAAATATAATAAAATTGTTATTTTAGGCACTAAGCTTGTTAGCGATTAGAGATATAAGAAGATAATCCATATATAACCACTTGTCAATGGGTACAATGTGCCTTCAATATTTTTCTGTATATTTTAGTATTAATTTTAAATTATCGTAAACCATTGATAACTGACCATTTTTTTATTTCTAGTTAAAATGCTCAGCTACAGCAGGCATTGGAATACACTAAGCTAATAAACTAATACATTAATAAAGCATTCATGTTAGAGTTGGTTAATTTCAAAAAAAATTAATGTGAACGTGAGAACGCTTTAGAAGAAAGCTACGCTATAAAAGTATGTATTTAAACGTGTAATAAAAGCGACATATACGTATGGGATGCTCTAAACTGCGTCTGGACTATCTTGTATCAATCTAGCATCAATTTTTGAGTTGAGGAAAATATCGAATGAAGGCAGAGAGTCTGTGAGATATGATGCGAGGTGTGGGAGGAGTAAAAAAGTCAGAACAACAGAATTGGTTAACCAAATTACGGAGTTCATTAATAAGGACTTCGTTTGTGTAGTGACAATTACTAAGCAGTTTGGTATCAGTGTGGGAACTGTACACAAATATTTTTCTTCAAAAGTTCATATTTTCACGTTGGGAGTATATTGAAATTGTATTACCTTGGGATAACAATTCCTGGATTTAAAATCCATAAAGCAATAGTATACGACGCTCATGCGAGGGGAAAGAAAGAGGTTAACGTGCACATAAAATAAACACCACAATGACATGTAATTTTTATTACCCCAACGACATTGTAATTGAAATACCCAAATAAATTTATTTGAAACTTATATCTCTCTAAACTTTATGTTATTTGAAAATGCTATTTTATCGTAGACTAGCATTTCAGCCCGGCGTTACCCGGGTGTTTGGAGGTATATGCTGAGCAAAAAAATAAAAATAAAAATAACAAAAACGGTCCATTTTTTTAAAGTTGACCCCTATTATGACCCTTTAACATTTATTTTTGGGGTTCAAATCGAGTTAATAAGTAAGATCCATGTCCAAGGCACCTATATCTGAAATTTCCAGTGTTTAGATCCCAAATTGTGGGAGGAGTTTGGTAGAGTTCTCAAAGGTCAAATCGTTGAGTTTTGACACCCCAACAACCAAATTCCTGGCCGAAAACCGATCACACAGATTTTCCCAAATCTCAGTACCCTGTCCATCAAATTTCGAACATGTATACTTAAAATTGACAGAGTTATTGCGAAGTAAAATACACACGGACACGTCCACTTTTATAGATATATTGATTTAAACAACGGTAACATGTTTGGATTAATATATAGGCGTGATAAATTAAAGAACACACACGCGCATTAAATGTCGGCCGACAGAAGTAATATAATTTTTTTCGAGCCTGTCACTTATGTGTTGAGAGGAAATAACTAGAAGAACATCGTGCAAGTTGGAGATATATTTCAGAACCAAGAGACCATAATACTAAAATTTTATACAATATATTCTGCATCTATTTTCTAGAAATATTCGAAAAATATTTTAAGTAAAAGTACCAATGTCTAATATATATAGGATTAATGGTCTCTCTATCATCAGATAGAAACGAATCATAGATTAACACATGACATCAATACTAACAAAATAAATGTGATTCTTATAATTTATTTAATTGTTCATATATACGTAGAGTAAGACTAGTGACGAAAATAATGTTTACAGGCACACAAGGAGTAGTTCGCACAATTAATTTCAAGATATAATAAAAAAAATACGGTTGCCGCTTCCGCCGTTATCATGTTCGACACCCCTTAGTTAAAAAAAATGGTGTAGCTGTTAAGATAAAACATAATCTAATTCTAATTGAATGATTAAAACTCTAGCTACATCGTTATTGGATAAAAAAATCGTGCTTACCAATGAAAACTTAAACCAAAATGGCGAGTGGTTAAAATATATAGTATACGCATATTACCGTTTAATCATAACACTTTTTAGAGATAAAACTCGAAATTAGGAGTATATTGTGTACATTTTAAATGTAATAGATTTGTTTGAAGATTATAAATAGTGTTATTTTTTTGATAGGATTTTCAAGTTAAATTCAATATCTATTGCATCGGTTGTTTATTAAATTGTTAGATGAAAATACACGTTTATTTATTTATTTCCAATTATATGGATTTCATAACAGGGTCTTTAGAAGTGCTCTTTGGTATTGTTGTTGAAATATTTAAACAGAAAGATTTTCTGGCGATTATTCATCTACTATTCAGTACTTTTTAGTATTATTAGTATTGTCGAGTAAAAGTCAACTTTAAAGTTTTTTTTTATTAAATTGTAACTTTAAAAGACAGACTAAAGTTACGAAACATACTCCCTTTAATGTTAAAGATGTCTTTCTACATAATAACGTAATTATTTCAGTGCGGAATTACCAAAATTTATTATTATTAACATATATACTATGCTCTATTTTTTTAATAACAAGACAAAAATAAATTCATGCGTTTTTTCTTAGTCCAGCACTTTGTTTAAATAAAATCATTCTAACTCAGATTTTAAAAAAAAATAATGATATCATTATAATCCGTTATCGTTAATTAATAAATAGTGGAAATCTCAGTTTTAGTTTGTTTTTAAGTGTATTCTTAAGTACCTATTGTTTAAATTTTAAATGAACGTAAAAGTTTTTTTTTTCGATCGGATTTACAAGTTAGATTCAATTCACAAGGCATATGTTGTTAATTAAATGGTTAGGTAAAAATACAGCATTTCTTCGTGTTATATTGAGTTCATTAACATTGGCTTTAAAAACTGTTTTGGTAATGTTACTGAATTGTACTTTACACTTTGGCCACTGTGATGAAATAATAAGCTTATTGTTTCGAAAGATACTCTTAACATGGGAAAAGGCAGATGTTTTGTAACTATTCTGTGTTTCCACATAACAATTTAATAATAAGAAAAGATATTGTGAAGGTTTAATTTTACCTGAGAAAACTGTTTGAAAAGAGCGCGGTGCAAAAAGTATAGAAACCCCAAATATTTTGCAATTAAAAATAGTTTGAGGTGCTAATGCATGTTTTACACCGGTATTTTAAAACATTTTTCTGAGTTAAACTCAATTTTTTACGATATAATTATTTATTATAGTTTACAGCCAAAAGTTACAAAATATACCCCTTAAATGGTCAGAATGGCGTTCTTTACAATAATAATAATATTTCACCGCGGTACCGTCTATGCACAAGAGGGAAAATGTGTCATTGTTTACATATACGATGCTTTATTTTGATAATAAAAAAGTAATAATAAATTCATGCGGTTTTTTGTTAGTCAAAGTATATTTGTTTTAATAAGATAATAATTCTAACTAAATATTTAGAAAAAATAACGAGCCTGATATATTTCGTGATTGTTAAATAATACAAACTAAAACTTTCATTATAATTGGTTGAGTTCCTGAATTGTGGTTATTTTTAATTTAAGGGTAGGGGTCAAAACGATTATAAATGCTTTGGCAAAAATTTAAAGTTCCTAATGTTAAGATTGGTTTTCTAAATACTAACGTAATACTTTCATCACGGCCTGTATTCTGCATAATAATGTTTTATATTTTAAATATTATTGAACATTTTAAAAATGCGATACCACTAAAATAAACTTTTTAAAATTCCTATTAAATAAAATCAAAAATTTATCTCATCAGAATCCAGTTAGGTTTCTTCGTAAACAAGTCATGTGGCCTTTTGGCAGGGAGCAAAGTTTAGTATCGGTTCTGAAATTACACTTTATTTTTCTCTCCTCGGTTAGTGAGTATGAAATCATTCTAGACTGGGGCAATTTTTATAGTTGTTCTCATCCGGAGAGGCCTATTGAGGAGAGGCAAGTAATAGAGAAAATCTATAAGAAAATGGTCACTCATGGAATGAGACTTTTGCAAAATTTTACAGAAAAGAATTTCTTACAGTTTGCACATGCAAAAAAACTTATTGCAACCAACAAGTTATGTTCCGGTGGACATGCCATGTCTATTCAGACAAAAATGTTACCCTTATCCCTTAATTCTAATAAATGAAATTAACATAAAAAACGAAAATAAAATTATCAAATTTAGGAGGGTGGTAGCCAATTTTCGTAAAGCTTCACTATAAATTTTAGATAAATCATTCTCAGCTTTAAAAGGCTAAAAAAGAATTTGATAAAAAATACATTTCAATTCGGTATTTGTTCTATTTAATTTTTTCAGCATTTATTTATGTGCTTCAAACATTTACAACTACCGTGGAATTTCAGCGGTTTCTGCTATTTTAGCCTTAATCTGGCTAATCTTAAAATCTGAAAGTGCATCGTAGCGTGATTATTGGAGAATAGCACCTAATATCAAATACGAATCAAGTGAATGATTTTAGTGTTACTTTTCATGCATTATAAGTTTTGTACAATTAGTTGTAATGTTCTAAAACGGTATATCTGACTGTGTCGGTAAGTTTAAACCACATTTACCGCAGTCATTTACTATAATTCCTCTAAAGCAAGACAGCAGGACACTAGTAGAAAACAGAAGACATAAACGACTGGGTTTTTGTAAATATAACCGACAGCATCTGCTGGTTCCAAATTGTTATTATTTTACAACGAAACAATATTATGCTATTATGTTGGTTAGTATTTTGGCAGAAATGTTAATTTTTAGTAAACTTATTGTGGTTTTATTTCATCTGACCTTTTCAGTACATTTGATTTTTCAGAAGATTAATTTAGGTAAAGTAATATTAACAAAAAACCTGTTTGTTTAGAAACTAATATGTATTATATAAAAAACACACACAATATCTAGTAGTTTCAGTGGGTTGCATATCAAATAAATATGTATGCCTCTCACTAAGTATATAGGTATAATTTATATAGGTATAATTTGTAGCTTATTAATTTTGTATGTACATTTATATAGTTTATGCATTTAGTACCTTAATTTATTGTATTCAAACAACAACCTGATCACATTTTAATGCATGTTAACGTCCAACAATAACAGGCTTCCTTTTCATAAATATATAGATATATATATGTGTGTGTGTGTGTGTGTGTGTGTGTGTGTGTGTGTGCGTGTGTGTGTGTGTGTGTGTAGTATGGCAATAGAGTTCAGTTTCCTGAAACAAACTCCATGGAAACACCATTGTGTCTATCAATGTTTGTTAAACAAATTATATATATATATATATATATATATATATATATATATATATATATATAATTTATGTAACAGGCACTGATACACTAATATGTGTATATATACTAATATGCATATATATATATATATACACTAATATGTATATATAAACTAATATGTATATATACACTGATATGTATATATACTAATGTGTATATATGTATATATGCTTATATGTATATATGTATATGTATGCTTATGTGTATATATGTATATATATGCTTATGTGTATATATGTATATATATATGCTTATGTGTATATATGTATACATATATAAACTTATGTGTATATATGTATAGATATACTACTGTGTATATTATGTATATATATATATATATATTAATGCGTATATATGTGTGTGTAGGTATATGCACAGCTGATCATAAAATTTAAGACCACTTAACAATCTTTAAAAAGTAAACTTTTTACGGATAGATTTTAAACTTTTCCGAATTAAGGTATATAATACTACCATCTTAAAAGTTTATGGAACAAATGGGATCATTCCAAAAATTATATTTAAAATTTGCGTTTTTCTTTAATTAGGCTTTTTACACATGATCAAAATTATAAGACAAAGGTTATACATTTTTAAATTTATTGTAATTCTAATGCTGTTAGTTCAGGTAAAGTTCAACAATCACAGTGTATTATTCCATAAGCAAGGTTAGTAACAGCGAGTGATAGCAGCTAAGGTAAATCGCAGTAAACTCTAATTTGCAACTTTCCAAAGAACACTGAGAATTATGGAAAAGCAAAATCCTTTGGAAGACCTCTACCTCTTCTCCTGCATTGATTACGAGAATCGGACGGGTTATTATGAATGGCAGTTAACTTTCGTCTAGTCAAATTAACGCTGTTACGGTTGCTGATTGCAATTCAATAACAATCAAACGTCACTTACAACAGAAAGTCTTGGTAAATAAAAAGCGTACACAAATTTCTAGATTGTTTCCATGTCACAAAGTGGGCCGCTTAAGATTTGGTCGTGAATACCAAACCTAGGAAGTTATGAAGTGGAAGAAAGTACTATTTTCTGATGAGTAAAAAAATCAATTAAGATGGTCGTGATGACTTTCATTTATATCGACATGACAAAAAATACCGTTGCATTTTTTTCCCGAACATCATAGTGATGGAGAGTCCATAATGATATAGGGTGCCTTTTCTTACAGAGAAACGATTGATCTCCACGTGGTGCAGGGTTATCATACAGCAACTGGTCATAATAACATGCTACAAAAAGAATGGTTGATGATGGAGGGGGGTCGTTTGTGAGGGGATGAATAATTATTCATACAGGAAAATTCCCCAATCCGCACTGAAAGACGGACCTAAAACTGTCTATGTTAAAATGGAGTTTATATCTTGGGACCTCTTGCATGCTCACCGCACTTGAATCCAATTAAAAATGTTTAGGGATTGATGACAGGAGAGGTTTATCGAAATGGTAAACACTATTAAACAAAAACGGACTTCGTGAAGCCATCTTCAGAAATTGTAGAAGGATCCTCCGCACCTTAATGTAAACCCTTATTTCTCGGACTCCCCAAAAAATTTTTGAAGTCATCAAAAACAGTGGACGTAAAATTCATTATAAAGTTTGATTGTTGGATTTTTTCGTACACTGTTAATACACTCATTGAACAAGTTAATAGAACTTTTCTCGTTGGTCTTATAATTGTGATCATTTGTACAAAACCTTATTTATAAAAAATGTAAAGTAAAAAAAAGGCTTTGGAAAGTATGTTTTGTTTTCATAACCTTTTAGATTGTAGCATTAGTTAATTTAAATTAATTAAAATCTATACTTAAAAAAAAATCTTTCCAGACTAAATTTTTTAATTGGTCTGAAATTTTTATCAGAAGTGTATATGCACCCCCATATATATATATATATATATATATATATATATATATATATATATATATATATATTCATAAATATATAATATATGTACATAATTATTCATAAATATATGTATATAATTATTCATAAATATATGTATATATATATATATATATTCATAAATATATAATATATGGATATAATTATGCATAAATATATGTATATATATATATATTCATATATATATATATATACATTCATAAATATATAATATATGTATATAATTATTCATAAATATATGTATATATATATATATACATATATACACATTCATAAATATATAATATATGTATATAATTATTCATAAATATATGTATATATATATACATATATACACATTCATAAATATATAATATATGTATATAATTATTCATAAATATATGTATATATATATACATATATATATATTCATAAATATGTAATATATGTATATGATTATTCATAAATATATGTATATATATGCATATATATATACATATTCATAAATATATAATATATGTATATAATTATTCACAAATATATGTATATATATTCATATATATATATATTCATAAATATATAATTCATGTATATAATTATTCATAAATATATATATATATATATATATATATATATATATATATATATTAGTGACCTTGCAAGGTAAGAGAGAAGACATCCAAGCAAGAAAAAAAGAAGCAATGTTCATCCCAAAGTGGCAAAACTGAAGTTGGTTTGGCTAGCACTATATATATATATATATACAAATGTAGGCGAATTTAGACATATTTTGTTTTTCAAATATCGGTCCTGTTTAAACGATTATTATAAATATCTACAATAGAATAGTATAATAATATACAAAACACCTATAAATTCTCATGTAAACTAGTTTCATATATCCAATGATATGAGCATTTTAATTTGGCTCTCATTGACACACACACGCACGTACAGACACCCCCCCATATATATATATATATATATATATATATATATATATATATATATATATATATATATAATTTTTGGCTGCTATTTTGCAGAGGCAAGGACTCCAGTTAAATATAACGAGGTTAATACAAGTGGGTTTCATACCAAATTAGAGCAAGTTACACTTTCAATTTTCTTTAGATAAGCAAGAATATATTGCTACACCGTCATGAAAATGTATCCGCCTTCTACTAATAACTTTAGACCTCTTAAGGCAGAAACGGTTATATTCAAAAGCGAGGTTCTTAATGATAACCGAAAAATAACTTTCAGCAATAGAACATTTTTATAAAAAAAAAAAAAACAGTCAGGGGGTGAAGTTCAACCGTGCGGATTTCCAGAGTGATTATTTTATCAGTTATTATAACTTGGGCAGCAACATAATATGTGACATCCATGTTTAACTTCATCGGTATGTATAGCTAATTATATTTTCAATATTAATATTATTATGTCTTTACGCTTTAGTTCTCGCAGTAAATTTCACATAGGAATGATGCTATCTACTATGCAGAAATTCGAAAATAAAAACGTACCTATTAATTATGAATGATGCGTGATAATATGCATAGAAGCTCGTAAAATACCATATGTTAAGCTTTACGTGGCATAATAATATTTTATTGCGATTACATTAGGTTTTATACAAAATAATTTTCAAATGATGGAAAAGTCATGGGCATATGTCTTTCTCCTATGAGATGAATCTGGCTACATCTTATTACTACAAATTTACTAAGAATAATGTTATAATTTAAAATTATAACTTTCACTGTGACCTAATGAAACAATTGTTTTAGAATTTATGTTCCTATAATGTGTTCCTAATTTCATATTTTATTAGTAAGAACATACGTATATTTAATTGTTTAATCACCGGTTTTTCTCCAAAGCTTCGATATTTGCTAGCTTTATGAACAAACTACGTCAACCGCACCACGATCATGTAATTTCTGATGCAGTGAAATGACCACATATAAACATTTACACAATTGTGACACGTTGGAATAACATATAAAAACTTATGGAGGACTGCTGAGACGACGAATGCCATGAAATAACTGTACAAGGTCTGGCAAACGTTCAGGCCTCAAAACAGGGTGAATTTTAAACCGTGGTTTTGGTTACATGAAAACCTTTTGTGTAATCATAAAAAATAAAAATGGGTGTTTAATTAGAGTTTACACACAAGAAACACAAGTTTTTTTTCTCGTTTATTTAGAAATAGGCGATAAAATATCCTGTTTTGTGTTATATTGGAGCAGGGGATTATGCTTATTGGCGAATTAGAAAATACCTAACAAAATATAAGCTGACTATCATTACCTTGTTTAGTTTTCTCATAGACACGACAATCACTCCCAGATAGATAAAAGCAAACTGATACCAACAAAAGCACTACAGTTTGACTCGTAATACATTAGTTTTATAAAACAAACTTGTTTCGAATAAACAATCATATAAAAACGGTGGCTGATTTAAAAATTTTATAATAATTATCATTCTAAGTAATATACCATTCTTCAAAATGTATGCATGCTATGTATGCAGTTCGTTCCAAATGAAAAAGTTTTCTATTGATTTAGCTCAAAAACTTGATACGTTACGAAAAAAAGGTAGTACTAGTAAAGCGCTAAAACTTTTGACGTCGATAATTTATTAATCTAAATAATCAGCATTATAATCAATACAGTTTTCATAGTTCGGAAGAAGGGCAGAGGTTAGCCATTGGAAGCGCAATTTGAAATATGATTATCGTGACAAATATAAAGCCCTTGAATTTTATTTTCAACTAAAATCATTGATCTATGATATCGACGGTAGTACCATTAATACAAGCGACCCTTTTTGCTCCAATACTTTCTTTTATATACAATCACAATCATACGGGACGCGTTTTTTTTATGATTTGCATGATTCATTTTTGGAAGAGGTTTCGTGTCTAAGACTCGACAAATATCTTTAGCTGAAACATAGGGATGAACATTTAGGTCATAAATGCTTACGTTCAGATATCATAACCATGCGATTTGGAGTAAAGACATAAGGCGTGTTACTCATGAAAAGTCCAACGCATTGTATATTGCCCTAAATTTCCTTTGTCTAAATCTGGCTTAAATTATGAGCACACGCTCAAAAGCCTACCGCATATTTTACATAATTATTCGTCAACCGTTTTGTTTGGCTTCAATTTCCTCCCTTTAGAATTCAATCACGCTATTAGCTTTCTACTTATCTCTCCATTATTCATGATACCGATAAAAGTGTACGTGTTCCCACGAGTGTAAGCTTTCATCTTCTATTACTCGTTTATTCTGATGCATTCCATATTTATGACTCGTTTATTTTCTAATGTGTCCAGAAAATTATGTAGCATATAACCCTGTGCATTTACTGTCTATCTTCAACTTTAACAACTCCGTGTATGTGATTAAAGAACGCGCCAATATTTATATTCCTTAGACTTTTCTCTGTGAAAATGCAAACTATTTTTATCAACCTTTAAAAAGTGGGAAAGCAATTAGCACAGGAATATATATATATATATATATATATATATATATATATATATATATATGCATATGCATGCACACATATGCACGCATAGATATGCGTATATATATATATATATGTATGTATATGCATGTATATATATGCATGCATGTATACATATGCACGCATAGTTATGCGTTTATATATATATGTATATATATGTATATATATATATATATGTATTCGCATGTATACATATGCACGCATAGGTATGCGTTTATATATATATGTATATATATATATATATATATATATATACGCATGTATGCATATGCATGCATATATATGCGTTTATATATATATATATATGTATATATATATATATATATGTATGATATACATGTGTATGCATACATATGTACATCGCAGCAATGCTCAGAGAGATTACACCAGACATACTCTCAATTTGCCTGCAATTTCGCTTGGACGGAGGAATTTTCAACCTCGCACAACTCTGTGCTAAAACCCAAACAATCTTATGCGAAATGCGAGAACTGCAATATGGTGAGGACAACACCACTCCAGGTCAGACGGCATATGACCTGTAGTCGTTAGCATACGTATATAACTCTGCATATGAAAGGTTTGGGATGCAGGTCAATACGGAGAAGACCAAGCCTCTCGCCCAATATCCGCCATGACAGACGCCCCAAACCCTTAATATAACAATTAATAACCAACCACTAGAGGAGGTAGATCAATTCTTATATTTTGGAAGCATTTTGATATCTACTCCTACATGATAGAAGGACGTGGAGAACAGAATAAGGCAGCTCATTTCGCCTTTGGATGATTCAACTGCCGCGTATTTAGCAACCACGACCTTATGATGGCCGAGCAAATAATGGTGTTCCGGGCAACTGCCCTCTCCGAGCTCCTGTACGCCTGTGAACGTGGGCACTATACAGAAGTGAAAAAAATATCTGGAACACTTCCAACAAAAACATTAACGCAAATAATGAAAATACCCTGGTAGACTCATACCGCTTACTCTGAGGTACTGGAACGTGCTAAAATGACAAGTGCTGACGCCACTATGATCCGGCACCGCCACCGCCACCGCCAGACACGCCACGCCCACAAAATGCAAAATCCAAGGCTTCCCAACAAAATGATGTATGGAAAACTGGCAAACGGAACTAAACCAGTGGAAGCACCAATAATGCGCTACAAAAAACCAGCTGAAGCGCACTCTTTCAGCAACTGACTTCGACCACTCCTCGGGGGGAAGTAGCTGCAATGGACAGGAAGGCGTGCAGGAACTCTGTAGACCATGGCAGTGCTTACTTTGAGGATGAAAGGAGAAGAAAGGTAGAGGCTGGGAGGAGAAGAAGGAAGCTTCCCCTCTGAGCACTGTCCGCGGCTCATCCGCCATAGAATCGGATTGTACAGCCATGTATCATATAGGCACCCACCCTCATGACGACGGGATCCAATGCTCGGATACGAGTAGGAGCCGACACGACGATACATATGTATACATACCATATATATATATATATATATATATATATATATATATATATATATATATAATTTATGAATGCCTTCTACAATATATATATTACTATTATTATTATTATTATTATTATTATTATTATTATTTTTATTAATATTATATTTTGTGCTAGTGCTCAACCCCACAAAAATGAGAACTGTGCATTTATTTATCTAAATCGAGGGACATAAACGGATGTGACACTTATATACCTATGCGATTAAGTTTACTTGTGGTTCAATTATGTGCGTTTTGTTTAGCTATTCATATATAGTAGTTTTTTCTCTCGCACGAAAATATCGTAAGCGTTTTCTAATTGCATTGTTATTATGACTTAACTCCTGCATACAAAACCTACATGCTTAAAATTCTTGCTGAAGACATTGACAGTGTTACACTTTATGAAATAAAGAAAAAAAAACTTTCGTGACAGGGAGACATATTTAAGATGCGCCACAATTTCTTGCAAAATTATTATAAAATTGGTGGTGATATATATTGAAATATAATCAGAAGCAATAAGAATCGTATATGTTTAGTGGCAACACTTCGATCTTTGTAGATCTTTAACTTTTGGAGTTAAAAATCAGGTGGGTGTAAGTTTAAAACTACGCACGTATGACAAAATGCTTTTTCCGACAACCACGTATACATATAATCCATCGTTGAATAAAATGTAATTAATAATAAAATACTATGCAGAGAATGAATTCTGCAGTTAAAAATGGTAATTGTTAACATGGCGACAGTCGCATTTTCATAGCTGTTTAACCATTTGGTTTAAAAGAAAAGGTTTACTCATTCACTCTCATACCCCGACAGACTAGTTTTATTTCAGAAATTGATATTTTCTTGGTTTTCATAATGCGTCTATTTATTTTATAGCTCACTTACGATAGGGCCCTGTCTGTGGGGCATTAGAATACGCTGACTGCCCCTGCAGAGGGTAAAAGTCCCTCGATGGAAGTCCTGGATATGCCCTTAAACTATATCCAGTGGTGAGACCCCAGCTTGTGGGAATTGGGGAGTGTTGAGCAACCCTTTAATTACCATTCTCCCAGGTCCACTCTGGCCCGGAGTGGTAGTATCTGTTAGGATCCCAACTATGGTTTTAGTAGAAACCGAGGTGAAAACAACAAATATATTCTATTAATAACAAATTTCTCCAAACTCTTTGGATTCGGCATTAAATAACCCGAAAAGGGTTGATATGCCGTAAAACAAAAACAACCAACCAACCACTTACGATAGAGTATATTTAAGAATACGCATTAAATATTTTCCTCGGAGAGGGACGCAACGTTAAATCTTTGGGAATGAGCTATTGCGTCTAGTAGGGGAAAGTTTGTAAAAGCTGTCAGGGGCAACATATATCTCATAATGTTCTTATGATGGTATTTACAACCATGAACAATTGGAAAAACACTGAAAATTTATCTTAAATTCATTCTACTTTAAAAATCAGGGCAACTATTACATACCCGTTCATATCATTCCGTGATGAACATTATAAATGATTTTTTGACATTTTCCTCAAATCTTGGCAATGTATTCTTTATAAGCAACTAGCGGGGGTACCCGGCGTTGCCCGAGTGTTTGTTTCCGGGACGGGTGGGGGAGGAGGAGGAGGGGTTTAAAAAAATGTTATGGTAGGTAAGTAGGAAGGATCAAACCCGGAGTCATGAGTAAAAGTAGGAAAATAAAGTGTGAAAAAAAAACAAAAAAAACATCTGCAACGTTAACAGTTCGGCCACAAAGAAAAGTCCATTCCAGTTGTTTAGGAAAAAACAAATCCACTATGGTAGGTCGGCGCGAACGTGAAAATATAATGTGAATTGTCCAGCACCCTAACCACTACGCCACAGAGCTCTGCAGCTTAGTTTAGTGATTTTAAATAACTTGACATGATAGCACTACGAAGCCAAACCGGTGTTCTCTTCTCAACTGTTCCTTGTGAACGATCTCCAAACGGTGTAAGTGGTGGCAGGGGGAGGAGGAATTTTTAAGAGAGAAAATATTTTACCACTTCCATTGATCTTAACCGATTTTGGCCGTGACTTCTCAGCAGAAAAAGTATAGAAATCTAAGATGATCGAGGAATTTGAGAACTAATAAGCCTATAACAAACCTCAGATATTGTTCGGCCGTTTGTGCATAATGTATTTGCATGAAATATCTTGATTTTTAATCCTATTAAGGTCAAAATCCGACGGGAAAAAATGAGTTCATTTTATTTATATAGAGAAGAAGAAGAGAAGAGAAGAGAAGAAGAGAAGAGATATAGAGAAGGGAAGAGAAGAGAAGATAAACAGATGTGCAAATTATAATACGCTGCAGTAAATAAAATAAGATTACGAACATATATGTTATCACATATAGTATGTCCAATTAAAACTGGATTCTTTGGAAAATATTTAACATTTTTACGTTTTAACAACAAAAAACAAGTCAATATTATTTACTACAATTTTGTTTATTTGCCCAGAAGGTCTCAGAGATAAGCCTGTTTCTAATAAAAAGAAAATATTAATTAAATAATGAATATTAAGGTGTTACTTTCCATTATTGAATGCTGGCGTACTAAATGTAGTATGAAAACAAGCAAACGTTTTTAAGATTAACACACAATGCAAATTACTATACGTCATATTTATAACAATAAAAACGTTACAGCAATAATGACTTCTGGAAATATATGGAAATGCGAGAACAGCCAAAATGAGGAGGCAGTCTAAAAAAACAATTTTTGATATCAAATCAAAAAATCATGCGCTTTAACTCTAAGTAGCATTACAACTATGGTAAAAAAAAACATTAATTATGGGTAAAACCTGCCTCTCTAAAAATTATTACATCGTAGAGACTACTATCTTCGAGATATTTATTCTGCCCCACCCCTACCCAATTATTTATTTTTTAATAAAATAATTTTATGAATGCTGGAAGTGTTTTATTCCGCTTAACTCTTTTATGAACGTCAGTACTATATTAGACAATATTCATTTCCATTTCTGTTCGTTTACATTTCGAGAAAATAGAAGAAAAGTTTAGAGAAATTGATTTTGTACATTGTTTTTTTCTTTCTCAATTATACTATCTTTCACCTTTTTTCACCTGTCTGTTTCGTTTACCTTTTAGTTATTTCAGATGTTAAGCATACCATACACTGTCTTGCCTCATGCTGAGCAGGCTTGAGCTGGGGTAAGATTTTTATTACATATATGCTTTATTCAACTTGGGAACTTGGCGTGTTATTTACTGTCTGACAGTATTTTGCGCCTATTTTATATCCGTTATTTTAAATTACTTGCATCAGACATTATTGAGTATTACGTGTGCATAATAGTGTTGTAATGTAGAAGTATATGTGGCCATAAATTCACAAATGTTACGTCTCGTCCTCCCGTTGTCTGAGAGAAAATGGTTTATATGACAGAGATCAGAGCCTTTGCAAAGGTACCTGCCATATTCTTCTTGCTAAGTGTAACCTCTGCGCGTCTTAACAGAACAAGAAAGATGATATAGAAAGAGAACAGTTCGGATGGACGGAATTGTACTGTCGTCATAGTTGGCTAGAATATTACACCTATGTTACGCAAGTCTTTTTTTATTTAATATTAATGCAATTATTTGCAAGTTTTAGAGTTAAGCTGTTTCAATATGAATCAGGCTGATTAAAATATATATTCACATGTTTTTGCAGGTGAAAATAAAATATCAATATTTTTATCATAGAAAACTACCTCCTCATATCAATGCTGATAGTAAATTTATCATTTAGTTTTACAAGGTATTAACCACTTATCAAGACCCGGAAGCCACTCGGTGATAAGGGTTATTGTGTTTACAGTACGTTAGTGTTAGAGATTTGATAAAGTGTCTTACTTACGGAAGCGCTCCATATGGAATTTGTTCACATTGGACTTGAAGACATCCAGCTTGTAGTAAGGTTGGAAACGGGCAACCAGAACAGAGTTCCAGAGGCGTACACTTGTAAGCAAGAAGCTTTGTTCATGGAATCTACGTGTTGATTTTGGCAAATATAAAGATTGGGGAAATTTTTTGACAGTGGTTTCAGCTAAGCGGGTGTTTATCGTGAAAGATTGGTGAAGGGGGACAAGAGATTGAAGTTATGACGAGTACCTGCCACGGCAGTAACGATAAAACAAGGACAGGCACGCAACGTCTCTCCTGTGGGAGAGAGGTTGCAGGGAAGAGAAAAGGGCATCACCCACTAGGCCACGATTTCGTACTATGTCAAGTCAGGTAGGCTGTTTTTAGCAACTCCTGCCAAGATGTGGCAGCAGTACTCCATCCTTGGACGTACTTGGCTTTTATACAGATAGAGAATTACATCAGGGGTGAGATATCTACTGGAGCGGTAGAAAGATCCTACATTTTTCCAGCGATCTTGGCCACTGGCTTGATGTACGTATTCCATTTCAGGTCATGGGTAAAGGTCAAGCCCAGAAGCTTATCAAAACACGGAGCTTCCCATAGACGAGAGCCACCCATATCAATTGATGCCAGATAGGGATCAGAGCGTTGATAATGTAAAGATAGGAGCTTGGTTTTTGATGTATTAAAAGTAACATGCAACTCCCACCCCACTGTACAACGCGCTCAAGATCAAAGGAAAGAGAATTGAGACACTTACATCGCCCGCGTGTCGTCTAGTGGTGGAATGTCCCCCGATTGTTGGTCTCCGTGTCTCCTTGATGAGAATGGCAGCGGCCAGTAACATGAAATAGACTCGTTGAGCGCTTCTGAAATCATGCAAAACAAATTAAAAAAGACAAGTCGATATTTGTTTTGTTATTGTGCAAAGTTCCTTGTTATTCATAAAGGTTATAATCGTACGTTTCGTAATTCACTATTAAGTAAGGGACTGGCCATTTGTTAACTGCAATGTTCTTTTTTTTCGATAAAAACTAAATAACTACGTGATAGGGTCAATCGATGAGGCAGTCGGTTTTTTCGCTCGTTCGGACCCAGGGGAGCAAATCTCTCTCTGTCTTCTTGCACTCGAACTCGCTGTTTATATTGTGGGGCGTGAACTATGCCTTCTCCTGATCGTCTTCTTTTTCTTCTCTCTGATTCGGGCCTTTAGCCAATCAGGATGCCGGAACCGCTGTCACTCAAATCTTCACCCGGCGGCCTATACCCAAAAAGGGTATGTGTTCTTCTTCTGTTGGCAATCGAGTAGAATAGGCGGACCCCCAATCTCGGCCGGCGTGTGCCTAATGGAATTTGACGGACAATTAAAACCAGAATGGTCTCGTTCAATTAATTTTGAGGGATCATAAAAATGAACCAAATCCAATTCCACAAAGGCCACGTGTCTTTTCAATAATGGCCAATTACCCACCAGGGAGCAGCCATCAATGATCGCTTTGTAAATTGGAATTTCATTGGTACCCTTCCGCCACCCACGTCTTTGGCGATCGCCGCCTCGACTGTCATGGTCGATTAGCGCCTACCGCTCTCTTGGCCAAAAGAGGTGTCCTTTACAAATACCATTATGGCCTTATCTCCCATTTTTTGCCCCTTTTTTTTCGTTTACACCTGGATTTTTGTTCTACACCTGTTGTTCGCCCCACCTCACCTCTTTCTCGGTCGCATGTTCCCTCTGTTAATGTCTATTTTGTTGGGTGCATTTAGCTTGCAGTTTACTGTCTCAGAATCAGAGATTACTTTGTTATTTACGGCCTTTGGTGTGTTGCAATAGCTGGTCGTGTTATCAGCATAGATGTCAACAAATGATTTAAATATGTGTTTTGGGAGATCATTGATGTATATCAGGAAGAGAGTTGGGTCTAGGATGGACCCCATGAGGGACTACAGCATAAATACTGTGGGCCTCTGATTTCTGATCATCAACTACTACACTTATGTGTCTATCGGTGAGAAATGATTTTATGATCGAGAAAACATTTCTAGTTATAACATGGCTGGAAATCTTGTGAAGAAGCCCCTTGTGCCATACCTTATGGAAACCCTTTGATATGTCATGAGCAATTTCCTTGAGAGGAAGTCTTTGGCAAGAGATTCACTAATCCCATGAGATATAACATTTAGCACATCTCCTGTAGATCTGGAAGAACAGAAACCATGTTGCATGTCACTAATATAGGTGTTTCTGCTGAGCTGGTTGACTACTTCTCTATTTAATATGGATTCCAGCAGCTTACTCATAACACACAGGTGATTTCCTGGTCTGTACTTAGAGGGAGATGACGTATCACCCGAGTTCTTTAATACAGATCATACTGATGAGGTTTTATAGGGTGATGGGAAACACTTATTTACAGGCAACGCTTACAAAGTTTGTAAGTATGGGGGAAAGTTCTAACTTTTTTTTCAGCACAATGATTGGAATGCCATCATGGCCAGTTGCTTTACTGGAATCAAGATTCTTGATTAGCTTGGCGACATCACGCACATATATTTGTATGTTGTAGAGCGTGTTGCCCCTTATAGGAGGAAATACGGTGAGTTGATGGCCTTCGTCGCATAGGGTAGAATTAGTTGCAAAGTTCTTGCCAAATAGTTTGCCCTTGTCTGATGCTGACGAAATGACCTCAGGTCCATTGATAATGGTTGGGATAGAACGCACGCTTCTGTTCAGGATCCTGTTTGCTATTTGCTAAAACTGGTGGAAACCGCACCACTGCTCAGCTACTTGGGATTTAACACACTGGGCATATGGCTACATTATTTGGCAAGTTAAATTTTGGTAGGAGTTATAAAGCATCATAATTTACTAATGTGAACAATATATACTATAAAAAGGTATATTAACTGAGACATTCGCTTTTGTTTTATATGCATTTATAAGAGAAGGGATATGTATTGTATTCACTACATATTTTAACCTTTAATATTAATCGAAACGCTTAGGTGATATCCTTGTAGTGTTTATGTAGCCTGCACATTTCTCTGTAATTGTAAAGCTGTTTTATTTTCCTGCGTATTATTTTCCACGTAAAGCACAACGACAAATCATATTAGCGTTATAAATATGCAATCATTCCACGTATTGAATATCGATAATATTGATCTAATTAAATTTATAGTTTCGCACTATGCTGTGCAACTTGCCGCAATCAAACTCCTGAATATAACGTGCATTTCAATAAGAATACACCAATTAAATTATCTTCAATAATTTTTTTTTTAATTTTAAATAAAATCCTTATTTTGCGAACCGCAATATTACGTCATAGCATGACGATGCAAGTGATATTCTAACTAAAGGTGTTTCTAGAAATAAATAAAAACAAATACATTCCGAGGCAATCAGAATAAGTGGCAAATTAAGAAAACGGAGATGATTTGACGAAATTACAGTGGCATTTCAATTTACAAAATAGAATTAATAATCTATATTAAATCAGCTCGTGAGTTAATCGAACGGGCAGCACGTGAATTTACAGAAATAATTCATAACCGAATACTGAGCTATATATATATATATATATATATATATATATATATATATATATATATATATATATATATATATATAGTAGAAAGTTATAACATATATATGGCGACTAAGCTACACCGAATATTCCGCGTTTCATACATTCTAGGACTCTTCAGGCTTATATGAGAATTTTGTTGTATTTTGTCGTTGTTATATACGCCTCTTCTATTGAGATTTTAGTTAGCCAATCAGCTTTCTAGTATCGGCTGCGCACTTCCTATCAGGCAATTAGCATACACATATAAGACAAACGCTTTCTTGATCTCTGGTTGACCAGCTCCTTTGTGTGTGCTCTATTTAGCCTCGATATCTTGTTTCTTGATCTGTTTTAAATCTGGGTTAGGTTTGTGTTTTTTTAGTTTATATATATATATATATATATATATATATATATATATATATATATATATATATATATGTAGAAATTTGCTATCCCGTACTTTAAAGAAGACCAGCATCTATAAACTGTAGAAGAGAAATAGCAAACAACTGTGTTCACAGGATAACATTTATTCTAGGATAGCCATACAAAATAGTTTGAAAACTAACAAAAAAATAGAAAATAAACAAATAAATAAATAAATTAAATAAGTATGAATATTCATAAACAATCACACATATATGTATGCATATATATATGTATATATTTTTGCATATAAGTATGTACACATATATATTTATATATAAACTAAAAAATATATAATATATATATAATATATATAGTATATATATAATATATATATATATATTTATAATATATATTTATAATATATATATATATATCATATATATACATAATATATATACATAATATATATACTTAATATATATATATATATATATATACATAATATATATATACATAATACACATATATATACATAAATATATATATATACATAATATATATATGGATAGATAGGCATAATATATATATATATATATATATATATATATATAAATATGCAGATATAAATAAATATATATATGCATATGTATACAAATATATATATATATATATATATATATATATATATATATATATATATATAACGCCTTATATCCTTTGGATGCTTAGTCTCTCTTAGAATAAATAATATCGTTAGAATTTCAAATATTGGACGGTCTAAGGTGTGTTCCTTCATCTTTATTTACGGTGTAATTGTTAATTTTTCGTTTATATGTTTAGATGTACTGTATGTATGTGCATATATGCGTAATTATATGTGTATATATTTAAAACTGACGTGACACATACCCATTGCCTATACCTCCTTCCCCTTCTCCTTCTCCTCTCCCTCTTTCCTGTTTCATTCCATTTTCCCCCGTAAATGCTATCACTTTCACTACACCGATGAAGACTGAAGGATAGGTCGAAAATATGTACTTGTAAAAAACGGTTTACTTTTTTTCTCGTAATATTATTTTGTATTCCTGCACGTAACAAGGTGTATCTGAATTTGGGGGGAATTATTGACACCCTCAACACGAATCTGCGATTAAAATATAAGAACCTCCTGATTTCTATTTTAAAAGTGGGTTGTTTATTTTCTTTTTTGATTATACTATCAAAATAGACTAATAAAGTTGTTTAGAAAATAATAGAAATATTATTTTATAAAAAAAAATTATAAAATTAATTGAATTTTACGTTTTAAGTATTTTTTAATTTTTAAGATTTAAAAATATAGAAAAAAATTGTATTGACACAATTTTTATGATATTTTTAGGATCGATGTGAAATTTTATGCGCTTTCCAATAAACTGAATATGATATTTTAGCCAACCGTTTTTTTAATTCACGTTCCAATTTATAAATGTCTATTAAAAAGTAAATTATTAATTTACTCAGCAAAGTTTTATGTATAACACTAATTGAGGAAATATGATCAATAAATGTTATATTCAAATTTAAAACAAAAGCAGAAGTGTTTTTAGAAAATTATTGTAAAGTCCAAAGTTTAAAACTTTTTTTTTAACCACGTTTTTTTTGTTCTTTTTTAATGAAACCTAGCTCCTTGCATCGTTAATTGAAAAAAAAATAAGGGTTAAATTACATTTTTCGGGTTGTTATAAGCTTTGTAAGACAGGGGGTGAATTAATTCATCCCCCCCGCCGTTTTGACATGTTTATTAAAAAGTAAAGAATTAATTTACTCACAAAAGTTTTATATATAACAAATGGATGATAAAAGATCAAAAATAATATATTCAAATTTAAAACAAAAAATGATGTTTTCTTAGAAATTTAACTGTAAACTCCGAAGATTAAAACATTTAATTTTAAACCACGTTTTTTTTGTTTTGTTTTTTTTGCTTGATTTTTTAATGAAACTTTGGTCCTTACTCCCTCCTGTAATTTAAAGTAGGGTTTGCATTACATTTTTCGAGTAGTTATAAGCTTGGAAGGACAGGGGGTCTAATTATTCAATATATTTCACGCATTCCTAAGGTCAGTTTCTGACACCCCAAGCAAGTCACCAATTGAAAACGAAAAAATAAAAGTTATAAGCTTTCATACTTTTCGTGAGTATGCGGGTATGCCTACTACCTCAGAGAGATGAACGCCTCTGCCTTGCATAGGTTCAGGTCACTCTTGGGCAAGGTGTAGTATTAGTATCTGTTAGCCTCCCTCTCAAGTTCTGGAGGGTTACTATATTGTGAGAACTAGGGATATATATATATATATATATATATATATATATATATATATATATATATATATATATATATATATATGCATGTGGTTGTATATGTTCAGCTGCTGGGGAGAGGTTAAAACTCCGTGCACACTATGCCACTGCTCAGGAATCTCACTATTTCAGTTTGTCAGTGTGCAACCAGTTGTAGGGTGCGAGAGGGCACAATATGTGTAGTACAATCATGTTGTGTCGCGATCGTTATGTGCAGATATCTTTCGAAGGAAAAAAAGTAAAAGTCCTATGGCGATATGTGAATGGCGACGTGGACAGGCTTAGTAGGTTGGAAATGCAAATCTGCACTTTGCAGTGCGTACTGATTTGGTGAAGAGGATTGAACAGCCAATCTGTGTAAGTGACAGAATTATGATGATACGCTTCTCTTTTGCACACTGTATGTATGTGACGATGTTATCTGTGTATGGCCATACCATGAGTCATGATGAAGACACCATCACGGCGTTTTACCGATATCTCAGTCGTACCATTTCCTCTATTCCTTTATCTGAGAAGATCATACTCAAGGGTTGGCAAGGATCATCACACTTTGGACTCACTCGGCCGGTTTGGTGTAGGTAAAATCAACAGTAATGGTCTGCATCTTCTCCATCTATGCACTCAGTTTGACCTTGAACACTTTCTGCACCCACAAAAACGTCCACAGGTTTACCTGGAACCATCTTCGTTCAAAAAATGGTCACGATTGATTACATTATTTCCAGGAAGGCACATTTGCGGGACGTCTGTAGTGTGTGTGTTATGCGTGGAGCTGAATGCGGCAAAGATCACTTTTGGGTACACGGGAAGTTGAAAATCTGTAAAAGGAGGAAGTATAGGTTGTGTGGGGTTGGGATTCACAGACGGGTTGATGTGTCCAGGCTGGCTGATCCAAGTGTACGTGCAAAGCATCGATCCGTAGTTAATTCTGCTGATTTAGATGAGATGTGCGCGCATTTTAAATATACAATCTATGAAATAAGTGGAGATGGTATTGGCTTCCGCAAATATAAACATCAGGATTGGTTTAATTATAATGATTCTGAAATTACTCAACTCTTCAGTGCTAAAATTGAGTTGCACCATAAGGTGTTGTCTGCCTCTCTTGGAGGTCGAGAGTTCTTCCAACATTAACTTAAAGCAAACAAGGGCATTCTCCAAAAGCGACTCCGACAAATGAAGAGTCAGTGGTGGCCTAAACTCGACAACCAACTCCAGATGGCTTTTGATTGTAAAGACCTCAAACGCATGTACCATTTGCTGAAAAAAAGCTTTTGGTCCTCAAGCACTATCTACATCTCCCCTCACTCTCAAATGAGGGAATTGCCCTTGTACATGATTCTTACAAGATTCTCCTTCGTTGGACCGAGCATTATTCTGATCTCTTTGACAACCCCTCCAATGTTGATGAGGACGTCATCTATGAATTTTTTTCACAATAGAAGCTTTTCCATGAAATGCCTATGTTCCTATCTGAGAATGAAATTTCAGATGCATTCAGTGATTGATGGTATTCTTGTGGAAGTCCTCTTATATGGGGATGATAAACTTTTTCATGAAATTCTTCATCTTACCACTGATGTCTGGAAGGGTGTTCCCGTCCATCAGGATTGGGTTGATGCAATTCTTATATCACTGTACAAGGGAAAGGGGCCTAGGACCGACTGTGGAAGTTGTCGTGGGATAAGTTTGTTAGAAGCAGTTGACAAAGTATTTTCCAAAGTTCTATTCAATAGATTGTTAAAGTATATTTGTCCATCCGTCATTCCAGAAAGCTAAAGTGGCTTTCGTCCGGGCAGAGGAATCACTGACATGATCTTCTCTGCTCGCCAGTTGCAGGAGAAATTTACTGAACACCGTGTTCCGCTTTATCAGATATTTGTTGATTTGACTAAGGCTTTTGATTCGGTGAAGAGAAGTGTCCTATGGATAATTGTGGGGAAGTTGGGAAGCCCAACTAAATTTCTACGATTACGCAGGGAGCTCCACACTTACATGAAGGCGCGGCTGAACTTCAACGGATGACTATCGAAACCCATATCCGTTGACAATGGTGTGAGGCAGGGTTATATCCTAGCACCTACACTGTTTAAAATTTATTTTGCAACTATGTTATCGTATGCTTTTAGGGGATGCTCTCTATGTGTTTATTTGCGTTTCAAAACCACACGTAGATCTTTGATCTTCGTCGTTTTCATGCTTCTACAAATACCTTCCAGCACCTGGTTCGTGAATTGCGTTATGCGAATGACGCCGATCTCTGTGCGTCTTTTGCGCTTACTATTAGTCTCAAGAAGACTAAGGTCAATTCACACCTCCACCCGGTAGTTTGTATATGGAACCAAATATTGTTGTCAACAACCAGAGACTTGCCGTGGTTGACACATTTGTGTATTTGGGTAGGACTCTCGCCAGAGATGGAGCCCTGGATGCTGAGGACAACTATAGGATACGGCGGCCCACTAAGGCTTTTGGTAGCTTAGAGAAGCGAGTATGGTCTGACAGGGGAAGAACTATTCATACAAAGATCAGTGTCTATCAATTTTGTATTCTACCATCCCTACTTTACGCTTCTGAGGCCTGGACAACTTATGGTGGACACATAAAAGTCATGTAAAGACTGCACTAGAAATTCCTGAGACACATTCTGGCCATCAGATGGAGCACTTTTACACCTGATATGGATGTCCTCATGCGGGCTGACGTATCTTGTATCGAGAAGTTGGTTATACGCAACCAGATGAGGTGGGTTGGACATCTGACAAGGATGGACGACGATAAATTGCCAAAACACCTGTTCTTTAGTGAAATCACACAAGGAAAGCGTCCACAATATAAATAGAGGACACACTTTAGGGATAGCATCAAAGATAACCTTAAATCTCTTGGTATTTACGTGTTCAGTTGGGAAAGTGCTTACAAATATCGTAAAAAGTGGCGCTCCTTGGTTTATCATGGCTGTGATAGTTTTGAGAAGAAAAATATGAGCATGTAAAAATGAAGCGTGATATCCGGAAGCAAATATGTCAGATATATCAGGTCTGTCGGAGGATTTTATGCAGAACCACATCTGCGATTTATGCGGTAAAATGACTTTTTCCAGATATGACCAAGCTAGCCACAAGCATTCACATGAGGATCAACCGTTCTTTGATGGGGAAAACATTGCAGGGCACATATGTTCTGTTTGCTCTGTTGTCTGTAAATCGAGTGGAGGCCTAAAGCGTCATATGAGCGTCCACAGCACAGCAGCACCAGTTGGCATCCCTCAATCTCAACTTAAGTGTGACCTTTGCAACACACTGTGTAAGAGCAGGGTGGTCTGAAGAGCAACCTTCCTTCTCACAGAAAATAGAAATTGATGCATTAGATCCATCAATGCATCTTGATCACATCTCTACATATATATATATATATATATATATATATATATATATATATATATATATATATGGAAGTGTATTCATAGAAACATGCGAGTACTTTACTTAGACTGCATCACAATAGTTCTATTTAAAAATAGCTGAAAATCTGAAATCTGTATTCTGTATTGCTGGAGGTGTTTATAATAAACATGACAAGGAAAATGTGATAGAATAAAAACTGGAGAAATGTGAAGACCAGTGGATCAGATTTCCTATTAAACAAAATGTTCTCTACAGTTAAAACATTAATTTAGTTTCAGATTCAAGTTAGAGGGGATAACAATATTAGCCAATAAATAGTATACATCTGCTGAAAAAAAACACGCTTCCTTGTGGTCATGGAGTAGGGTAAATTCTTTTTTAGAATAAATATATATATATATATATATATATATATATATATTGCAAGCATCATCATAATCATCATCATATGTATGTGTATATATGTATGAGTATGTATATGTATATATATATGTATGTGTATGTATGTATATATGTATATATATATATGTATGTATGTGTATGCATATATATGTATGTGTATATATGTGTCTATATATGTGTATGTTTGCATATATATATGTATATATATGTATGTGTTTATATATGTGTATGTTTGCATATATATATATATATATATATTCATTTTTATAGTGTGAAAGGTTAGTAATTGCAATTAAGAATAGGAAATTGGATCAAATGTTTGTAACATGTATTCTTCCTAAGATTAAGGTTGGTGGTGTTTGACCAACACTGCTGGGGAGCCATGATTTAATATAATGTTTTGTTTTTAAATCCCCGAAACAGTGTTATATGATAAACAACTGATGATCCCTTGAAAGATAAATTATTGGTATTATAGTAAATTCGAGAGCGAGTTGATGCAGTGCTTGCAGGTGATTAATGACTTACTGACTAGATGGTGTTCTAATGAATGATAAAAAATTGTTTTTGTATAGTTTTAAAGGTTAAAAACTCTAAAGACTATATATATATATATATATATATATATATATATATATATATATATATATATATATATAAGTGAATGTTTTTGTGGATGTGTCTGTGTACATTTTCCTACGCAATAATACTGTCGATTTTAAGTCTACCGACTCGAAATTTGATATACAGGGTATTGAATTTCAGAAAAAAAAATTGTAATACGTTTCCGGTAAGAAAGGTTGCTGTTAAGGGGTCAAAGTTTAAGGATTGTCCCTTGGGAATTTTATTAAACTCCTTCGCCAATTTTGATGATAAACAATTGACATTTTAGATATACGTGTCTTTGACATAGACTGAACTTAATAACTTGGCGGTGGTCGGAACAGCAAACACGTCATGTTTTCCCGTTCTTTTCTTCCTTCGTGGCACGGGTTTGAGCCTGCCTTCCTACTACAAATTCTTCTCTTTTTTATTTATGATCAACACACGCCTCCAAACACATGGCCAATATATTAGCATTTAATCCCTGCGTTGGCCGGGTGTTTGGTTCTGTATGTTGAGCTAAAAAAAAGTGGTAGTAGGAAGGCAGGCTCTAACCCGGACCGTTAAGGAGGAAAAGGCCGGGGAAAATACGTGACGTCTTTGCTGTTACAACCACCGTCAAATTGGGATTGACGTAGGATTTAATTAATGCTGTATAATCGAAAAGAAGGGATGCCTTTCGAAAATCTCGACGAAAAAAACGGCCACTCCCTGTAGCGATCAATATTTTTAGCCAATTTTTCGGTATTTTTCGTCTGAAGTTAAAAACGATACTGATCTTGTGAAAATCCCTCGCCTTTGTCGAAAGTTTTGGCAGACATGCAAACACACTTGCATGCATTTATATACTGATAGCTCAAATTTTCGACCCACACCGATTAAAAGCTTGCACTCTATCTGAATACCCTTTTTGTAAAATTCCAATTGTTTAGACGAGAAACTGTCTCAGAAATCTAGTAGAGACCGCAGAGGTCAATATTTTAAAATTTGACCCCTATTATGACTCCTTAACTTTTATAGTTTGAGCTCAAATACAAGTTATTAAGTTAGATCGGTTTGCAAGTAACCTATATCTAAGCTTGTAAGATAAGGAACCTATATCTAATATTGTTAGATCTATGTGCAAGGAACCTACATCTAATCTTGTTTGATTGTGTTTGAATTTGCTGAGCGTTTTTTAATTAGAATTCAAAATCTCTTCATCCCGGTTTATTCGAAATAAATGTTTGTCTGTTTGAAGTATGATTATTTTTCTATATATATTGTATGGTGATTTTTGAGTATCATTCATTTATTTATAACTTTCTAGTGAAATTATGCCAGAAAAGACACCATACTTACGTGGGAGACCCCGTTAACGATCCTAAGTAAAAAGTGTATGTTAAACGACCTGCATTCCGACTTACCCTTGTCAGATAGTCGGTCCGAGTCACTAATTTCTAAGCCCCTGAAACCCCACTGATGCTACTGTTAACAAACATTATAAATATATTCAATCTATTTCTGCCTACTTACATTTTATACAAATTCCGTCGTCCTATATTAGGAGTGACGCTTTACAATTGATTATTGTATATTTAAATGATAATAATTGTTTTTTTATACGAAAATAGACGACTCATATTTTATCATTTGCATTTTTCCACATAAATACAGCAACTCAAGTAACATAAGTAAATAACATGTTCTAAAATAGAATGTTGCTGAATCTTGAAACATTCAAAATTGTGAGCTCATATATTGGTTTTATAAAGTCAGGCCTTTTCGTCGACGGTTATCGGGCTCTTCTCTTTATTTTGGAATCTGACATCGTTGGATTGAACAACTCTGTCGTACACGTTACAAAAAAAACGAATGTTAAATTCATCTCAAAACGAAGTGTTCATGTTCTTCAAGATAATTAGACGAATTAAACATCTAGCGCAACGCCACAAGTATAATAAAATTCAAAGTGATACAGTCGTTCATTCTTACAAATACTTCTATATTGTCTGAGCCTTTACACTGAACTGCGAGAAATAACTAAACAGATGTATTATTCCATCTGGCCACAGACGCGTGTTGCAGTTGACTAATGATACATAATTCACAGATCAGATGCTAAGTGTTGATATGGCTATTTGAATGTTCTTCTGATTAGCTTTCTTCGCCTGGCGTTCAATTGACATGGTTTGTTATGCATTTGACACACGGATATACGTGTTTAACTAGAGGTCAAATGTTCACAATTCTGCACATTATAATTAACTGTATTTTACGAATAACGAGCCTACTGCCTGCGTCCTATTCGTTTTCTGTACCTCATTTATCGTTAGACAAATAATATAAAAATGCTGCTCTAAAAAATCAAATGGTGTTAAATAAAAAGAGAAAAGTAGCCAGTTCATAGCTGCATTTGGTGAAATTATTCGTTCAGAAAATATAGTAAATGATTTTCTAAATAATATTTTTTAACAATTTAAGAACGTTCATGGGATGTTTTTTCTTTCAACGTAGATAATTGGCAAACCAAGCTGGACACAAAATATTCGATTGTTACCAAATCAATCACTACAAAAACTGTTGTCGAGTAGAGGTTGGCTGCATGTTAGAACATCATATATAATAAAATAATGTTTTACTTACGAGCTTCATCTATTTCACCACAGTGCAGAACTAATAAAGTAGGGTAAGCACTTGGCTAATATATATTCACAAAATCCTGGATACCTATAATACGTTACGTGACTGACGTTACATGAGATCTAATATGAATATGTGCGTACATTTCCTGTTGCTTTCATGGCAACTAACCACGCAAAACTTTGTCAGTTGAACTCCTCTGATTATTAAGAATGTCCTGAATTTGTGTATTTCTGATTATATGCAACTCATTTAAAATTAGTAAATATTCATTTCGGCTTCTGTCAAACTGCGTCGCTTAACAATCAAGATTCGTTAGTATAGAAACATCTACGCTCAATTGACGGGGAAAATCTTCTTTCTGAATGGACTAAAATAATGACTGTTTTAAAGTTCAGCTGTTCAGTCTTAGTTCGAACTTACTTTTATATAAATATCTTCAGCTTTTTGATTGAATGTTATATTGATGTGAATAGTTTTTTTAGTTATGCAAGTGACTACAAAAAGAATAAAACACTTATTTTTAAAAATATACTCTTAGCAACACACATGAATATGGACTGAGCGTTACAGTAACGATCAATCGAAGTTTCTGGGTAAACTTATTTTGTAGTACCGTATAAAACACATAAACACATTCCAGAAGAAATAAACCAGAATGTTAGGAATACACACACACCCACGTGCACACACACACAGATTATGAAAGCAACAAGTTGTCTCGCGAGACAATAACTGGCTGTGTCTGATGCACTTCAGCGGCTGTTGTTGTTATACAATCGAACTGCAGTTGAATCTTCAACACCAAAAATATCAAACGAACATGCAGGCTGCTTTTGGACCATCTTACAATAATTGAGCATCAGTATTTAATTTCCAGCTAAGATATCCGAAAGTCTGTGGCTCATGTGGAGAGGTGTGTGATGTTTAAAGAAGACAAAATACCAGAGTTGATTTGCTATTTAAGGAATTATATGAATAAGGACCGTTGTGTTTCTATAGTAACAATAAGTGCAGAGTTTGATGCGAATATGGGAGCTGTTAACACAATCGTTCGCGATAAAGTACATATTAAGTTGATTTGAGCATATGCACCCATCAAAAATGTAATCCTCGTCACAGAATATTTGACAAGATGGAAATCAGTAAAGTCCCTACTCCTTACATAGACCAGACCTTGCCTGATGTGACTTTTGCTTATTCCCTAAACATAAGAAAAACTTTGGAGGCTGCCGTTTTATGAACATTTAAGAGACAAACAAGGTGTAAAGAGAATCGTTGACCCGCCCACACAAGACGACTTACTAAAGTTGTTAGAACGGCACAATAAATGATTTAAAAGATAAATTCCAGGTTGGACACTCAGATGGTATCGACTATATTATTTTGTCTTATTTTGTGTGAATTATTATAATTGAGTGTACATTTGGTATTAATGCGTACATAGCTCTAATCATTTATACAAATATTCATTAAGTAAATTTAATATAGGAGGGATTGTAACATGCGACAGTTTACTTGGGTTAATTGGAAATTTAAATCGTTTTAATTCGGACATGGTGTATGAAAATGTTACATCTTTATGGAAGCATTCATAACTAAGTGGTAATTTATGACTACCGTCGCAGTTCCTATTTGTTTTAAGATTTAAGGGTAAGAGTTTAATTGAGATTCTAAAATGTTCTTAATTTTCAATGCGATTATTAATTGAATGAATGTGGGTATTGTCATGTAAGTTGCTTTATGTGTTGTTATATTAAAACATTATTATATGTATGTAGCTATTTCAAAAATTTTTCCAAAATTAAAAAAAAAATCGGTATATTAGTTTTTATATTGCTGCTAAATTACGTTTCACCCTGATATTTATATTCCCTTTAATGAGGTCGCGTTGATTAAAAAAGTGGAGTTTAATTGGTGCATTTAGCTTTATTTTGTTTTTGTTTTTTAATTTGTATGAGATGATAAATGATTGTAAATAGTTATGTAAGATAATTGTAGGAAATGTTTTTTGTTGTTGTTTTTACACAGGCATCACGACATTATCAAGGCCAGGAGACCACTCAAGGTTAAGGGTTAAAGAGTGTACAGTAGAAATTGGAAAATATAGTAATCATTAGTAATGAAAATTCAGCAAATTTGTTAGCTTATATGGAATGTCTCATCAAGACTTGAAGACAACCATATTGTACTCAGCCGGAAAGCAGGAAAACGGAAGACAATTCCACAGGCGTGCAGTTCTGAGAAAAAAACTTTGTTCATGGAATCTACGTTTAGGTTAAGGCACAGATAAAGAGTGGGGGATTATTGATAGTATTTTCAGCTAGACGAATGTTTCTTGTGAAAGTTTGGCGAGGGGGGACCATAGACTGAAGCTCAGTCGATCACTTTCCATGAAAATAACGATACACCAGAGACAAGCTCGCAACATCTCTTCTGTGAGATAGAGGTTGTAGGGAAGAGAAAAGGGCATCTTCTGCGAGGCTACAAAGTCTATTTTGAACTTTATCAAGGCAGGCCAAGTCCTTTCTAGCAGCTCCTGCCCAGATGTTGAAACAGTATTCCATCCTTGGGCGTACCATACATTCTTCGTGTACATAATTATTTTATTAAGAGCGATGTACAAAACAGATTATCACCGATTACAATACCGACACATATGCATTTTAAGCATTTGTAAGATCATTTTTTAATAACTATTTAATCATGATCTTATATTGATAGTGTAGACGGGGTTTTCTATTCGTGTGGGTTGTACATGCTACTAAATGTGTGTGTTATGTATAACATATATATATATAACTATAATGTTGATTTTTTTCTTGCACCTATCCTAGAATTTAAAAGATTTCTTTTATTTTTAAAATGTAATTGAGAGGTGATAATTTATATTAAAAATCATAGGTATGATAGAGAGTTAATGAATGTTTACCAATTTTCCTATCAATTTAAAACGGACGTTCATTAATTAACTATTTGTTTTATAGTTTCGTATTAGGTTGTTGGATTCATTTTGCGATTGCTTGTGACTCTATTTATAAAACGTTTATACGTCGTGCATATTGCGTAAAATCTAAAATAAAATAATCTAGCCCACTTACAAGTGTATATATATATGTGTGTGTGTGTGCGTGTGTATATATGTATATATACATATATTTATATATATGTGTATATATATATACATGTGTGTGTTATTTATTTTTTTTTTGTTTGCGATACTTTTTGAATGCGTTCCATTATTTATACGAAAGCACATTTTTACCTAAAGCTCAGATTAGTTGTCCCTTTTACCAATTTTTAGCACAAAAAAGAGCCACATATATATTGTTCTAAAATAGAATGATTCACAGAGACTTGTTTTGTCGTCTATGACTAGTCACAGTCACAGTTGCTGAATCTTGCGCCATTCGAAATTGAGACCCCATACAAAGAATCCTAAACCTCTTACACTGTCCTATCTCGTATCATTAACTGAATTAATTCAAAACGTATCGAAAAAAAATAACATCTACATAAGAGAATCGCAATATCAAGCAGTCTCCCGAGAGAGGCCTCTTGTAGAATTTAAGGATTCTTTCTCTGGGGTTCCTATTTCAAATCTCGCTAGATTCAACCACTGTGATTAGATGTAATATATTGTAAAGCTATAATTGCAAACAAAGATATACAAACACACTCATACAAGGGTGATTTTATAGGTTTTCTCTCGTTTTGTGGAGCAAGTAAAACAGAGTTACACAGTTAACACACACACACACACACACACATATATATATATATATATATATATATATATACCATATGCATATATATAACATATGTATATAACATATGTGTGTATATATATACAATATGTATATATAAAAAATATTTATATATATATACATATATATATATGTATATACATATATATATTAATTATATTTATTTACCCTGGATCTTTTTAGATAGCTGCGCATATATGCATATATATGTATGTGCGTGTGTATGCATGCTTTCGCGTGTTTATGCGTGTGTCTGTGTTTATATCGAATATATATATATATATATATATACATGTGTGTGTGTGTGTGTGTGTGCGTTTGTGTATATGCATATATGTGTATATATATAGGGATAATATAATATAATTATTTAATCATAGAGTAAATCTTAACAACACAACTTATCAAGGTAAAACATGGTCAACATTAATAACATGAGCATATGTTTTATTAAATGAAAGATAAAGAATATTTTTAGAATGAGGAAACTTATACGAAAAAATTAAATAAAAATATCCTTACACAATAGAATTTCGAAGCTAAATGCTTATCCTCTGCAGAGGAGAAAGGTCAGAATTATAAAAAATGCAAAAAGAAAAAAAAAGACAAAGCTTACTTAGAAGAATTTATATAAAAAATTAGCATAAAGAATAGGAGAATGTGCTTGATGTTAATTAATAGAAAAAAACATATAATTGATCTTGGAAATATTCTCAGCACAGAATTTTCCATTCAAAATTTAGGTATATTTTATTTTTATAAATATTCAGACACTCTTACTTAAAAAATATAAAAACCTCATCAATATGAAATATACTTTGAGGAATATCTTTTACAAACGCTTAAGACTTGATCTAAGCCTAAAATCTATATAATCTAATGGATATCTATCGAACTCCTTCATAAAAATCTTAAAATAACTCAAATTTAGCATGACGTTGTTTAAGCTCTCTCAAGAACATACATATAGTGCAACATTTTCAGGGTCATTAGTATTCTAGGAAGTAACCTATGTATATATTTGTTATTATCGGTAAAATTAATTTGTCTGCATATATGGTTTCGCAGTGATTAATATTATTCTCACGCTTGTGCTTGATTTGTATTAACCATTATTTTCTCATTCCTCTACGTAAAATTCATGCAATTAGTCAAAACCGAGCAAAGCAATTATGCGTCGATTTATAACTAAACGGCATCGAATTACCGTTGGTTTCAAGGAGACGTTTTGTATAAGAGTTGGGTTGGGGTAGAAATAATTGTCTGGCAATTCTGGCATTCTAAGCTCGAAATTTCCAGGCTGATTTTAATTAATGTTTGCACGAAGATGTAATATATATATATATATATATATATATATATATATATATATATATATATATATATATATATATATATATATATATAGTCGCTGTTTGTATTCGGGTCTACGCTTATATCATCACTAATCACTTTTCTATAATTAGTTGTTTATTTGTCACAGTTTACTCTCATCAATTAAATTAACAAACTTTCTTAGTACGCACACACACACACACATATAAATATATGTGTTTATATATATATATATGTATATATATATATATATATATATATATATATATATATATATATATATATATATATATATATATATATATATATATATATATATATGGATTGCAGAAGCTCCCCTCTGGACAAAATTACCATGAGTTTGCCCTGACAGTTCCCATATACAATTTTTAAAAAAATGTTTAAACTGTTATCCAACACGTTATGTAACTTTCGCATGCCGCTAAAGACACTTTATAATAAAACCTTACTTTATATCTGACGACTGACAACATATTTACATACGTAGACCAAGTTGTTCGTATATTTACCCTCTACCCCACAAGTACTTTCACCACCCAAGTTACGACCGGGTAAAAATATACACAATACGAATACATTGCCTTGACACCCTTATTTAGTGCATCATACACTGATAGACCTAAACTACATTTACACTTCTTCATTAAAAAAAAAAATTCTCCCCACTTACATTCCCGGTAAAAAACGTAAAAACCTGTTATTCCAGTTTACAAATATATACTAAAAACGAACATTTTGCAACTCCACTAACATGACTTGGACTTGTACACGAATCATAATTTTACATATTATGAAACAAAATAAAAATATGCTAGAACTCTCATGGTCATAATATTCCGTATTTACACTCACAATTTTAGCTACACTTCGGGACAAGATCAAAGTGTAGTATCTGTTCCGGCAGATGCTGCAAGCTATGACTAGCAAAGACCATATGTGGGGGTGACCCCACATATAAGACCTTGGTAAATGTAGGGGCAACCCTTCATACCAATTGTCACTATCCAGCTCCCCTACTCCCCGGGGAGCTGGTCTCCATTTCCCCTTCACTCCTCACATTAAAAATCGGCCTTGTGCCTAATTTGCTCGGTGGGGGAGCAAATAAATACCATCTGTTCTTCAGATGCTGCACTTCTATTTCTTGTTCTCTTTCGGTGAAGGAGAAATCCTTCACAACTGAGACAATTTTTTATTTTTGTACCTTTTCTCCACGTTAAATAACGACCCTGGTGTCTAACTCTGTCCCGTGGGGAGGCATAGTAAATAGGTACACTCAATATTGTCGTGTATTGTTTGAAAAAATACTTCCCTATCATCACATCGAGAAGTTCACGGCGACTGTTTACATTATCATACCATAACATTTACTTTTTCCTTAATAAAAAAAAAGTATTCGTAATAAAGCTTTAGAAATATGTTGCTGATTTTTTTCTGAAATGTTTGCACCAGTTGAACCTACTATTCGTTCGTTAGTGTTAGCATCGTGAGCGTCCTAAACTATAAAATCGAATCTTACTAAACGTTTTTTTTTATAATGACCGAAATTTAAAGGAAACCATTAAATAAAAATCTCTTTACGCAATAGCATTCCAAAGCTAAATGCTTATCATAAGAAGTGGAGAAGGGCCAGAATTATAAAAAATGCAAACGTAGACGTCACTAGCTTAATATTTAGATATTAAATGAGCATGTAGGAATAGGAATAATGACGGACTTCACTTTTTAATATTTACTTTTAGCGTCCAAAATTATGACGTGGCTAAATGAACGACTCTTGAACGAGTCGAATTTCACTTTTTTAATGTTGATTTTTAGCGTCCAAAATTTTGCAAAAACAAACTGACCGCATCTTTGTAAACGAGACGAACTTTTCACGTGTTTGTTTTTAGCGTACAAAATTATGAGATGACTGAATGAACGAATCTTATCAAACGAGGCCAAGTTCATTTTTTGTAAAGTTAGGGTTGAACGTCTAAAATTTGGACATGGGTAAGAATCTTGTAAGATTAATAAATAAGAATTATGACTAGAGACAAAATTCTCTTTTTAATGTTGATTTAGCGTCCAAGGTATTACAGGAATATCTTATTATATTTGATAGAGAAAACCAGCGTTCATTTACATGATTTAATCGTTAGATACATCAAGTTATTTCCCTTGATTTAGTCCTATTTTATCTCATTTAATTGTGGAAAACAGCGTTGATTACAATGATTAATTCATGATTTAAATCAAGTTATTTCTCTTTATCATACTCTTTTTCTCTCGTTTTTTTTTTTTAGTGAAAACAACGCTGACTTCCTCGAATCTTACTAAAAAAGACGAAAGTGTGTTTTCAGCATCCAAAACTATGACTAAATGAACGCATCTTAGTTAACGAGAATTACTTCACTTGTTTAATGTCGGTTTTTAGCGTCCAAATTATGATGACTAAATGAACGAATATTCGTGAACTACACGACATTTTATTCAATGTTTGGTTTCAGTGTTCTATAATATGCCATGAAAATATGAGTGATTCTGCTCCTACTCACAAGATGGGGTGTCTATTTCTAGAGGTGTTTTAAATACGAGAATGATGCAGCTGAGAATAGAGGATAAGGGGTCCGTTCAGAAAGTCGTTCTTCATATGAAAAGGCTGGAGATGGCCATTCCGAAAGCCGTTCTTCCATAAGGAGCTGGGGGTTGGGTGACTGCAACAACAACAACAACAACAACAACAACAACAACAACAACAACAACAGTTCTTTACTTTTTACGACGGTGAGGGGGTTATTATTGGGGAGGTTTTATCTTAGATCAATCTACAAACTTTCCTTTAAAATGACGACTTTATAGGTTTTCTTCTATGCGGATTAAGTACATCTGATATATATTTGCCGGATACAAGTAGCTTTACCGATATATATTCTGTAGTATTCACATTATATCACTGATTAGCTAGATTAGTAAGCACGTGGAAGGATCCAATTTAATTATATCCAACTGGCACTGCCACACACTAACTTCTTTCTGGGTTCATAGTATTTGCACTTGTGGATTTTGACCACGACTATTAAAGTTACATTTGTGGCAAAAGTTTTGACAAACATCCACACTACCAAAGTGGGGTGACTATTCAAGAAGCCGGTCTAAACATGGGAAGATTGCCAGTGACCATGCCGAAAGCTGTTCTGAACATGATAATGTCGCCGTTAACCATAAAGAAAGCCGTTCTTAACTATGGAATGTTGCCGGTAACCAGTCTCCAGCCGTTCTTTACATAAAAAAAAACTTGCCGGTGACCAGCGCAAACGCCGTCCTTAACATGGAAATGTTGCCGATGACGTACGCAGTTCTAAACCGGAGAAGGTTGGGAGTGTTTATTCCGAAAACCTATCTTAACATGAGGAGGTTGGTTTTTGGACAACAACGACCGTACTTTCAATTTTTCTACGAGAGGAGGAGCATGCTCCCACCGGGCAACGCGGGTCCTGCTAGTATATATATATATATATATATATATATATATATATATATATATATATATATATATATATATATGTGTGTGTGTGTGTGTGTGTGTGTGTGTGTGTGTGTGTGTGTGAGAACAATTAGTTAATAAAACATGTTAAAAACACTTTGAAAAATAGTTTAAAGCATATTTACTTTTAAACAATAAACACTAATTAAATGGATTGCCCTTAATTCGCGAAGTTTCCAAGAAATACCTTCTTTTTCATCAGAGGGTAGGATGTAACAAGATGCGGGATCGAATTTTCCTTGCAAAATTATTAAATGGAAGTACAAGTAATTCATAAATCTTACTTGATAACAAAAAGTGAAGCAGAGGGAATAGTGTTAATAAAAAAAGTGATTTTACGTGAATGTATATTCTGGTGAAGTGTAAAATTTCCAATGACGGTGAAATCAAAGATGCAGAATCACAGAAAGATAGGTAAATTTCCATTCGCACAAGTAAAATCCAAGGGAACCGCGTAATTTGGGAGATGATCCAAAGTAATCCAAAAGGCAGACATATGTGGAATAATTCACAAATAGGTACAAGAAAATGAAAGAATTTCAATATATTATAAAAAGAAAGATAAAATGTGCGTAAAAAAGAAATAGATCGAATATACAGCTCGACTGTTGAGGCAAGATTGAATTCAGGAAAATGGGTGAAGAAGATAGAAAAAGAAGGGAGGAGAAAAAACAAAAATAGAAAAGTTGAATTGTGATTGGAATAATTTTTAATTAGAAAACACAATTTCAAAATGACCCAGACAAGATAACGTTAAAGGCGCCAAAATTATAAGCAAAAAAAAGAGGTCCACTGAAATTTACACGTTATTATTTAAGCATTAAATTATCAGCAGGAGTTTTTGTAGGACAACCAAATGAAATAAAAAGAAATATAAATAAATATGTACACATGTAAATACATACATATATATGAATATTTCTTATTATAAGCTCTATATTCTATTTAGTTTTATCGAGCTTTTACATCTGGTTAAGATTACTTTATAAATATTAATTATTTACTACTTATAATTTACTTTAGTTTTGCCATCTTGGATCATTTTGCTTAACTATACTGTAATTCTTATTATATATATATATATATATATATATATATATATATATATATATATATATATATATGAATATGCCAGAATAGAACGGCTACTCATAGAAAAAGCTAGTTCACTAAACATAATTCATAGAACAACTTCAAAATGAAACGTTTTAAAATGTAATAATTAATACTTTACCGACATTCCCTTAGCTGCAATGATCCATAAAGCATTGCATTGAGCAGTTAAGAAATATCATCTTGATGATTTTATCGACGTCCTACGCAATATTGCTAAAATTTCAGGCTTAGAATATAGTTTATTTTCTTTGATGCGAATTATTACCGTCTGATATGCCTCAATGTTTTTCAATTGAGTTCATATCCAGGCGATGACGGCTATGGAAGTGCATTACTCCCTTTTTGGCTTGACCAGTGCGCTATCGACTTAGAAGAGTGACAAGATACACCGTCTTCCAAAAATAGGCAACACACTTGATACATTTAACACTTGATAATATTGAAAGGAGTCCTTCATGTAAACATGTTAAGCAGAATATATGGTGCCTTTGCACTCAACCAGGTTTTAGCAGCCATCTATACCGTAAACGGGAAACCCTATGATATAGCGTCCGTAGCATTAATTTGCTGGTGAAGTCTCCATTACAAAAAATTCCAGAACTGGGAAAAATGCTAATCGTGATTCATCAGAGAGAATAATCTTAGTCAAAAAGCTAATAGGTTCCTTCTACCAGCTTACGAGTCCAATCTCTTAAGCGTTTGATATTGGCAAGACGAAAAACAGATTTTATTGTCTCAGCTCTACCGTTTTGAGAGGTCTTATGCACTTTTGTTTCATGGCTGGCTCCATGTTGATTGATGCAATTTTAATGAGGTATTATGCATTATCTGAATAGACATCTGTATACTTAAAAATGAACAGAAATCTGTGATTTTTTTGGTAATATTGGTGCTTTTTTCCTTATATATATATATATATATATATATATATATATATATATATATATATATATGTATATATATATATATATATGTATATATATATATATCCATATAAAGTCTTGCCTGTGTGGGAGTGGGTGTATGCAAATATTTTAAAACAGCTTCAAGCGTTTATAAATCTAATTATAATACATAAAATATATAATATATCATTTATATATACTATAATTGTATTATTCTTTTACAATATTATACATAATGGTATAATATATATATATATATATATATATTATATATATATATATATTATAACATACAAAAAATTGTATTCTTATATAATTTTGATCAGTTTTTAATTATTAATGTTTTTTACTACACACCATAATAAAGATAATGCATCTTTAAGAATGCTTTCTCCTAGTTATTGAACTTTTTTTGAATATCTTTAAAGTAAACTGGATCTGCAAACGTATAATCTCCATCTTCAAGTAAATCCAGCAAATTTCATTCGTTACTTTGGGGATCGAACACAAAATAATACTCAAAAACCTATTATATTATCAGATTATTTAAAGATGTTACATATAATTTGCTTTAAATAAATATTTAAATAAATATTTAAAAAAATACAGGACGGACGTAATATAATAAAAAAAGATGTTTGTTTTAGTTTTGTGAAATTCTACAATTAATCAGTTATGCCATTAGCGAGGAAATTCAATCATTTATGAAAAATAATCGATTAAATATTGTGATGCTTCCTTTTCACAATAAATTATATTAAATGGAAGCATTTTTCTCGAGCGCAATACACGATATATTGTGTCCATTTAATACTAATAATTGTTGCATGCAAATGATTAATTCAAGTTATCCTGTATCCTGTCATAATGATAAAACAGTTGAGGAATTGACTAATACCCATCTTTACGGTGTTATTTACGGTGTTCTTAAAAAAATTGAGAACCTGCTTGGTCTCAGTTGGCAAGTCATTTACTAAATAAAACCTGCCAACTGAGGCCAAGCAGGTTCTCAAACAAATGCTAATGGAAGACGCATTTGAGAAGAAATATATACGGACACTGAGTATGGGTCCGTTGGTTACAGCCACCGACTGTCAAGGCGATGGTTGTAGGTTCGATCCTCGGCTGGGAAAAGGTGCATGTCTAGCCGCAGTGATGAGTTGTGATACAACGAAACAATACTATATGTTGATGACTAACAAGCCTGCTTCTTGCGTTGAGCACTTTGTAAATATATTTTCACCCGACGCGTATTTAAACGATTAAGTTAAGCCCGATGTTTTTTTCTAAACAAACTGAGAGTTCGCGTATTTTGCGACGGGATAATGCTTATTTAAGAGACATCTGAGGAGAAACATATACGTACACTGATTCTGAGTCAGTTAGTTACAGCCGCCGTCTGTCAACACGATGGTTGTAGGTTCGATCCACGGCTGGAAAAAAGGTGTACGTCTAGCCACATTGATGAGTAATGATACAATAAAACAGTACTGTATGCGGATGCCATATATATATATATATATATATATATATATATATATATATATATATATATAAATATATATATATAAATATATATATATAAATATATATATATATTATCAGCCCCTTTAAGAAATTCGTTTCTTATCGTTGAACACTTTGAGTTAAATTAAAATCGGTCATTTAGCTCTTATGCACTTATGCATAGATCATCGTATAACGATTAGATCACTCTCTGACTGACGTAATTGAACATTTAAAATTAAAATATTTTTAATTCAACGTTATTTCACGCGGTTAATGATAGCCGAATTGATTAGGTCTTCGCTAATCGAGCCAGAGATTCCTCCTGTTGCGGGGTTCGAATTGTTCGACTTGTATTAATCGTGGCACACTGCACTCAAGATTCCCGAAAGGACGAAACACTAGTGTCTGTAATTACTTTAGTAAAAGATAATTTATATATATATATATATATATATATATATATATATATATATATATATATATATATATACATATATATATATATATATTCGGACAGATATATATATATATATATATATATATATGCATATACCGATATATATGCATCTATATACTTGCATATATATATATATATATATATATATATATATATATATATATATATATATATATATATAGCCAGTAGAGTTTAGTTTCCTAGAAGTACATCCAATGAAACAACATGTGTCTACCAAATAGTGCTCAATGAGTGAACAGAGCAGGTATATTAATTTTACTTATACAAACATTAATGGCTACATATGTGCATACATGTTTCTGTAATCACCCACGTTGGGGGATTACGTCTTCAGGCCAAGAACTACCTTCAAAAGTGACATTTCCACCAAATACATCTTTCTATTTCGTTTATCAAGTTAAAAATACAACCTGGGTGGGAGTAAAAAAAAACAAAAAACAAAAACGGTAAGAGGATGAGTAAGGTCTTTGAAGATGATAAACATCTTTTTTCTTTTCCCCTTCCCCCATCTAACCTAACTTTTGGCTTTCTATGGCATAGGGTACTTGAGAGTTTAGTTTTCTTGTCTTAGAGTCTGTAAGTTAATAACCTAAGCTATGGTCAACCAAGTACTGACCGGTGCTTTTTTAATCTACCTCCACCCACACATACACACAACACACACATAACACTGCCAACACACACATACACATATTAATCCATATATTCAAAAGCGAATCCATGCTGAACGCTCTTTGTTTTATTTACTGAAACTAAACAATGATTCTGAAACTACGTAGAAGATAAAGTAAAAGTTACATTAAGGTAAATAAAAAAATAAATAAATAAAAATAAAATACATAAATAAATAAAAAAATAAATAAAAAAATAAAAAAAATATAATAAAAAATAAAAAAATAAATAAATAAGAATAAAAATAAAAATATAAAAGCATAATGGAAGAATTTTAAAGACGACTAATAGAGAAGGGGAGAATACAAGTGCAAACACTGCGGTGAATCAATGTAACTGTAAAAAACCTGAAGAATGCCCAATAAAAAATGAATGTCTGACCTCATCGGTGGTATACCAAGCAAGGATATTCCCGGTGGAGAACCCAAGGGACGAAATATTCTACACAGGGAGTACCCAAATGACTTTCCAAAATATATTCTATGGACATACACGCTCGATGAATAATCACACATATGAAAAGGCCACTTCCTTATCGTTATATTACTGGAAATTAGTTAGAGAAAATAAAACACCTAGTATAGAATGGAATATTATTAGAAGAGCCAATACTTGCCACTCATTGAACTCACCATGTCTATTATGCTTATCAAAAAAACTTGAGATAACTAGGTTTAAAGACCGAGAAAAATTATTGAATATTAAACAAGAAACTGCTATATCCTGCAAACATTTCAGAATACACACACTTAAGGAACTCTAAATTAGGATAATGGAACTGCTATAAGTACAACAAACCCCCATCAAATAACCCCCCCACAAAGAGGATAAGTGAGGTCGCAACTATAATCATACCCATATGGGTTACGTAAGTCACTTACTATTCTACTTCATCGAGCAGTTATGGTATTACTAGCCGAAATAAGTACCTGTATGAAGGTATATTTGAACTAAATGAGTAATAGATCGTTTTGAGTGAAGCTCGTAATAATGTATGCATATGGATATTTTTGGGTGTGTGCATGTATGGATATATGATCTTTATATACCCGGGTAGGAAAAATAATTTATTGTTATAAAAAAAAACAATGAAGAAATAAATAGATGAAAGAAAGTAAGGAATGAAGGGTGAATGGAAGAGAAGGGAATAAGGGTATTAGAGTGAATAAGCAAAGATGAAGGTAAGTACTACAATATATAAGCTTATATACTAGGTTTGTATAACCTAAATACTCTGATTTCTGTCATATGTTATTATATATTATTATTGTATCGTGATACATCTTATGTAGATCTGCCTTACCATCGAAAAAATCTTTGTTAACTATGAGGACAACCCTATGACCTTCATGCTGAATTCAATATAAATTTTTACGTAGTGTCAATTTTTACGGTAAAAACCTACAACTTAGGAAAGTGTAACAAGCCGATGGGGCCATGAAACATAACTAGACGTGTGGAATTTGATAGAAAAAGTGAATTTATATAGTAGGTGTATTCATGTCTGTTTCTACTTTAGATGTATCATTTGGTGGCACGGAACATGTATGCGTATATATATATATATATATATATATATATATATATATATATATGATGAAAATAATGGAAATAGTATTCCGACAAAATAGAGAAAATAAAAAAGGAACAAACCGTATTATGTGTTAACCAACGTTTCGTCTTTATTTCACCCAGAGGAAGTCTCGAAATAAAGACGAAACGTTGGTGAACACATAATACGGTTTGTTCCTTTTTTATTTTCTCTCTCTCTCTCTCTCTCTCTATATATATATATATATATATATATATATATATATTTGTGTGACTTTGGATATATGAGTGTATTTTGCGTATGCATGTATGTTTGTATGTTTATATATATATATATATATCTGTATCTATATATCTGTGGGTATGTTTGTATGTGGATGTGTCTCTGTGTCTATTGTATGTAGATGTATGTATACACACGTATATTTCTGAACTATTAGAATAGACTGCCTCGTATAGAATTGTTGTAACAATATAGATTACAAAAATGTATGGATGCCCGAATGTTGTTTATATATATGTTATATATGTATGTATGTGTGGGTATGCATATGTATGCCTGTTGTGTGTGTCTTTATATGTATGTATGTGTATATGTATTTATATAT
>NC_136485.1:146891558-147019058 GCF_053919585.1 Euprymna scolopes
TGAACCGTAGAGAGTCAACGTCTCTATCAACTGCGCCACGGGTCCCGAAGTGCAAATTTATTTGCAAATTTTATCATAAGAGGTAAAGATTACTGGACATCTGGAGAGACTTGTTACTCAGCTTCCGTGGAACTACGCAGGTTATTTTCAAGGAGAGCTTTTTAATGAGCTGTGAGATGATGATGATGATTATTATTATTATTATTATTATTATGATAATTATTATTATTATTATTATTATAATAATAATAATAATAATAATAATACTTCTGATTACGTGAGGATTTCCCTTAATCCCGGCTTCAAACCAGGGGCTTAAAAATCAAGGGTTTTCCTAAGAATGTTGGTGGTACCTATAATTACAGAGGTTTGAAGGCCGCATAAAACATCGGGGATTTGTAGTTTTTTCAATTGTCCTTCCAGACGACTTAATACTACTCCTAGTGTACCAACTACGACCGGGATTATTTGTGTTTAAACCCCATGTATATGCCTTATCTCCAAGGCCAATGGAGCATGATTGCTCCACTTCTCATTCTCATTCTCTCTCACATTCCTGGCCTAGGGTACTGAGAAGTCAATATCTACCAGTTTTTTTAGACCTTGTCAATCACGACCAAATCCGGACGATTATGTTCCAATTGCTTGGTCGTTATAACACTTTTGTCCCACCATACATCTACCTTGCAATCCTCACTTCATTAGGCACCTCCTTAAACCATTTTCCAGCACACTTCACCTCAACCCTCTTACACTCCTCCCAATGTATCCGGAGTCCCATGTGATCGTGTCTTTTGCGATACTCTCTCTGGGCCACCACACTACACCCTGCTGCAAGATGCGCAATTGACTGTAGTAGTAGTAGTAGTAGTAGTAGTAGTATTGTTGTTGTTGTTATTATTATTATTATTATTATTATGGTGATGGTGATGGTGATGGTGATGTGGTGTTGACACCGAAAGTTATAAACATTTATGGCAAGATAACTCTTGCCACCTCGTGTACTTCGTTGTACCAAGGATTTTATATCAAGGAAAATGAAAAGCGGAACAACTACTCGCAACTTGCTTTAAATGATACAAAGGGTGACAGCAATAAATAAAATAACAGATATTATTTTATTGACCGAAAAAACAATTTTAGGAAAAAACATTGAAAATATTGAAGAAAGATTTTTTTAAAAGAGGGAAATCTGACTGAATAAAATGGATGTCAACAATGAAAACAGTTAAACACCCAATCAAATCAACATTAGCCTAACACATGGAAATTGCAGTGAAAATAGCCCCCTCACCCAAAAACAGACGACACAACCACGTGAAATGATTAGACCTGAAACCTTAAAAATGTTTGTAAAAATCAATTACTGTTACCAGCGTAACATAAATGAAGAAACAATTGTTGTGATATCGAAAAATCATTGGCAATGTTTGGCGAAAAATGTGCAGAACAGTGGAAATCAAGAAAAAATGGACACCGTTACAACTACATAAAAAATATGTGTTATTAAGAAAATTACTCGGTAATGATTGCCTGTCTGAGGACACAGACTGAAAATAAATAAATATAATAATAATAATAATAATAATAATAATAATAATAATAATAATAATAATAATAATAATAATAATAATAATAAAAATTGGGGCTGGTGTTGGATGAGAACGAAGAAGATTGGGCTTTAGAAGAGGAGTATTGTCACCTATATCTTAAAGAAGACAAATATAGCTACCGATGAGCAATCAGTTATAGCATAATTACTTGCAAAGGTTGTCAACAGAAATGTACAGTACTGGGAATATGAGGAAACTTGTTGTGATTCAGACTCCAGGGAACCGACCCCTTTTAAAAAAGAGTAATTCCAAATAGCCGATTTCGTTCAAGGAGAATAGAAAGACAGAATAGAGGACATTTACAAGACCTCCGCTGGATAAGTGCTAAAAGACCTAAGCCCTTGCAGAGATAATTACAACTCAAATTCCAGTAGAAAGCAATGGACGCTATCAGCGATAAATCGATAGCAAACGGCTAGTGCAATAACGCATATTCATTTTTGAATGTGTTCGAAGGAGGTGAAGAGTACTTTAAATCTGTAGAGTCATGTTTAAACACAGTTTCCAGTGAACTACACAGGTTGTTTTCTAGGAGAGATATTTTGATGACTTGTGTGAAAACTCCTTGTGAGGCCAAAATAATATTAATAATAATAATAAAACGTAGACAACGGAATATACAGGACAGGGCAACCCTACCAAAGGGAAAGCAAATACTTCTGAAACCGAGTATGAGAGCAGCCACATGACCACAACAAAACTCAAATGTCTGAAGGGCATGAATAATGAAAATGAGAGGAGGGAAAAGAAATATGAAATAATGAAGATACACTAGAACCAATCATGAAGAAAATGGCAAATTAGAAATCTCAGTGGTCGTCGTATGATACGTATATATTAGTTAAAGAAACGTACGTCACATCATGGGGGATTGTTATAAAGCCTTAAAATGATGTATCTTTAAAAAAGAAGTATCAGAATTGATAACAACATAAAGAAATACTTTATTATAAAAAGACACACAATTGATAAAACTCTAATCAAGTACAGACTGATAAACTTCTTACAAACTATGTGAAATGTTTTAACTACACAACTAAGGACCAGATCTAATAATTATTCCTTCACGTTCGCGGACTATTACTCGTGAAACAGTAGGGATGTCAAAAATGAGGGCATACATATTTTTATGTATGAGTAAATAATATGGAAGCGGGGAAATATAGAGGGAAAAAGAACATGGCCATAGCATGGATTGATTATGTGAAATCTTACTAGATAATTTCACAAACATATATAATTGAACGCCTGCATATGTGCAAGACAGATCAGAAAATGTTCAATATTATTAACAAAGCAATATAAGCTGATATACTGAAACCGAAAACAGGCGAACTCACTTACGTATACAGAAAAGCATTTTTTACTAAGACTCACTGTTACTACGATTGTTTATCATAGACATAATTCCGGTAAACTACATACTGATGAAATATAATGTTGGATACAGATTTACAGGTAGAGACAAGAAATAAACAATCTCATGTATATGGATACCCTAAAGTTGTTTGCTAAAATCAAAAGGGAAATGGAAAAATTTATGAACAACGCCAGTATATTCATCCAAGAAATTGGAACAGGATCTTCAGTTAAAAATGGGTATTACTTAAGATTACAAATTGCAAAGTAGAGACATCACAAGTTATTGAACTCCCCAAACAAATAAGATGATGATGTTCAGTGAAAATAAAACTTTAACATATATAAGGGTGCTGGAAGGAGACATTATTGAGTCTGCGGACATGAAACCTTATATATGATAAATAGTAGCTGAGGAAAACGAATGAACTGTTCCAAATTAAGCTATACAGTAGGAATTTACTCAAAGGAATAAGTAGTATCGCTACTAAGGCTCTTTTTATCAGTCATAGGATGGACTAAACTTTAAGTAGAAGCCGAAATGAATTGCAGTGTACATGGCATGACACCTACCAGGCGATACGGAGCGACTCTTTGTTATAAAAGCCGAGAAAACAAGATAATTTATAAACGTAGAATACTGTGCAGAAAAGAAAAAAATAGCTGAAAAAGTGCATGTCAGAACACAGAAAGATAAATCACTGCTACGAGAGACACGATCAAGAACAACAATACATGAAATGATGAAACCAGAAACAAACAAAAAAGAAATGTTATAACTGAAATGCGTACTTATCAGAATAGAAAAAGAAAACATTATTGAAACACTTGGATATGGCTTAGAAAAAAAAGCGTATCCACAGAGAAACAGAATCCTTTCCGACAGTTTAGCAGAACAACGCAATTAAAATTTAAAAAAAAAAAACATATGAAAGCTAAAATAGATAAAAGACAAAATCATCAAATGTATTAACGATTACTTTTTACACATATCCTTTCCCCCATCACTTTCTCCACAAAAACTGCTGCCAGCATGACTGGAACCGCACCATAGAACCGAAGGGTCAAAGAAAATTGAATGTCTGAGAAAAGAAAGCACTAACTAGAACTCCCCTAGATGAATTATATGACTGACTCTTTTGAAGCTTTATTGCAACTAAAATTCTAGTGATGGCTAATACTTGCCACCCACGAGAAATCAATGGTTATTTGTTACAATAATTTTAAATTGAAAAAAAAAGGTGAAAATTACTGAAAATCGGAGATTTTGCTCATCTAGCCCAGCGAACCCGACAAGTTGTTTTCCAAGAGTATTATTTGATGATGAATTGTATGAAAACTCTTAGTGAGTGCATACATACTAGAAAATATCTTGTAAAATGTTAAAAGCAGAAAAATGGAACAGAGCTCTGGAATGTATCAACTAAAAAACCCCATGACAGAATCTCAGAAGCATAGATAATTGAATGCCTAAAAATGTAAAAAATATCCGACAAAATTATTAGAACTAGGAAAGCAATGGTCACATGGAGACTTGACTTGCCAGCTGGTCGACAACACAAAAACTCGCTTAAATAAGAATAGAGAAAAAATATTTGCTATCAAAACTACTGTTTGTCACATTCATGATTCTACTAAACTACGTACTTAAAGATGTAATGTCAGATACAAGTTTAAAGCACAGAACAATTAATAGACAACGTCGTGAAGATAGATGATATGATGACGTTTGAAAAATACAAAGAGAATGTGGAAAAACTTTAAAAAACAAACAAAAAAAACAATCCTATTCTAGCAGGAGGTAGGAAATTAATTTGGGATAAAAATGTGCACTATTGGAGTAGAAAAAATGGGAAATCGAGAGACATTAAACGATACATAAGTTTACAACCAAGAGGAGAATATTACACAAATATTTAGTTATCCGGAGAGTAGACCCCATCATATATACACGAATAAAAGTTAAAATTGGAAATGAATACTTGAGAAAAAGAAAAAGGTTACTTTTAGACACAGGTATGCACCGTATAAATCTAATTAAAGGAAATACACCTAGGCTATATCGTTAATAAGCATCCCTAGACCATTAGTAGGATGGGTGAAGGAGGAACTTAAGCATCTTGATCAGAAACCTGGAAGATTAATGATAATGCACACACCATTAAACTTAAAAGACGATACAAACCGACTTTATGCGAAAATGAACGAGGAAAGAAAGTACTTTTAAATGTAGTAGATTTATCACCACAGCCAGAGACGCGACCAGAAAGAACAATGCAGAATATGATAAAAGGTCATACGAAAAAAGGGAGAAAATAAACTGGGTACAGAAAGCAATACATGGACGATTTATGAGACTGACATAAAAAAGAGGATCACGTCATCACGTAGACTTAGCTCAGGAAAATACACATAGAGAAACAGATCACTACTGAAAAACACGATCAGATCGAACCATATCAAAACCAAACGAGATAGAACACAGGTAAACAATAAATGTAGAATGTGTGAGTATAAAAAAGGTATCACATAATTAACGAATGCAGTAAATTAGCAGAATAATTAAATGGCAAACACGACCATATAATAAGGGCAGTTCGCTGTAAACGTTTGCATCTCAACTACGCAAACAAATTGTTCAAACACACGCCAGAGATTATACTGAAATGTTTAAACCACATACGTCAGTTGGGATATGGAAGATAAAAACAGATAAATCTATCAAAATCAGAAGGCTGGACACCATAATAATTAACCAGTAAAAAAGTATCTGTTAGATCGTTCATTCTGCCGTCACATTAGACCATAACGAACAAAGCAAAAATGTGGCACTTGCCAAAGAACAAAAAGGAATGCGGAACGTGATAACAATCAACATAATGCAAATAATTTTAGGATCATTAAAAAAAAGGTTCAAAGAACTTAGAAACATTACTCGGCCAAAGCGAAACCAAGGGAAAGGCTTAGACTATGCTGAAAACGGGAGAAATATTAAAGAAAAACCTTCATGCAAAACTTAATCTTCAGGGATGACATTCCCTAGCTGGGCATATATAAAATCCCGGGCAAGTAAACAAAAAATACAAATGAATGTAAAGCTGAGACTTCGAAATTGTATCCCCCTCCCAATTCTAATCTCCCTCTTTTTATCCCTCTCCTTCTCATCAACGACTTTCCATTTCCCTTATATTAACCTATCCTTATCTGTCCCCAGAATATAGTGTCAAGCCATGCTTGCACTATACATAATAGTCAAAGGGTCAAGACGGAAGGAAAGGCCGAGGAGTAAAACATTTACCAGACTTCTAGTAGATTAGTACGGAGGTGGGCTTGTTTGGGAGGTTTTATTGAGATCCATTTATAATAAAAAAAATATGTCTATTCTTTAGAATGTTAGGCATGAATCTATTCGCCGTATTTCACTGCCCTCTTAAATTCAAAATATTTCGAAGTGAACTTTCAAGTTTATTCGATAAAGTTTAAGCATGTAGTTCATTGTTGTCTATTCTGCTGATATTTTAGTCAGTTACATTAAATCTGTTCTGTTTAGTTCTGCAATTACAATCACTATAGATGTAAGATGTGTTGTAGATCGCAATGTAGATCATAGACGTACTTCAATAAGCTGAATTCCTTACATCGATCTTTATAGTTCACGACAAAGTGTGAGAAAGATACATTTTTCATTGCTTAATTTCGAAGAGGTGTCATTATCAATGATATTAAAACAGAAAACCAATTTTACTGACCGGATGTAAACTAGTCTTCTGGGCTGTTCCAATCACAAAATGTAGGCGTAAGTCATACTTTTGTATATAAAGCTTAGGATGTGCCTCCCAAAAACAGTGGACACAAAAATGGATATAAGTGATACGTTTAAAAAATGATTATCCAGACACTTTTGTAGTTCATAATTAATCGAAAGGCTTCAGGTTTTAAATACCATAGTATAAAATTAAGTAGATTGTTACAAGAAGTATTAGTGGGTGGAATAAGTAATGCCTCTGACCTTCTTCTGGTTGCCTGATCTAGGTGAAATTTTGCATGTGCAATGAATGATATGTCTCCTGCTTATGTGGCAAATTACACACCTGGACTAATTGTGGTGTCTGTTTTACAGGTGTTTGAACTGAGTCAGGTGTAAAATGGCGCCTATTGAATGTCGAGTAGTGATCCAGGAGATTTTTGATGAAATGAAAGAAACTTAATGTGATAATGTCCCATCAAATAACCTTGTAAAACGCTGGCATCGTGAATTTAAACATGGCAGGAAGTTTTTGGAAACAACTCCCAGACCTGGTCGCCCCCACTTCTGCCATTGATGGGGTATCTGTCCGTCAAGTTCAGGGTGCCATTTTGGAAGATCGGCGCATTACTATTCTCTAAATATTCAAGATGTCAAAATTAGTACAGGGTCTGTGGAATCTATCATTCATGGCCATTAGCATATGCATAAGGTTTCTGCCAGATGGATTCCTAGGTTTCTCACACATTCCAGAAGCGAGAACGCGTCGAGTGCTCGAGGATGAATTTGGATATGTTCCAAGAAGATGAGACAATTTTTTCAAAAGACTGATTACACAGGATGAGATCTGGGTCCATCACTATTATGCAGAAACCAAAGCCCAGTCAATGCAGTGAAAGCACTTAAACTCCCCACCTCCAAAGAAAGCAAGGGTGCAGCCCTCGGTTGGCAAGGTCATGCTCACAGTCTTCTGGGACCAGGACAGAGTAGTGATGACACAATCGCAGGAGCGTATTATGCTTCACTTTTGAGGAAATTAAGGGAAGCTATCAAAATCAAGAGGTGGGGCAAGATCAGCAAACTTACCGTCCTCCTGCAGGACAACGCTCCGGTCCACAACTCGCATGTCGCCAGATCAGAAGCACGGGCGTGTAGTTATGAAATCCTCCCTACCATCCTCCTTACTCTCCTTACCTTGTATTCTCTGACTTTCAAATTTTCCCAGCCATGAAGTTGTTTTTGAAAGGAAAGCGTTTCTCAGATTATGCAGCCTTGATTTCTGAAGTCACGTCGTGGTTGGAGGAACAACCTGGGGTGTTCTACAAAACGGTCTCCAGAGTTGCATCAAACGATGGGAGAAATGTATGACTTTGGCTGGTTCCTATGTAGAGAAAGACTAATAACTGTGCCAAGTGTCGTTGCTCTATTGCTATGGGACGTGGGCCAGGAGCATTACTTATTGCACGCCCCTCGTACCTCCTGGTTTGCTGCTTGGTATGTATGGCGGATATCTTTGCATTCGTACACTCGTTGAAACTCGTATATTCTATTGAGATTGTGAGCGATAGGAGTCTGACTCTAGATTATCCCTTCTTAACAACGCGGACTAGATTATTAGCATTTATCTGTTTGCAAAGTTCTGCTATGAACTTAATGATATAGTAAAATGCTTTAAGCCACTACGTAGTGCGGATTTCCAAAATCATTTTACGGAATTTACACCCAATATCGACGGCTTTGCGCAGCCATTCTGGACACGTCAGAAAGAGTGCATAATAGTTGAACTACGACCACAAAATGCTTTTGACCTCGGGGTACCATCTTTATCATTTTTTTACAGGAATTTAGAGGTGTTCTCTCGTTCTATAATAACTGCATTTGACATTCCCTAAGTATTTTTTTAGTTAAAAGTCTTATACTTGTTTTAGATGAAATTATATATTATAAGTCGCAAGTGTGTTTTCCGACCGTTGTCTTACATGTTATATACACATGTTTTTGTACATATATAGATGTATGTACGTGTGTGTGAGTGTGACTATATGTGTGCATTTTATTGTATATCACCTTCTTGCGATATATTTGTACAACCAAATAAATGAAAGATAATGATTCCATGCCTTCTGACACGATTATTACGTATATAATATTGATTGAAATATTCTGAGTTTCCTTGCGTATGATAAAATTACGGATTTCGCTTCAGGTCTTTTATAAATGTTTAAATATTTAACTAAACAAATAGTTATTATGTCCTTATTACCGTAAAAAAGGCATCTTAACTGTAAATTTATATTTTCAAACATAAAACACAGCTGCAAGGGGGTGATATATTGTTTATTTTAATGAAACTTTAAATATATAATTGCTAGTTAATTATTACTAGCCGCAGTGAAAGATTTTTAAAACCAAAAAATCAAATAAAAAAGATGATTTATAGAATCCCTTTTTTTACATCAGAAATGGGCAAACGCATCATCAGTTCAGCTGCCGATTCCGATGCTTACAAAAAGTTGCTATTTTCCTGATCCCCAGTGCATATATTTCTAATATCACTAGTATATATATATATATATATATATATATATATATATATATATATATATATATATATATATATATATATATATATATATATATATATATATATATATATATATACAGTGATGATCATATTTATTGGCACGGTAAAATAAAAGTTAGATTTTGTCTAATAAATTCTAAAAAAGGGATTAAATTAAAGAAAATAACAAAGTATATTATGTATTTTTAACTGGCCTTTCCGATGCAGCAATCGGATTTTAGAAAAAATAAATAACAAAGGAACAACAAACATAATTGCAAAAAACCCTTGTTCAAAATTATTGGCACGATTTATTTAATAATCAATTGTATAGCCTTTGGTCTTGATTACCTTCCTCAGTCGCTTTTCATAGTTTACAACCAAGTTGTTGCACTCTTCAGTAGTAATTTTAGCCCACTCTTCCTAACAATAATCCTCCAATTGAATAAGATTCTTAAGCTTCCTTTGAATTACCCTCAATTTTAATGTTCTCCATAAATTTTCAATTGGATTAAGGTCTGGGCTTTGTGATGGCCACTCCAAAACATTAATATGATTGTCCTCAAGCCATTTCTTAGTCAGTTTAGCCGAATGCTTTGGGTCATCATCTTGCATGAACCACCAACGACGACCAAGTGAGAGCTCTTTAGCAGAGTCTTTCAGGTGTTCATCCAATATTTTAACATAATCTTCCTTTTTTATGCTACATGTGACCTTAACAAGTCGCCCTGGTCCAGAGGCAGCAAAGGATCCCCAAAACATCAAACTGCCTCCACCGTGCTTCACTGTGGGTATGGTGTTCTTAGGCAGGAAAGCTTCGCCAGATTTTCTGTAAATATAAGACACTTTATTATGGCCAAATAACTTTATTTTCGTTTCGTCAGTCCATAGAACACGTTTCCAGAATGCAACATCTTTATCAATATGACGTTTTGCAAAGGCTAGCCTTGCTTTCAGGTGCATATGCTTCAAGAAGGGAGTCTTTCTCGGACGACATGCTTTTAAACCAGCTCTCTTCAAAACTCTACCAACTGTATGTCGAGATACATTCACTCCAGAGATGCTCTGTTCATCAACAATATCCCCAACAGAGATGCTTGGGTTTTGTTTTACTTGTCGAACAATTTTCCGTTCATCTCTTGGGGAAAGAATCCTTTTTCTCCCTCTACCCTCTAAACTCATAACGTGGCCTTGCGATTTGAACGTGTTTATTATGGCTCTAACAGTGGATTTGGGAAGGTTTAGCTTCTTTGAAATCTTATCATAGCCCTCCCCATTGGTATGGCATGCTACAACAAGCTTCCTGACGTCTTCCCTGTGTTCCTTAGTTTTAACCATGGCGATTGAAAATTATAATTTAGTCACTTATAATAGTTTAAATACATCGCTATCTAATAATTATCCTAAAAAAAATATTCACTGAATTAGCGTTAAACAAGCATAATATGGCTATAAAAAAGTTCAGAAAGCACGTAAACCGGAAATTGATTGATATTATACTGATACTAAAAGAAAAACAAAGCCGTGCCAATAATTTTGAACAAGGGTTTTTTGCAATTATGTTTGTTGTTCCTTTGTTATTTATTTTTTCTAAAATCCGATTGCTGCATCGGAAAGGCCAGTTAAAATACATAATATACTTTGTTATTTTCTTTAATTTAATCCCTTTTTTAGAATTTATTAGACAAAATTTAACTTTTATTTCACCGTGCCAATAAATATGATCATCACTATATATATATATATATATATATATATATATATATATATATATATATATATATATATATATATAATGTATTTATTGATTTTTCAAACTTTCTCTCCAATATAGTACAATAGTATATGAAATCTGTATCATTTAGTATATATTTGTCATTTATATTAATGAATGTTATATAGTAGAGGCATCCATATTTTTGTAGAACAATAATTATAAATATTAATAATAATTAAGACATAATTAAAACATACAAAATAACTATAAATCTTACCAAAACCAGTAAATGAAAAAAGTTTTTTTTAAAAAAGAGTGTTTTCCTTTGATTAAACATTTTGATTTTATAAATATGCATACATATAGTACGCAGACATCGGGTTATTTTGAACGATTTTTTAAAAAATTGCTTCTTAATATTAGCATTCTATGATATTTGTTGCGCTTAATATTTATAAAAGTAAATCCATTTTAGTTTTAATGTATTCATAATGAGAGCCGTATGAAGCTTGAGTTAGCGTTTGATTTTAAAATACATTTTTTATACTGACTCATAGGGATAACATTATGAAGATAAAAAGCCACCTCGGCTGGCGGCCTACTTTAGGCCTAGATCAAAGTGTATCATATATTTTTCTAGATTCTGCCTTCAAATGTCTTGTTCTCTGTCAGTGGAGTAGAAGTCCTTCATGACTGAGACAGTTTTTAATGTTTTTTTTCTCCTTTTCTCCACATTAAAAAAGCGACCCTGGGGGCTAATTCTGCCCCGTGGGTAGGCATTATAAATATGAACGTAATAAAGTGTGTATCCATTCTGTGATACTATCACTGTCGCATGATGGCCCGGTTTCCAAAGCCTGGGTGGATGGCATCCTGTTTATGTTGTGCAAAGGAAAGGGTGCTAGATCTGAGTGTGTTAATCATCAATATATCACACTGCTGACTGCGGTTGGAAAGGAATTTGCACAACTTTTGCTAAACCGAATGGCGAAGTATATCTCTCCTAATATCCTTCTGAAATATTAGTCTGGTTTTAGAGGTGAGCTAGGAACCGTGGATATGGTGTTTCTTTCTTTTTTTTTTTTTTTTTTTTGCTAGACAGCGTTCTAAAAATGTATTGAGCAGATTATGCCTCTTTGCCAGGTTTTTTTTGGATTTAACCAAGGCGTTGAAAACAGTCCATCGCGAGGCTCTCTAGCAAGTGATGGAAATAAATTACTGTACACCTGTTTTTCGGAAAAGTTCAAGCTAGTGCATCATAGTGTGAAATGTCTCTTTAACTTCAATGGTTGGCTTTCTGATAATGGAAATAAGCAGGGCAATATAACTGCACCCACATTCTTTTCCTTCTATCGTACTGCTCTGGTATGTTATGGTTTCCACAATTGCGATATGGGTTTTTATATTAGATTCCGTACGACTTGAAAGGTTTCAACCTCATCGGATTCCAGGCCAGAACACTTGTTTGTGATGTACTTGTTAGGGAAATTTTGTGTGATGATAATGCTGATTTGGTGAAATGGTAGATATGGAACTAGTGATGGATCTCTTCATGAATGCATGTACCTGCTTCTGACTTACAGTTAGCATTAAGAACATGAAAGTCATGTCCTCTTCGCTCCTGATTAGCTGTATGTGGAACCTGATATATTCGTCTGTGAAAGCACTTTGAACTCGTAACACATTTTTTCTATCTTGGTAGTAACTTATCAAATGATGGGACTTAATGCGGAAATAAGACAAAGAATCAGCAAAGCATCAGGAGCATTTAGTAGTTTTAAAGATACCGTCTGGTATGTCGATGGTCACACTCTGACAACTAAAATGTCAGTATATCAACCATGCGTAGTGCTATCCTTACTCTATGCCTCTGAAACATTTACCTTGCACCACTTACGTATAGAACTGCTCGAGAGGTTACATCAGCACTGCCTTAGACATTTTTAGTTTAACAGGGGCTAATTTTTCCCTGATTTATATACTTTAAATAAGACCAAAACAAGCATTGATACCATGGTAATTAAGAACCAGATGCGTTGGAATTGATAACTATCGACTCCTAAAACTCCCATCAGAAGCCCAACAAATGTTTCCGTAAAAGAATCAAGAAGTGTCTGCTGAGCTATCACGTTTCTGTTGACAGTTGGGAGTCCCTAACATATGCGCGCAAGTAGTAGAATGCACTGATATACACGCGTGCAGGACCCTTTAAAAAGATAAGATATACCGAGACAAGTGCAAAAAAGCGTGTATTGAAACGCGAAACTTTACCGCCTAATTATGGATATCTTTGGTTCTATGAGGTATGTGACCGGATTCTGTTGTCTAAAGCAAGTTGTGTAAATCACATGAAAGCGCACGATGATAGAGGTTCCGTTGTTGTTTGTTTCATCCAAACAAATGTCCGTTTTCAGTGGCAGGTCTGCTTGTTGGTGTGTAAGCCAGAAGCAGGACTGAAATTTCATCTCTGGGCACATGGACTTTCAGTTACTGCGAAAGGAGCACTCCTCTGGAAAGACATCGCAATGATCATCTTTTAAAAGTTGCCTATCTGGTTCTATATAGTATTCTATTTCTTTTTGTAAGTCTGTCTGTAAAAATGTGTGGTGAACATCGAAGTAAGTATAGTAGGTGTTTGATGAACAGTTTATGATTAATAGGTAGTGACACTTAATTTGAACAAAGAATTACGGTAACGTCGGATTGGCAGGGGACATTTTTTCTATATCTGGTTGCTTAAACACTTGTATAGCTTTAATATTTCAACGTCTAGTATTTATGTATATATATATATATATATATTTATATGTATATATGCATGTATATATATATATATATATATATATATATATATATATATATGTACGGCATATTCACGTCGACACACTGGTTCCCGTCAGATCACCGGAGTTAAGCAACTCTGAGACTTGCTAGTATCTCATCTGTGAAATCTAGACGCTGTATGTGTTTTCCGTTTATCTAGGCATAGTTTCCAGTCACTCTGAAACTCCACATTCCACTGGTATTAAACAGTCGACTCAGGAATTGTGTGGTTGCAGTTTTCGCAACTCTTGCCATAAAAATGTAAAACACAGGCACTATTTGCATGGTTATCAATAGTCTGTCAAGATTGAAGGAAAGCACATGCAGCCCCGAGAATGCAAAAATTGCCACCCATGTGGTACCAGATGGTACTAACAAAACATCTTAACATAGGTTATCTGACGAGAACCGATGAGTAAACGTGTTTATGTCGCATATATATATATATATATATATATATATATATATATATATATATATATATATATATATATTTATATAAATATATATATATACTAGCAGGAGTACCCGTCGTTGACTGGGTTCAAGAACAGCCTACAGAAAATGGACTGTGATTGATGAAAGTATGATAGGTTATGAAAAAGAGGGGATTGTAAAGAGATAGGTTCTGATACTCAAAAATTTTACCCTAACCAAAATATGATGAAAGTTAAGCTAATTTTCGCGAAAAAAATATTTTTTATATCAACTTTGTTTCCATTCGTAGTCAAGAGTGACCAACACAATGATGTTTCCTTACAAAGAGAAAATGTTATAGATATAATAATATAAATATACAAGAAATAAATGTTACCATAGTCAATAAAAGTTAATTTTATGGTAGAAAAGTGCATTGGTTTGTATTTTAAAGTTGTTTGTATTTTTTTTTAATTCACGAACCGGTTTGAAAAAAAATAAAAATGGCAGCGACTTTGAAATGGAGAACTCCGTTTTTAATTTAAAAGAGGGGCACCTAAGCATTCCGTGTTAAAAATTTAAGAGAATTCCCTCAACGTAAGAAATATTTATACACATATTTTAATGTTTTCCTTTATTTTGTTCTTGATGAATATTCGATTATGGCATGTGTAATTTATATAAAAATTCATTTAAGTAGTTATCGCCTCAAATTTCGTTTTAATTTCGGTCCGCTGAAATTATTTCAAGTAAAGAGCATTAAAAACTATTTCAAAACAAAAAAAAAACATGAACTGACCTTAACACTTATGTCTTTTATATTAAACATTTATGTAACATTTATGTCTTTTATATTTATATTTTTGGGTAGTCATTTGTTTGCTTTTCTGCTAAACACTCTTATTAAATAATATCGACGAAATATCAAAAAACAAAGAAACAAAATCAGTTTTGAAAAATAATGAAGCTTTACTTACTTTAGTAAAATAATCCGAAACAGCAAAATGCGATATTAAAAAAAGTAAACACGTAATTACTTTAGTTTTTTTAAAACAAAGTATCGATATAAATATGAATATTTACAGTCTATGGGCGGGAGTCGCGAACGAACACCCAATAATTTTATTATACCACATTTCTTCAAACTGAAACATAATTATCAAAATATACTTACGCAAACAGATATGAAAAGTCTTTGTTAAGTGTGTGCCATATTTCCATGTAGTACACATACCACACAATTTTATTATACCATCCCTATTTAAGTTGAAATATACTTAGCAAAATATTCTCATGTACATCTATATCAAAAACCCTTGTAAACGTTTTTATTCCCGCAGACCCCACACTTTTTATGAACCACCGTTCTGCCATATCAAACATACCCATTCCGTATCCTCGATACATCTTCTACCATTATATGTAATCACTTTTTTAAAGTAGTCATATATATAGGAGCCTATTCGTGACTAGACACACACAGACGTTCAGCTGTATGTTATACATGTGTGTATAAACATACTCATATATAAATTTATATAAACGTCTATCGTATCCTCCTACACTTAAACCGAACAGTCAAATATATTACTGAACATCTGCAGGAACCAAGAACAAAGAGGGCCTGAATCATATTATTGAGACCCACTCGCGAATATTACAAATGATTACTCGATCGACCTTGGAAGAAAATTAAAAAAAAAAACATCTTTATAGGCAAAACCATATTCTGGGTCATCAAAGAATTGCTTGCAAATCGAAGAATCTGAATTAATCTAATTAAGGTTGAATAGAATTTATATTTATTTTTATTTTTTTATTACGAGAACCTGAAGGCAGAGTCTGCCGTGTTCTTGTTTAAAAGTAAACTATGGTTCGCCCTAAGTAGATCTCATTACACTTACCTTGATTTGAATATATAATATTGCTAGTGTTTTTGAAAAACTTTTTTTTTAGAAAAAAATACAGGCTCGTCTAAAAAAATCTATACGATATGGAACATAGGGAAAAGAAATGTAACTAGTCTGATAAAGTTGATGAATATAATGGGCTCATTTTTCTTCAACCCAGGACCACTTACGATGTACAGGGCATGTACAAGGACCAACGGTAATATCCTTGTAAAATTAGCTAATTTTTACTTTAATATATTCATACATAATGCATTCAAGGTACACGTTATCGACTACAATTTCTTCAACTTTAGTAATTTCATATATATATATATATATATATATATATATATATATATATATATATATATATGTCATATTCTATAATATAAATCTCGCCTGTCTGTTTAAATGTATGTATGTATGTCAGCACACACCTCCAAACACCTGAGCAAACCGGGAACCGAGGCTAGTATATATATATATATATATATATATATATATATATATATATATATATATATATATATATATATATATGTGTGTGTGTGTGTGTATGCGTGTGTGTTTGTGTGTGTGTGAGTGTGTGTGAAATATGTATTTTACAATTATATTTCACTTTTTATTTATATGATCCTTATTTTATGAATCTCAGTTTGATTAAAGAGCATATCACAACTATATGATGGAGGTCCAATATATTCCAAGTTTAATGATTGTAATTCCTTCCAATATATCTATTTATGTAGGTTGGCATTTACAATACTGGACAGCACTTGATTGGTAACAAAAAAAAATCCTAGCTGGACTGAACCTACAACTATCACATAATTTTCGGCAATTCTCATCGACACACGGAACCGATGCTCGTAAATGATCCCTACAAATTTATATTTTAAACAAATATCTGCCACCAATTTTATAGCACTACTGCCGCTTGTTATTATTTACTAAACCACAGCAAGCCTCGCATTTATACCAATGTCAGTCGCTAGTGAGATTCATTTACCACAGTTGTATTCGCAAAGAGGGGGGGGGGGTTAATATATGTCATCATCCACGTACAGTGTTCCCCCGTTGTATCCTCACCCAATAGGATGCCTAGACTATATATGTATATATATATATATATATATATATATATATATATATATATATATATATATATGTATATATATGCATATATATACACATATATATAAGTATTGATATATAGTTATATGTATTTATATATATATACATATATATATATATATATAGTAATATATATATATATGTAGTTATTGATAAAATATAGTCTAACATATACATAAATTAGAGAGATAAGTATGTTACTAATATATATATATATATACATATATATATATATATTATATATATATATATATATATATATATATATATATATATATATATACATGGGATCATAGAAACACCACTATTTAATTATCGCATGAAGTTTCTTAAAATGCCCAATATTACACACTTTTTAGTTTTGCTATTTTTATTGATATTACAAACATGGAACTCAAGCCCCCTTCCGAAATATCAATGCACTTTTACTCTTAGAACTTCTGGAAAACCTCATAAAATTCCTCCCGTGTAATCGTGTCAATGTCCCTCGTCATAGTATCTTTAATCACATAAGTTGTCTCATACCCACAATCTCTAAGGAATTTTTGGTTACATGGAATAACCAAATTCACATAGATCTTAACTGTTATGAGGATAGAAAAATTCTCTGTATGCCCATCTGAGTTCAATATTTTGTGACAGAGATGGAGTTGAGAACTGGTGAGTAGTTCTGGTGGAAATTCCATTGACTCGAGTTGAAGGCCTTTTCTGGCTGAATATTTCCTGAATTCATTAAGATGTCAAAATAGTATTTTCTGTTCAATGTATTTCCAGTTGTTACCCAGTGCATGTAAACAATACCCGCGCTGTCAAAATAGGTATCTTGATGGATTTGGTTTGTCCGGCTTCTCGGGTCTGGGAAAGCTAATCTCATAATATTCAGAGACTCACATTCCTCCTTTAATATTTTATACATTTTCCACGAAGGCTGTTCAAATGAACTCTGAAACATTCAATGCGTTTCTATGGCACTGTTATCAAGTTTAAAGTAGAATATTAATGCATATTTTTTTTCTAAATATTACTTACGTTCCGATTGCATATTTAACATTCACCAAATGTGACAAAAAGATTTTAGTATAATGTCTAGAAATTCTTTGCCTGGCTGTTCATTTAAACTAGGAATTGTTACAATACTTGAGGAGGTGGCGTTGCCCGGCCGAAAATGTACAAAAATGGCAACAGAGGTGCAGCGGTACGGTTGCCCGATCGTAAGATCCGATTTTAATTAAAGAAAAGGGGGTAGGGGCAATCCTTGCTAATTAGGTGACATTAGTCAGAATTGAAACCGAAAGGGGTATTTTGTAAGCAAAAAAAAAAAAAAAAAAAAAAGAAAATTGAGAGGCGGTACAGTATGGTTCTTAAGCAGCCAAAGTCCATACAAAAAGGTAAATGAAAATAAGAGCACGTACCCGTGCCAGCGCAAAAAAAGCCGCGTAAAGGGGAAATGAGGTGTAAAAAATAGCAATAATTGAACTTGACACTCTCATTTAATCACCTCTGTTTGACTGCTTTATGACAGCACACTGTTACCTTAAACGGACTATATTATATCAGTGGGTACTGGGATAGGAGAAAATATAGCTTGTAATCAGGTCGCATTATTTGATATTTAGGATAATCGCAATACCTGAACTCATTGTTTTATATAACCAGGATGGTAGAGATCTGAATAATTCAAAAATGCATTACTTTTCAAGTAAAAGATATATTAGTTTTCCCTTAAAAAAACTAACATTAAAATATCTTAATTGAATGTGACAACTGCTCCTCTTGAAATCAGAAACGGCGTTATACATAAGTTTTATTAATTTATTATCATCGAAATTACTACAAGTTTTTTTTTTATACTTATTGATTTATTTAATTCAATTTTTAAATATATATTATCATTTTTTGTATCTGTGGATTTATTGGTTTGATTAATTATTTGTTCGATTTCCGCATAGGAAATATCATTTATTATTTACTTTTGATCGGAAGTAAATGTTGCCGAGTGGTATTGATTCATAATGGTGACAGTTTAATGTAAAACGTAATTGGATTCTATAAGGCTTCCCGCATCTATGAAATATACGTGTTTTACTCTTTCTCAGTCTATCGCTGTCTTTCTTTCTTTCTCTCTCTCTGTCTCTCTCTGTCTCTCTCTCTCTATATATATATATATATATATGTGTGTGTATATATATACGTATATATATATATATATATAAATATTTACATATATATATGTGTGTATATATATATAAATATTTACATATATATATATATATATATATATATATATATATATATATATACTTTTATCCGAACTATATTTTACTTATTTTTCTTTACGACAGCGGACTGTTACCTTAAACGACCTCTATTATATCAGTGGGCACTGGAACCGGAGAAAATATAGCTTATAATCGCATGATTTATTATTATTATTATTATTATTATTATTATTATTATTATTATTATTATTATTATTATTATTATTATTATTATTATTATTATTTAATACTTCCTAGGCGTTACCTATTCCTAAATATGTTTATATGGAATTTAAAATTATTATTAAATAATAATTATTCTATATTGGTGCCTATTTTGCGTTGAGCGTATTGGGTGAGCGAAATTTCATATCAAACAATGCATATTTTGTGAACAAATAAAGCTTAGCCGTTTGGAGAATTTCGAATCATTGTAATTTCTCATCACAATCTGAGCATAAGTAAAATAGCCTAACCTTGCCTGGTCCGTCGAGTTTAAATCTCGACTTTGGGTACTTGCTAGCAAACCGCAGTGCACAGCTGTTGTACAATGAAACAGTTAGTTCCTGTATAATATATATATATATATATATATATATATATATATATATATATATATATATATATATATATATACATTAATATATAGATATAGATATAGATATAGATATATGTATATGTTATTTTGTAAGCGTTTCGTATAGTAAACTTATAGTTAGTCTGGCATATATTAACGCTTCATGATTCATAGACTGGCGGGGAAAGATGTGTCGGCACATATAAACGACAACGAGTCTTAAATATATGAAGAAGTGATAGAAAGAAAACACGAAGTGCGTCACTCTACACGATATTATTCCTTAGATCTGCATGGTTAGCACAGCTCTGTCAACATGTTTTTCCCGTGATCATGTCTACAAATAATGCATCGATCTGACGCCATTCAGTGGAGCACCATCTGGTGGAGGCAATTACGAGCTGTTGCCAAGCTATCGAAGAATTATGCGATTTTCCTTTCTTTTTGTTCGAGATCTGTGTGTTTTTTTTATTGAGCAAATAGGAGGCAGCTGGCCGATGTTTGCTCAGCGCATAAAAGAAAACGCGTTCTTTTATATTTTTTTCACTTTTTTACTGAATGCTTTCTCAGAGAAAAATCGTTGACGGATGGATATGAAAAAAGCTATTTTTCTATTGTTTGTGTGCTTTTTCCTCGAGTATGCAGTTTTGATTGTATAAAATCGAACCACAATAAAATACGATAAGCAGAATAGAAAACAGGACCGAGATATAAAACCAGTACGTATTAATAATGAATTATCGTGAGGATAATCGACATATATATGTGTATATATGAACATATATAATATATATTTTAGCTCAATGCTTTATATGAACTAAACTAGTCAGCAGTAAGACATCTACTCCTACTGCCATTAAGCTAATGCTAATAATACAATTGTAGTTTTCAATCAATTTATTAAGTAAGTGTAATCTACACTTATCAAATTATATGATCTTATTCTATGAATCAATTTATTATGTAGGTGTGGTTCTTACTAAACCTAAAATATTTAATTCTAGGAACCAAAAATCTAATGATTATATATATATATATATATATACATATATATATATATATATATATATATATATATATATATATATATATATATACACCAGTGCTAGACTCAATGTGCAAAAAAAACGAAAAAAAAAGCGTAAATCCTAACTGCGTGTGGGATAAAAATAGAAAGCATGTAGCATGAAACTGACTAATATTGCAACTCAATAATAATTGTCAAAATTATTATTGAAAGCTTTAAACTTATTGTAAGAATTAGCCAAAAGTTTAATAATATATAATAATAAAATCATGAAAGCTATCCAAGCTGCAGTTTACACAAACCGCAACGAAAAATAATCAAACACCAAGAAAAGAAAAATCGGATAAAATTAGGCAAAAAAGACAAGACAAAAAACACGCATGATAAACACGAAGACTGCAATTTACCTAGAAAACAATATGAATCACCCAGTTCTAAGTTGAGAATAAAAGCTATTATGGCTGAAAGACTAAGAGTCTACTCACGAGTTCAAAGAGACCCAGGCATTTACAAAAGAAATACATGATCACGCTATCAGCCGTGTAATCGCCAAGCTTTCGCCTGCATATGCGAAACAACATGCTCCCAATTCCGGAATCGTATCGAAGCGGCTATTTAGGATAAATGCACCTAGATTGAATAGATGTCAGCTCTAGTACATAATAAAGTTACCTGAAATGAGGTTTTCAATAATGGTTTAAAAAAAGATTTAGGGCGAAAATTATCGCCCTACCTTGTGAATCCATATTATTATGAATTCACATATGACTTTTAGAATGTTGTGTTTGGTGGAGCATGTATATACGTTTCTAATTGTAGCCTATAGAAAAGTTATATAGTCGTAATACATAAATGTATAGCTCATATATACAGATAATAAGGTATACATATATAGGAATAAATCATATATATACATATATATATATATATATATATATATACATATATACGTACATATACATATAATAATTTATAAGTTATATATATATATATTTATTAAGTAAGACTAATTATCCCCCTTATATCCTTTAATTAAAGAAAATATGATTAATTATCCCCCTTGCATTATTCAATTATACAAATAACATTAACCTACTATTTCTTTCGAAATATAAACCGTGGCGTCTTTAAATCAAAAAGTATGCTAACGGAAATAAATTATTGCACGGACTTTCTTCTTAAAATTTATCATTTCATAAGCTGAAAAGCTATATCAAACATCTATATGGGTACTTTAACCATAGTTCCTGATTTAAAAAGGCTAGAAATTAAAAGGTAAATATTTGTACCTATATTTTAATGCATACATCTGTATATCTATATATATGTATATAGGTGTCAATTTTTCATATATATGCATGTATATATTTGTGTATGTATGTATGTATAATATGGTACTTAAACCAAATTTATATTTTACTCTATTTATTTCTATCTCTATCCCATATTAATTTTCTTATCAAGTGTAAATCCATACCTTTATTTTAATTTTTTTCCAGATACATCTGCCTTACTTTTAAGGCTAGGTTTATTTATGGTGTCTGTTACATTTAATAAAAAGTCTTCACAATATTTGCTGACTAGGAAACCTTGTTTATTAAAAAACTATATGTATTTTTTTGTCTGTAACTTGATGTCTACCACAATAAAAAACACTTTTTTCCGAAACGATCGTACAAATAATTGATTTTGTTGTTGTTCCTTCTTATGAAACGGATTTTTAATTTAATAATAATTTGATTTTTAAATTATCAATCACATTACTAAATATATATATATATATATATATATATATATATATATATGAATGATACATTTGTATAATCATTGTCTCAAAAGTTCATAATCTTAATTATTAAATATATGTTAATGTATATATATACACATATATATATGTATATATATATATATATATATATGTATAAATATATATATATATATATATATATATATATATATATATATATATATTTATATATACGTGTGTGTGTTTATGTTATATGGATTCAGGATAGTGGTTGTATTTCTTTCGTCAGTCAGATTAGTTTTTGGGGCGCTTCATGTTATTGGCTTGTTTATTTCAGTCTAATAATACTCAGCTTGTGATGATTCTGTAAGTGAAATGTACGATTTTAAACTTTTGTTTTTATTTTGATTTTATCTTTTAGGCACTCGGTCTACCTGCTGCCTCGGGGTTTCCGTTTGTACTATCATATCTGAGAGGTCATAGTGAAGTTTAGAAAAGTTTTTCTAGATGATGCTTGTAATATTTCGTGCAGTGTACTATGGTCACATGTGTTTTATTGTTAATCCTGGCGAGAATAAAAAGAAGATTCAGAAACAGTAAAATAAATTATATATAAAAGAGAAAATTTTAGTGAAAAAAAAAGTAGAGTTACGATATTCTTACTTTCTGAATATAGGTTCAGGCTGATGAAAACAGAACCTTGCCATTGGAATTTACGTCGCAATAATCTATTCAGTCAGATTTGTATGGATGCAACCCCAACACCCCTTTTCCAAAGTTTCTCATTCCTGAAAGTTTTTAATATTGCTTTCCTTTAGAACAATCAATAGCGAATTGGTGACGTTTCTTAATCCGAACCGACAATCGTTGCTTGGGTATTGATTGGGGAGAGTTGAGTTCGAATGTCTTGAAAATGGAATCGATCCGTTCTTCCTCCAACGCTGGTGTATCAGAGGTGTCGTCCGCTATGTCTTAATTTGTTTCGTGGCATATATGTGTATGTCTCAGTTCTTTGCATAATATACTTCACGTGTCCGACTCTCCTACTAATTGTACACGCATCCAAGTATTGCGTGATTTCATTTTTGTAACCCTTAAATAAAATATCTCTCCATGGGTGAACCATTTACCGGCTACGCAAGTAGTTACCTGTGCTTTTGTATTTAGTAAGGATTCGACAGAAACGGATTGAAACGTTCCCTCCGAACATGGTTTCTGCCGATTGGACCGCATTTGGAGTATCAGGTGTAAATCTATACACGTGCAAGAACTGTTGAATTGGTTGCTTGATCAATCGGTAAATCTTGCGCATTCTTCAGTGTCCTTTTAGTTGTATCAACGAATCAATCTGCCTGTCCAATTTATTAAAACATATATTTGTAACAAATATGTGTAAGGAAAAAATTCAAGATGACGCCCGACTCTCTCTTTAACACGGCAAGTTCAGGAAAAGATGTTATAAATGTTGCAGCAATTCAATAACCGTGTATACACCTGTTCTGCACGGAATCCAACAACGGTAAAATATCCTCACACGGAACGAGAATCAACAGCCACACGATTCCCCGGCCAACTCGATCGTCGCTCTCCCAACGTCTTTCTCATCACCCGCTTTTATCGTCGTTCTGGGCCGGCTAAATTTGCATGTTCCGAGAATTCGTGTGACTTTGCGAGACACCATACTTTACAAAAGACGGCGGCCGCCATCTTGGCCTTTCTTTTCTATTTTTCGTCGGTAACGCTGAGCTGGTCTCGAGATAAGTCTTTTCCCCTCATCCGTCTTTCCCACGTACCCACACAACACGCAAACACGCGGGCGCTTATCTCCTGGATGCACGTTACAATATTTCCCAGTTGTAATTTTTTTATATGGCACATATTGCAAATGTTTTTGCTCTTCAAGTGTTAACTAAGGCCAATTATTGCCCACGATGCAGTTTACTACACCAAATCCTGCAAAGTTCATGTAATAAATTTACTGTTGTCACTTTGATGGGATGTTTGCAACATAATATCTAAGGCCACTCTGCGTAACGAACGATTACAGTTTTAGTAATTGTGATAATCGAAAAGACTTGAAAGTAGAAATCAAACCTTTGTTATGGCTTCTTTTTCCATTGTGGGTAGGGATCTATGGATCTATAAATGTGTTGGATATTATCGTTTTTATTTCCCAATCGCAATCGATATGAAACACAACAGTTATCGAATCCTAAAACGTTCCTTTTTATTTGGTTCTAGTGTTGATATGCCATAAGCATGGCTAATCAAATTTTATGGCAGGTTTTCCGGATTAAACTTCTAATTTATGAAAATTCTACCCCGTTTCAAGAGGATATTGGCAGTGTATGTCAGTAAGTTTTAGAGCTGAAAATTGCTAATGTCGGCTTATTATCTGTTTATAACGCTATGAGCAAGCTTTGCAATATAAGCCCCTTTGAAATTTAGTTACCACAATTATGCCACTTAGTGCGTGTTAATAAATTTGTGAGTACTGTCTCCCGGCTGGCAGTAGCGTTCTGGATGCATGGGTAATCGTTCTTTTCTGGGGGGCCGGGGTATCCTCGGAGATTGTGTGTAGTAAAACCGCTCAAATACCATATGATTTTGCGTCGATCGATACTATTCTTTACTTGTATTAATAATGTGTAAGAAACCGTTCTGCTTTTACAGTAGAGGTGATTTTCAAAACGCTGCCTTATGTTTAGGCGTCCCATTACATAACGTGTTCTTTCTTTAGTTATTCATTTAGTAGATCGCGTAAGTCAAACACGTGCTTCCTGAAAACTGACAGAAGTTTTTCATCTAATAAAGTTTGGGAACAATTATACATTATCGGGAGAAAGTATGTTTTTATGGCTTCTGTCAACTCAGGGTAAAGGCGGGGGTTCTCCTATGAAGGACGTGACTTATATATGTTTAAAGCTAATAAGAAAGTTAAACTTTGCTTTTCTTACAAAAACTCTGAATTTTAGTATTATTTTACAGTATTATATGTTTAGCGTGCTCGTCTGCGGATTTACTGGCTATAACAGTGTAGTTCAAGTAGGTGCATCCTAGGCCAGTGGCGGGCAACGTAGTATCCATGACCTGCTAGTCGAAAGTTGGATCTTGAGTCCAAGTCTAACTTCTCAACATGTTAGAATCCCTTGCGTGTATTCAAGCAAACGAGTTTAGGGTATTCCTCATCCGTAGAACTGTAGGTACGCTTTATTTAAGTTTATCTAAAGGAATATTGTACAGCCGTTGACTTTGCTGAATAACTTTTATGGTGTGTGAATACGATAGTGGTTATAATTCTGAGCCGTATTCGGGTACAAAGAAAACTCCGTACGGACACGAATATTAATATGTTCCGTACCAAAACGTTTGCAACCGAATATATCTTGAGTTTACAGGTAAATAAACCATTTAAAATGTCTATGGACACGAATAATATCTTGCATTTTGAGTATTACCAGCCAGTACACTTCCGCTCCCACCCATAATAGTTTGGATAAAACGTGACTTAAGGCGTCTAAACTGCAACTGATATAATTTTATTGCATTGTTATCCGGCAATCTCAACTTAAATTCAAAATAAAAAATAGCGGAAATCATTAAAAAGTAAAACGTGTAAAAGAAAATGCCCATTTTCACTCATAGGTAAAAAGAAACACAGCCTCGTTAAAGAGAAAGACATGAAATGAGGTATCGTATTCATATCAATCCAGGTTATAATGCTGAGGAAGTAGTTTTCCTGCTGATCTCTGGTAATTTTCAAGGATGCCGCCTATAAGAAGATCAGTATACTGATAAAGGGCAAGTGGAGATGGATTATGTCCGAAATAAGGGATAATAATGGAAATAGGATACTTGAATTTGATCAAGCAAGAAAGCATACAATTACTCCTGATAGACGAGTATATGCAGACACAGGCTCATCTTGATATTGAAGTCAGTAATAAATCTCCCAGTGGAGGAAGGTGGATTCATATTTTAGAGAATCGAAGTGATAAGTTCAAGACGAAAGAAAGCAGAATAATAGCGATTTTCATGGAAGTTGCTTAAGAAGATGTGATAAAAAATAGATTATGGATACTAGAACGGGGATAGTTAACGTGCGTGCAGATAATCAGGGATGCCTTGCCCATTTTTTTGTATTACCATGACAGAATTAGCTAAAATTGTGATCATTTAACAGGGATGGATAACCAATCGAGTGAATATTAAAGAAGAAATGAGGGATAGGATTCAAATGATGAAGCTAGATCAGGTCGTAGAACTTTTTACACAAATATTGTCGCCGGTTTAATATATGAGGACGCTTGCGTCAAACCATGCAACCCTTGATAATCTTCAGAGAGTTTTTTTTAATGCAATTTTGGAGGGATTATCTAAACTTTTATAATGTTTTATTAGTTTGTATGAGAAGACAACTTCTATTACTGCTGAGTTTTTGGTTTTACTTTATATATTTCACTGAATATTTAGGCTCTCTCATGTCGAAAGTGCATTTTTAGAACAGATTGAACGCTCACAAATTATAAAACGTCAGAATATTATGCAAGTACGTTTAAGTTTAAATTTATTGGTTACAAAAATACTTCTTTGTCATATATTCGTGGTTTTGCTCCTTTAACATTCTGTTTTGTATTTTATTTTATTATTTCCTAACCGTTTATCAAGAAAGCACATACGTTCTCCTTGATTAAGTTTGTATTCTTGTACATGAATGTAATCATGCTGGACCTTTAAGGTTTTATTTAGCAAAATCATTCTCCATATGCCGAAAGTAGAGTGTTTTGTAATTATAATGCATTTCGCCTTACAAGATAAGAAGTGACGACTGAAAACTGGAATTTAATTTAAAACTATTTGTGGAATAGTTGATTTCTCCACTTCTCCAAAAAAGAGAGAGATACTTGAAAAAACAGACATGGACAAGACTCTTTTTCTCATTCTTGGTGTAAGTGTTTACGATGAATGTCCTAAAAGTTTACCCGTAATAAAATGTGCTACATCTACTTTTAGAAACAAAAAATGATCCCAGTAAGAGGAAAAACAATGGCCGACTTCAAAGATACTGTCATCGGTAGAAGGCAATTAGCTTCCATTGATTTCGATCAGTATAAACAGTAAATATTAAGTGAGAACCACGATTTTCGAAAGCTTTATTTTTACATCATATTATTATTCTACTGCAGCATTCTACGTAATTTTTTGGTTATGCCATACTGATTTAGGCATAACAAAGTAGTACGTATTAATGTTTTCCCTTAAATTCTTTTATAGAATCTGGCAGGACAGATTTTCTCTGCATAACAGCACTAATCCCCAGCAATTAACAGTGCTGACATTCACAGACATTGGCTTCCACTAGATGCCACTGGAAAACAATGTAATACAGTGGAAGCCAGATCATTTTATTTGCGTCACGCCCACCAGTGATTGCTATTTTCAAAAGACGGCAGTGACCACCAACAATAACCGTAGTTGTTTTTTTCCTGGGGCGGGGAGTATCATGCTTACCCCGGGCGACGCCGGTTTACGGAGAGATTAATACAATGCATATAGATTTTCTATGGTATGAGTTCACTTGAAATGATACTGACATTTCCACTATACAGAAAAGTGTGTGCCAGGTGAATTCCACGAACATAGGACCACACGAGCTATGTTCTTCGGAAATTGATTAATCAATTCGAAGATGAAAGTGACGGATTCTTCGACAGAAGTATCAATGCTTAAAGGACGTAGTGGTATCAGTACGCGCCGAAGTTTTAAAGTACTCGAATGAACCACTCCACTTAGAAGAAAGAAGATTTTCATGATACACACATATTCATGCAATACGGCGGAGGCCGTCTTCTGGGACGGGAAGGGTGTAATCCTGCTCCACTATTTGGAAATAAGCTTGACTGTCATATCCGGGTGTTATGTTTAAACGATTAGAAATCAAAAGCCGGGAATGCATACATCAGTCCAGAGAAAAAGATAAAGGAATCCGTATACAACACGATTATGTCAGGTCATACGCACGTGTAATGACCACGAAATGTGTTACAAACTTTCGCTAATGTTGCTGTTTCACCGCCAATATAAGCTCAAGTTAGCATCGTAAGACTCCAGCTGGTCCGGACGTCTGAATTGTGCATAACGTGCCCTGCATTTATCCTACGAAAACAGTAATCGCAACGACAAAATTACAATGGACTGTCTGGTCCGGCGCTGACATTTTAGACTGAAGCATCAAACCTTTAGTTCATTGCTGGTAAAAATGTATTAACAATGGTTGTACCTATGTACAAATGTGAATTCGGAGGCAAAGTCGTTTGTTTGATTGGTATTGATTCTGCCATAGTGTTTTTTTATAATTTGAGAAATATATAAGAAACATTAAACTTTCAAAGACTTTTAAATTTTATAATAACATATTTGAATTATTAAAATTCATACTATATTAATCATATGTTTAATAAACATAATGATGATTGTCAAGATAAAACAATTTTATATCATCCGATATTAAACGATCCGTTATGATGCATGTTTTCCCATATTATTTAGGAAATGCCACCTTGTATAAATGCAATCTGCATGCACACAGGGGAGTATCCAAGAAAGGTCACAAATAAATTATTATTGAATCATTTACTGTTTAGTTCATTGAAAAATCGAGTCCAATATGTTTTTATGTAATTCAAATTCTTTATATTGTTTTTTTATACTGTTAACTACTTCTGTATGCAAATTTCACAAAGTACTAAGACTAATGTACATTCATAAGTAAGATTTTTTTTCTAGACAGGAGTGTATCCTGTTTTAGATGGTCATACCATACTGGACATAGGCATAACACGAGGACATACCGACCATAAAACATATATATACTTAGTGTGGATTTTCACAACCTATTTTATTTTTTAAAACATATTAATTACCCAAGTGCACGTCCTGTTTTGAATACATAGACGACATTTAATTTACCTCCGCAAATTATCCATAGGTAGAGCCCATAAATAACAAATTAAAATACTTTTACATACTATAAAAAAAAATTCTCCTGAAAAAGAAAACAACAATTCAATATCTGTTCAAGACCTCCATCTAATTAAAAAATGATAATAACCAACAACCTTTTTAAGGTCCATCGCAAAGTAACTAATGAAAATGAGTTTATACATTTCTACTATGATAAGAATGTAAACAGAGGAATTCTAATTAGGATTTATCTTAGAACGTTAAGAATATACACCAAAGAATGACGACTTTTACTACATAGAGTGCACCGTTAAAACATTAGAGTACTCCCTATACTTTCACAAAACGACAAAAAAAATCTAAAAATTTTCTTTGTGTTACATTGAAAGTACGGACAAAACTGTCGTGGTGAATATAATGAAATCGGGAAGTTAATAGAAAATGTAAATGCATATATTTATCCGATAATAGGATTTATGCCAACAGCGTTTTAATTTAATACGGCAGTATTTGAGAAAAAATATCTGACGCGGCATTTAAGTCCAACTTTTACCAAATATCTCTCTCTACTTCTTTCTCTCTTTCTCTCTCCATGTCACCCAATAAAATCATGCATTCTATACTGAATGGGAACCATCTTTATATTCTATTGAATATTTTTTCCCGAATCACCAATAACCAACCAGGAAATTCATATCTGCGGTAGCAGTGAGTATCGAATAATAATCGATGCTGAATCCGAAAGCAGGTGTCGCTTTCTAGTCAAAATTTTAGCTAAACCTTAATAGTCGATCTCAATATAAAATGGACGTATAAAATCGTTACATCTTCCAAACGTCATTCTCGTTTTGTGTTGGGCGATTATTATCGAACATTATATAGTTATTCCGGTATTAAACTAAGCAGCGCTACAACAACATCCTTACTCACTGCTAACTTTCATCAACCTGCATATTCAATGTACACAAGAGGTTATATTTCATTTGTACCAGGTAAACATCCATTCTTATAAATAAAGATTTTTATAAGGAAAAAATTACATACAGATTTTGTAAATAATGAAAAAAATTCCAAGCTTACTGAATGTCTATTTATTGAGTTCCACTGCATATATAGTGTAGTATAATAATTCTGTAGTTTACAAACATCATGTTTTCTCAGTTTGTTATTTATTTATATCAAAAGTATCCATTAAAATATTTTCTATTATTGTGACCAAAAATGTGAAAAAAATATGGTATAGCTGCATATATATTCAGGCAATACTCAGATGTTTACTTTAAACCCTTATAAAACACAATTTTGGACAAGTTACATAACTTATGTAACTAAGGCACTCTGCCATTTCTTCTCAAATATGACAATTATTTACTATAAGTAAGAAAGAACGGCAGATTGAGGCTGTTTAATCACGTATAATCACAATACGGTCACTGAATCAAGACTGCCTGTTCCATCCTCCTTCCGTCTATCTCTGTGATTTCGAGGTTTGATCTAGTTTTATTGTGTCGTCAATTTGCGGCAATTTGATTTATAATTATTTTTTAATATATTTAAGAATAGGGCATATGTTTCAGGACTCGATTAATGTTTACCGACACCACTTATTATTTACCTGCTTATTCACTCAGTCATTTATTTCTTACTTCCATAGAATTTTTATAACAAAAATAGCTTATTACCTAGCTGTCACTAAGTCCAGTCTGTGGAATTTGTGTGTGTGTGTGTTTTTTATATAATTGTGTTTTTTACAGTTTCTTTTTCGTTGTGTGTACCATTATAAAACAAGATTGATAAACATAACAATACAAAAGAGTTCTAAAATTATGACAGTAATAACCATTTAGCTGTGTTCCTGTGAAATCTAAACATATCAAGCTGTGTGCATTCATTACTTTATTTTTATTCTTGGATGTGAGAATGCTTTTAAGATCAGGATAAAAAGGGGAGGTCTATATTTAAACCACGGCGACGAGGATTTCTATGTTATTTTCATTTTTCAAGACTTACACTAATCTTCACGACTGTTGTAAAACGTATTACATAAATAACCTCTATTTAAATGATTTATAAAATATACGCTTAGCATGTTCAACTCATACAAGTCCTTGCTTTCCCAATTATTGCTGATAAATCGCTGTTGTAATATGCAAAGAAAAGTAAAACTGCGTCTCGAAACACACGTGTCATTGCTTTGCTACTAAAGTGAGATAACGTGTAAGACTGTTTAACTGATTGCAGATATAGCTCATAATATGTCTAAGATAATTTTCTTTTAATATTTAGTAGCTCAAATTACATACTGGTCTGAAAACAAAATAAATAACCGGCGATAACTGAAAACTAAATAAATAAATGGTGAGCATGTAAAATATGCAATTCCAACTAAAAAAATTATTTCAAGTGTCTAGATTGTTTTATTACTACATAAATGTCTACTACTCTTCTTAGTAATTCCGTTAGATATGTTGTTTTTCTTACGTATTTTACTTTATACAACTTTTATATGTGAATACCAGTTGTCTAATTAGGCCCCACAAGGCTTACTTAGATGCACTGTTGAATGTATAAGGACTTTTAACAAGAAGTATACCCCATAACCGTGGGTAATATGTTTAGCTGTATAAAATTCATTATACAAAAACTTATACCGAAGGAATAAAACAGCCCACGCATAAAAATATGGTACTTAAATAAATACTTAAATGTGTTCGTAAACTTTTGTGTGTTTACTCTTTTTGATAAAACAGTGAAACTAAATCTTATGATATTTTATTCGGCTATCAAAAGTGGCTTTTCAATAGAATTTATAAATACGCATTGAGACTTCCGGTAAGAAATCTGTGTTTGAATTAATAACGCGGTTCAGCGAAGCAGACCAGACGTGGAAAGAAAAACACTTTCCGGGCGATTTATTCTTACACGACTGAGAGATAAAACAAATAACCAAAGAAATTAAGAAATATTTTTCAACGGATAAATATCATTTCAATGTATTCTTCGCCAGTAAACACATCACTGAAATGGGGATAAAACTAATGAAAATCAACATAAAATAAATCTGTTTACTAGGTGAAAGATATAAATATACAAGTTTCATATAAGATAGCATTCAATGAATGTTAAATTAAGATGTAAAGTTTATCTTATTGTCGCATAGATATAAGTCATAAAAATATGGTCAATAATTTGAAAGAACAAAGAATATTAAAAGTAAAATCTGCTTTCAACATATGTAATAAATATTAATACCTGAAAGTAAAGGAATAATTTCCAAGCATTATATTTGATTAACCCAAATATCCACCAACAAATTGCTTTTCAGAGCTGTTACTAACTATTTATTCTCACAATATCCTTCCCATTATTCTTTTCTTTTAAGATTACATCTAACAATCTTGATGTTTGGCTTACATATTGAACTAAATTTGATGTACATTTCGTAACTTGTTTTATATAGATAATATGAGTTAATGTTTGGTGGTAAGTAACTTATTGATATTGTTATCTCAACCAACTAACATGGGCTAGCAACAACTATGTTATTCATATTCTAACCTGAAAAAACTAGACGCTGTCTGACAATTATAAGCATATAAAGATTTTGATCTGCACCGATTAAACAGTCCGGCGAACTTATTATCATATTTATCCGTCATACATAGGCTGGCGAAAATTACATTATTAGTATTGTGGTCTCAACCGACTAGACGCTGACTTGATTCTGCACCCATCAGGCACTCGCTAACAATTACTACTTGATCCATTTGAAACAAGAATTTTTTTGGATATTTAAGAATATTACACAGTTATTCTGAGTGAATTCAGTATAATAACTGCTTGTGCAATTTGGAATATTCCAGTTTTGTTTGGGGGGAGGGGTAATTAAAGACTCGAACGGTCAAAATAAATAAACGCATTAGTATTATTATTATTATTATTATTATTATTATTATTATTATTATTATTATAATAATAATAATAATAATGATGATGATGATGATGATGATGATGATCAGAAAATAATTATCATTGGTACTATCGTTACTATTGTTGTTATTATTATTATTATTATTATTATTATTATTGTCATTATTATTATTATTGTAATTATTATTATTATAATTGTTACTTTTTTTTTATTAATCATTAATATTTTGTATTATACCGATTAATAATCGAGGTTTCCTTTGTTCAGTTTAAGTGGCATTATAGCGCCCCACATTTGCAAGACATTCACACATTTGCAATTATCATTGCCACTAACTTTGTATTCTTTAAACTGAGGCTATCGTTAAGTTCTATTAAGTTGCTGCCGCCCGTGTTATATGTAATTCCGAGTGACAATGAAGCTTACAGAGGTTCAAAGAAAGCTTCTAATTTTCCAGTTGTTGTGTTTTCGGTGCTATTCCTCCTAAGTAATTTCATAACACTTGATGAGAGTGCTGTATTGCACCAGGCAAGCAAGCTTTCATGATTAGTTTATTAAGTCACAATAGCATTTCAATATTTCCACAAGATGTCCCAGATTTTAACAAATATTTGGCATAATTATAGTCCCAATGTCTGTAATACGCTTCATATCTAATAACAAGTATCATACATTTTGTTCGTTTCTCTGTGTCCTATGTATGCACATCAGAATATATATATATATATATATATATATATATATATATATATATATATATATATATATATATATATATATTGATTCGGCTGTGGAAAATAATTATATATATATATATATACATATATACGTATATATATATGTATATATATATATATATATATATATATATATATATATATATATATACATGCGCCGTGCCAAAATTATATTCAAATCGATATTTTTGTTCTAACTCCGATAGTTTTCAATGAACGTTGGTGAAACTTATCACGGTATACGGCAACACTAACGCATGCGCAAATATAAAATTGTAAGCTGATCGATGCAATAGCAAGCAAAGGGAAATTATTTTTGTGGCTTGCAGTTTTTTTCAGCGTTCCAACTTTATATGCAAGACGGGACGTAAAAATGTTTTAATCAATCTGAGAAGTCTGAAATTGTTCAAAGGCCCCATCATAAGATTTCCACCTAAGAAATTTCCAAAGAATTACACCGTGATCACCGTACAATCAAAAAATATTGTGCTTACTCTCAACTTTGCAACGGATCTTCTGACAAAAGGAACATTCGTAAGACATTATATCTGTCACGTCGAACAATGAGCAAGATACAGAGATACATTTTCTGTAACCCACTTAAAACTAGTAAAAATGTTTTTGAAAAGCTGGCATTCCTAATGTGCCCAAATGAACTCGTTGTCGTATCGTGAGGACGGTTGCAAAATGTGGGAAGTAAGAGGCCCGCCTTCAATTGAAGGATACCCACAAGAAAAACAGGATGGAATGCGCAAGAGATCACATGATGGTGTATTTTCAAACTGTTTTGCTCACCGATGAGTGTGGAACAACCTTTGATGGAACACATGAATGGAGGGGAGGATTGTGCCATAATGAGGGTCTACGTCCCCAGGAAATGTTGCATCCCTCTGCCTTTTCTACAAGTATTTTAGTGGTGAATGCTCTGACGAACTGCAATCATCTGTGCCCCCACGGCGTGAGCACCCTCGACAAACCCGACAGGCTGCTAAATCCCACCCCCACACTGTAGAGATCCCGAGATGTAAAATATATTTTTACTCCAATAGTTTCTTCCCCAGAACCGCTAGACTCTGGAATTCCATTCCAGGTCCCTGCTTCCCCAACAGTCCTGACGTGCAGAAGTTCAAGTTTAACGTGAACCGACATCTTATTGCCCAAATCCCTACATAGTACCCCAGTAGTTGTTGCCCCTGATAGTAGCCCCCTACAACAAAGTGACAATTGGCCTTGTTTGGGGTGAAAATTTAATTAAAAAAATATATATATAAAAGAAAATGATAAAACTAGATAAATATATTAATTATCAATATAATAAAATAGTTATTTTTTGTTAAAATAAACTATTCATTTTTATTTTAAAGTGGTGTGTGAGCTTTTTATGTATTTAAACAAATTACGCCAAGAATTTCAAAGAGATATCTGATATTAGAATGTATTCATATTAATAATGACCATTACATGATTATAAAGTATAATAATTTATGCAATAATAAATTTAATTTAAATATGAATAAACATTAATTATATATTAATATAACATTTGATAGAATAAAGAAGAATTCTAGCCAATAAAAAAATTATATATATATATATATATATATATATATATATATATATATATATATATATATATATATATATATATATACTACATTTGGTGCACGGCGTTGCCCGGGTGTTAGAGGTGTGTGTGTAGCAAAGTGTAAACGTGGTAGTAGGAAGACAAGCTCGAATCCGTACCGTGAAGGAGGAAAACGTGGCGTCTTTGCTGTTACGACAACCGCCAAACCGGAAGTGATGAAGGTTTAAATTAAGGTTATAAAAACAAAAAGAGAGGATTACTTTCGGAAATATCGGTGAAAAAAATGGCCTCTCCACGTTGAAAAGTGCCCAGTTGAGGGTGAAAACATTTATGTTGTTAGTCAATGTTCGGTATTTGTCGTCGAAGGTCGAGCTTCAAATCGATTCTGTTCTTGTGAAATTTCGTCGCCGCTGTCGAAAGTTTTTGGCAGACATGCAAATATACATACATACATTTATATTTTGGTAGCTCAAATTTTCGACGACATCGATTAAAAAGCTTGCCCTATCTCTGAATGCCATTTATATAAAATTACAAATGTTTAGACCAGAAATTGTCTAAGTAATTTGGTAGAGACCGACAGGCTGATTTTTTAAAAAATAGGCCCATATAAAGGCCCCTAAACATTTACTGTTTTGGGATCAAATCAAGTTATTTAAATAGATCCACTTTAATGAAACCTATATAAAAAATTGAAAATGTTTACACCCGAAATTGGCGGAGGAGTTGGGTAGAGTTCTCAAAGGTCAAATCTTTTAACTTTGATATCTTAACAACCCAATTTCTGGTTAAAAATGGAATAAAAATATTTCCCAAATCTCAACACCCTGTATATCAAATTTCGAGTCTGTAGTCCTAAAATTGACAGAGTTATTGTGTAGGGAAATGTACACGGACAAACGGAAAGACAGACAGAAAGATATACACTTTAACTCATATATATATATATATATATATATATATATATATATATATATATATATATATATATAATATGCGTGTGTATTAAAAAGGGTTTTTAGTGGTACCAAAATGTTATTACAGTTTTAAAAAGGATACATGAAGTCATTATTAGAATTTTAAGGAGGATCGATTGGGGGGTTAAATAGACACGAAAATAGTGAAAAGTCTATTCGACAAAAAAAAAAAAAAATATCGAATAACCTTTCTTTGTCTCAGGTGCGGTAATATGAACGATATATCACAGGCCATTCATTTAATTCAATTTATTTTTTTAGTTTCATCTTTCCCTCTGCCTCCATATTAATTTTGTGTAAATTGTTTTATTTTAAACCGAGGTAATATCTTGACAAGTGTCGGATGAAAGGTTCCTCGACGTTCCTTTTAATTGTTTTTAGTCGAACAGTATTTTCACTATTTTTCGTGTCTAAATATTTTTCTCCACCATCGATCTTCCTTCGAGACTTACCTTTCTTAAAACTTTAATATATATATATATATATATATATATATATATATATATATATATATATATATATTTAGTACTGTTAAATGAAGTAACCTTATATATATATATATATAAATATATATATAGGGTTACTTATAGGGTTATATATATATATATATATATATATATATATATATATATAAATATATATATATATATATATATATATATATAGGGTAACTTCATTTAATCACATTAACTAATATACAACGATAAAACTTCATGCGTGAAATTTCAACATTGCTCAATATAGGTAGGGCCAGGTAGTAAGTTGTGAAAATATATATGACACTTAATCTACACAGAATATTTCGCATTCTAGTCTCGTGAAAATACTTTGTGTAGCTTAATTATAGTATATATTTTTACAACATATATATATATATATATATATATATATATATATATATATATATATATACATATACATAGTAATGATGTTCGAATAAAATTAAGTGAATGCATAGACATATGTTTTACATGGACAATACATTTTTTAGTTCCTAGGTAAGTATATATATATATATATATATATATATATATATATATATATATATGTATATATGCAATTTAATTACCATAAATAAATGAATAAAATACTAAATAGAATATTTAAGTTGTGTATATATTAAAATAATTACAATTTATTAATATTAAGATTTTAGTGTCTTTACTCGAAAATCGAAAATGGCGTTATAAAAGATGAAATACGAATAATTTCAACTTCTTTTTCAATTTTCACATTTACTAATCATGCCCAAATTCATACAATTTTATTTTGCTTGATTAATAATTACTATTTTTCTTATTAGTAAGAGTAATTTAAGTTCATTGGATGCTATAATAATTGAGTCAATGTTTTATTCGCTAAGAAACAGTTTCTCTCAAGAATTGTATATGTCAACGAAATTTGCGGAATAAATTGTAAGATGGTCAACATCATCTTGCTTGGGATATACACATTTTATTTGTTATATGCTCTGTAATTATATTGAGTATCATAAATTAATGATTAGTATATTAAAAAATGAAATCATATATTTAGAGAGAGAGAGAGAGAGCGAGGGAGTGAGCGATAGAATATTTTAATCATGCATGATATGTATATATATTAAATACAATTTTGTTATGAAGAATAAGTATATATCTGTAGGATTGGAAGTTCTTCTGTTTCCAGTAATTAGTAAGAGTGAGATTATGAAAACTATTACATGCCCCATTTTATATTTAAGAAAATAATTATTGTAATAATTTTTAATAACTACTTTATCGTTATATACAGTCGTCTGTTTATGTAAGATTCTTGGGTGGAAAACTAATAAGCAATGGGGATACACAGATGTTTTGTATATGGTAATAGGCATCCAATGAAAAAAAATGTAATAAAATAATGGAAAACCTGTGTACATGATTCAGCTTAAAGCGCGTATTTTGTGTTCTTAAAATATTATTTATTTATTATTTCGATTGCTCTCAGATATTCCTAGTTTCCTTTATTATCTGCATACCTGTGTGCAAATTATTTCAGTCTAATGGCAAGTGTAATTGGCATCTCTCGGTTCAGTAAATACTTTTTAAAGATAAGAATAATGGTCCTGGCGGCGTAGTCTAAGCCTGAAAGACTCATCACAAACTGCGCAAAATGGAAAAAATACTACTTAATTATAAAAACCCATTTTATATTCTAACATGTCTATAACTCATATTTCTGCATGAATAGATTGCAGTTCAAATCTATGCATATATATTTAATAAAAGTTCACGTTGACCCTAGCGTGTTATAGTGTAACAAATTCAAAACCAATGACAATCAGGCCAGATAACATTGGTACATGAGCCCTCTCTAATTAATCAATCTTTTTTTGTGCTAAACAAATAACAGTTTGATTCCCACGAGAAAAGGCGACAAGAAAAGACGTGATATATTGACGCCCAATAATTAAAAGAAAATAAATGATCGTTTCTAACAAACGTAATTGCGAAAACGGATCAGACAAAATGGCATAGTGTACAGTGTTTATAAATTTACAACATTTATATGCGCGCGTTCGCATGCGCGTATATATATATATATATATATATATATATATATATATATATATATATATATATATATATATATATATATATATAGGTATGAATTTATTTATATATGCATATATATGCATGTATATATGCATATATATATATGTATATATATATGTATATATATATATATATATATATATATATATATATATATGTATCACTATGTCTGTGCGTGTCTGTCTCCGTTCTTAAAATTGTATTTCCTCCGAGACGGATGATCGTTGGACGACATGCAATAGCTCAAGAGATTGCATTTCTGGTACAGAATTATATTAAGGTTATTTAATCGATAAAAGTAATTGCTACGACTTAAAAGAAGGGTGCACAATTGAAAGCTATAACACCTTGAAGAGCTAGCACAATGTCGTCATTGTGCGCATGTGTACATCGAGTAAAAGATAAATATATGTATTAAGATATTTCACAACGGTATTGAAGCTGTTTCCCCGAGTAGCGTATCGAGTACTAGCACACGTGTTGCGGTTTCGATGTCCGTGAGTTCCTTTTTTTACATTGCGATATTCTTGATTTTTAAATGTTATATAATAAATACACAAGAACACTTTTATAAAAAAAAAATACGGAATAATATTTTGTGATTAACCTAAAGAAAATGTCACATTCAAAATATATATTATGTCTCAGCTTATTTCTTACATTCCATAAATCACGTAAATAATAATGACATTTGTATTGTATCTACTCCTAAACTAATTAACCGATCATTAAGAATATTAATTATATGTATATGTTTATATATTTCTATGTGTTGGATTCACAACTAAACTACTTGACAGATCGTTATGAAATTAAAATATGGTTATATAATTATATATTTGTATGTACTGGATCAACTCCTAAACTAATTAAAGGGGCATTTATGTTTATTTTTTTGTAATGGAATCACTTCTTAACTAGTTAACCGATCATTATGAATTTTAATTATGTGTATATGTTTATATATATTTTTTTGTATTGCAATCACTCCTAAACTTATTATCCGACCATTAGTAATTTTAATTATGCGTATATGCTTACATGTTTCTATGTATTGGATTCACTCCTAAACTAGTTAACCCATCATTTTGAATTTTAATTATCTGTATATGTTTTTTATGTATTGGAATCACTCCTAAACTTATTATCCGATCATTATGAATTTTAATTATGCGTATATGCTTACATGTTTCTATGTATTGGATTCATTCCTAAACTAGTTAACACATAATTATGAATTTTTATCATGTGTATATGTTTTTTTTTATTTTTATATTGGATCACTCATAAACTAATTAAGCGATCATTATGAATGATTAATTTACGTATATAGTTATATATTTTATGTATTGGATTCAATCCTATGCTAATTAACTGATCATTATAAATTGCATGTATTATATATGTACGTATATTTGTATAGACATATTCCAAAAGTCACATACAATGATCAGTTTTTTATGTATTTATGTGCACAAGAAGTATTATCAAAACATTAAAGCACTTTTGTAGTATAGTACTCATACAAAACAAAGCAAATCTTACTTGTGTTATGCATGAAAGTTATGAAAACCGAACATTACGTTTCATATTCGAGTAGTATGACTTACATAGAAGAAATAAGGCGCTTCTTAACTATAGCACACAGATAACAAAACAAATTCTTACCCCTGGCGTACAGAAAATGTGACACAACAAAAAATACATAATTTGTATCGATTTTTATTTATTTTTACATTAGAAAAATAGGGACTTGTACAGTTTCCTACTCGAAGAAGGGTGAACTTGTACAGTATAGTACCCATCTGAAAACAAAGGAAATCTTACGCGTGGATTGCATAAATAAATCCAAACCGAAAAGTATACAATATATTCGTTTAGTATGACATTTATATGAGAAAATGGTGCTTCTTTAATGTAGCACACTAATATAAAAAAAAAACTCTCACCTCTGACATACGGAAAAAGTTATCAAAACAGAAAATTTTGTAAACTCATCGAGAAGTTCTATCTTTATATTTAAAAAAAGGCACTTCTACATTATCCTACTCAATAAATAAGGTATCGGTGTAGTATAGTACTCATATAAAAAGAAATCAAATCCTATCTGTTATATGCCTAAAACCCATTAAAACCGAAAATAATGTAATATAATCGAATAGCATTGCATTTAAATGAGAAATAAGCTGTTTTTAATTAGAGCAATATATGAAATTAAAAAAAACGTTCTTACTCTGGACGCCGAGAAAATTTAGCACAACAGAAAAATACGTATCGAGTCCTTTAATTGTTACATTAGAAAAAACAAAGAATGTCTTATCTGTGACGTGCATAAGGTATCAACATCGAAAATCATGTAATATGTTCGAGTAGTATAACATTTATATAAAAAATTCCGTGCTTCTTTACTATAACACTCTTATGTAAAAACAAACACACTCTTACCTGTGACATACAACATATTTAGCACAACATGCTTATTTAAATAATTTTCAATATGTGTTGTACAAAACCCGCCCTAGGTAAGGAATTTTTTCCACCTACGTGTTGTAAATTTCTTGTCCAATGACAGGTTGGTACAATTATTCCATACATAGGTTTGTGATACCCGTCCTAAGGTACGTAAAATATTCCTTTGTTCAAGATGGCAAATGATACATAGACATCAACAGTTCCTCTATCCTGAGAAAAACACAGGCATTTTCAAAATTTTTCTCATCGTCTAATACGGTCGCTAGCTACGCCTGGTTGGCCTTGCTAGTATATATATATATATATATATATATATATATATATATATATATATATATAAGTGTGCATACATATATATCTATGTATTAATTTTTCTATCGATCTAATTATGTCTTCTGTTCTATCTTTTCACCACTCTCTTTCTTTCTTTCTATAAGAGTACCCACACACCCACACACACACACACACACACACACACACACACATATATATATATATATATATATATGTATATATATGTGGGTGAGTGTGTGTATGCGTGTATATATATATATATATACATACATGCCTATATATGTTACATATAGGGGTTTCATTAAAGGGTCTTATTATAGTGTTTGTCGTTGAGAGAAAGTCTTATTACAAGCGAACTCTTAGAAGAGAGAGATGTATGTTGTAAGTGACCTTGAGAGATTGTTCATGTTACGAGATATATATATATATATATATATATATATATATTAAATGTTCATTACTTAGACTAATAGATGGGTTTCTATGTGAAGCTCTTGGAGTGAGGAGATAGTGTTCACTGTTAAGACATTGTGTAGACATGATGTAGATTCTCATTGGGGATATGAGAAGTCGAGATGTGTATGAAAAGACATTTTATAACACAGATATATAATACAATTTTCATTTTACCTTTTTGTAAGAATCATAAAACAAGACAAGCTTTACAAAACACATGGTGAATTTATTTCTTCACGACCGGCCGTGATTTCCATCATCAAGAATTCCACTTCACATTTTAGTTTCAGAGTGACGTCTCGCTTCCTAGAAGACTGACTGTCTCTCTCCGAGTGTCTCCCCGACTGACCAACTCTAAAGTTTTTTGTCTATTCGTGGAACTTTCTATTTTCCGTGAGGTCATACACATGTTAAAAAAATGTGCTTTCTTTCACGTGTTCAGGACATCCGTGTCCAAAACTTTTCCTATTTCTACAAAAGGAATTTAACCTATACTCAATTACCTATTTTCCAATATGTTAAAAACATTATCTTATAAGCTGCATTCTTTCAATTTAATATTTCATAAACACTTGACAGTTCACATTCTTTTCTTGAAATATTTTATCTATATTCTAAACAAACGTTTGTCTTACAGTTTTAAATTCTCACGCATAATCTATTTCTAAACCTAAATTACGAGGTTCGAATTTCGTCTATTGCTATTTCATTTTCATTTTAACTAAGCTCTCTATTTTTATACTTACATGAAAAGGTACAGCCCTTATCATGTAACATCTATATATAAACACACATATATATATATATATATATATATATATATTTGTAATTATATTTATGTGCAAATATATATATATACACATATATGCGCATATATATGCATATAAATATATATATATATATTTGTATATATATTTTTATATACTAATATCCACATATGTATATAAATATATATATATATATATATATATATATATATATATATATATATATATATATATATATATGATTTATTTAGTCAAATTTACAGTAGGATTTTACTTTTAAAACTACAGTTCTGCGCTAGAATATAATGAAACTTTCTGATTTTTTTCCCAAATGTGATTGTTTTACTTTCGATTACTATAAGTAATTTTGCATGGATTTATTATTTTGTTTAGGTATTTCATCTTAGTTTGTTCTTATGTTTATGTATTAGATTCATTTTCTTGGTTTAAATTTATTTTATTCCTTTTAGTTTTGTGTATATTTTATCTAGTTTTATTTTTAATGTCTCATAAAATTGTCTTAATCGCAACGTTCTTTTTTTACACATATATCCTTTTTATTTCTAATGTTGTAAGTAAGGTATAATAAATTAATTAATATACAAGTTCAACATTTTCGGTAATGGATTACTAACTTTTTCCTTGCTGATATATTGTTAAATTTAATATGTATCATTTTCTTACCTCCTTAATAACTGTTGACTGTGTTGTGGTTTCAAATAGCTGTAATATAATATAAAACTTTTTTACCGGAACTCTCTTTATTTAAGGCTATGTTTTATTTATTATTTTTGTTTTGTTTTGTTTTGAAGTTTGTTGCACATTAATCTTCTTTTTTTAATCGGTGCGAAATTTAAAAGACGATCGAGTTTCTTTTCATTTTTCGGAGAATATCTCCTCTACAAGCAATGGTATATGTTTTCAACGCGTACATCATTAATATGCTGACTTCATGTGGCGTACTTTCCAGTAATTGCAGGCGAGAATAACCACTTTTTAGGAGGAGGTTTTGAAATTGATCAATAAAACTCATGTATACGCCCACTAGAATTCCTTATTTAAATATTTATTGCGGTGTACAATTTTAGAGAACTTAACAAGAATAAGGCATCCTCTATTTTACACCGGGTTTTTCTCAGGGGTATTTAGACATTATTTCCTAATTTGATGCGAAATACAATATTCTAGTATGTCAATCATTACATGAAACACGATTTGAGGTTCATAATTAAAACTGGGTTGCAAAGAATATGTTACGCCAGCTGACCGGTTTCTTCCTGATATTTCATGAGCTGGATCAAGGGATATGATTTTTATTAATAAAATCGAGTTAAATGCGAGACGAAATTTTTTAAAATAGCAATATAGTGTAATAAAATAAATAAAACTAATGAGATGCACTATATGTCTAAAATAACGATTCGCGTGATATCTACTAAAGACTGATCATGTTCAAACCGAATAGATGCCCCTTCCGCTTGCAGTGATTAGGCTTCTTCAAGCGAACGTGAACAGTCTCCAACATTTTCAGGTAATAGGTTGAATGAGCATTACTGACAATAGCGGATAAGGCTTTGCTAAATTGGTAGCCTACTCCAGGGTTTAAGCAAATATTTATCAGTAGAAATCCCGAATGTGCTAATAAGCATGTTGGTAGGTATATTCACTTTCTTTTGCTATGAATAGTCTTTTTGACTCTACTATCAAGTCTTAATGACGTCCAACCCCCGATGTTTCCACTGCAACTGATAGGATAGTATTAACGGTTTCGTAACGCACACAGCACGTATATTTGAAAAAAAGCAGTTTTCCACTGTTCAGTTAATTTGGTTGGCAACCTTCTCAGTTACTCATCCCAACAATGTTAATTGAATATTAATCGGATGTTTACTCACCGTACTGTTTTGATTTTTACAAAATCAATACTTTACCTTTTTGCTTACTGACCTAAAACAATCAAGGAGGCACAAGAGCACGGTACCACATTTATGCTATATCACTTGATTTTAGTTAAAAAAAAAGTAATCCCTCAATCAAGTTTATGAAAAGTGAAGGCAAAACAGATCGGCTGATCTCCCCCTATTAATTTCTCATCGTTGCTCTATTTTTAATAATGAAAATATAAATGCCCTTCCTGCCATGATTGCAATAATTAAACATTATTTTAGGGATAAATTGTAATTCACATCAATTGTATCTGCACAAAGAAACAAAACGAGGTCTTTGATTTACATCCTCATTATATTAGCAAACTTAATTAAATAATTTTAAATATGTGTTGTCCATAACATGCCCAAGGTAAGGATATTTTTCCATATTCGTGCTGTAAATTTCCTGTCCAATGAAGGTACAGTCATTCCATACATATGTTTTGTAAGACCCGTCCTCGGATAGGTAACATGTTCCTTTGGTTAAGATGGCAAATGATACATAGACATAAAAAATCACTCTATCCTAAGAAATACAGGCATGTTCAAAATTGTTCTTATCGTCTTATACGGACCCGTATGTATCCTGAGAAGTGGTATTGCTTACATCTATTTTGTATTCATTGAGCTTTTTCTATTATTTACCTTGGGTGCCATTAACCTATGCATGATGGGAGTTTTTGCAGGGAACAGTTCTTATGCCTGCTTTATAAATTTGTTTACTTGAGGATGTTTTTTTGTTTTAAATGTGTGCTTTATAGTTTTTGGTGTGGTTTGTATGATTTGGATTCCGAGTTTTCTTAATGTGTGTCAAATTATTCCATTTATACTAATTATACTAAATTATTGGCATTTATACTAAATAGGTAGTCATCAATTAACAAAAATCATATACGTATATCATATTAAAAATTAATAACATTATAAATATTAATAATTGCTATATACTTATATAGTTGATTATTATTCCCGTTATGTCTTATAAAAGCATTCTCTTAATATTTAAAATGTTTAAAACCTAATTTTAATTATACTCATCGATAGACATGGGAGAAAACTCATGAACGTAAACTAATTCGCTAATACTTTTTGAAAATAAAATAGTTTATTTATACTTAACTGTTTTATGTTCTTTATTAGAAGAGTTGTTTAATTTCACTATTACACGCCATTCAATTTATGCATAGTTCCCATATTTTCCCGATTAAGAAAAATTAAGAACACGAAAGTACTAAAATATACATCTATGCATAAATATAAACGAAATTCCTCTCTGAGTAATTGTAATACCGAGTTCCATTTGATATATGTGCTAAATGAAGCTGTAGCACATTCTGATTGTGTAGACTGCAAAAATATCTACCGGGGAAAAATAAAATAAACATCAATTGACATTCGCAGGGTTAATCTAAAAAAGAATTATAACAATTGAAATAGTGTACATTCAGATTGTAGACACTTTTTATTTTAACTTTTTTCTGTATCCATCTGTTGGTAACTCGGTGGATAACGAAGCGGGATTGATAAATTATGACTAAGGCTTGATTTCTAAAAGTTCTGGTGCCGATTTACCTGATGGACTTTAAGTTTTATTGTTTATAACTTTCGAAAGGGTAATAAACAATACAAATTTGCTGTTTACTATCAAATAAGAAATATTCATGATTTTAAAATTTTACGACTATGCATGGCTGCAAGAATGCATATATATATATATATATATAATATAAAAATAAAATAAAATAAAAATAAAAAATATAACACGGAAATTACATAATTGTCGAAGCAATAATTTATTTCAACCTTATGGTATTTTCAAGCATCTAAATCAGACAATTACATTTTTGATACTGAAAAAGAAAAGAAAAGATCGGGCTTCGACCCCCAAAAAACCAAAGGTGGTGGTAGTAGCAATCCACTTAATACATTTATAGAGAGGGTGGTAGGGATTTAAAAAAATAAAAATTAAAAATTAAAAATTACAAATAAAAATATTAGATTAGACACTTATAAGCGGCAGCTCGATGTAACCATAGATACACACACACACTCACACACACACACGCAACACATACACATACACCTACACCCACATACACACAGACACGCCTCTAAGATGTACGTTCTGACATGTAAATGCCTTGACACGCGTTTACTAACCTAGGAAGAAGGGGCGAAAGTATACGGATATATAGTGAAAGAAATAGAACAGCGCGTAATGGAAAAAAGAAGAAAAAAAAGAAGAAAAAAGAGGAAGAAAAGAAGAGGAAGCAGTGATCTAATGTTAACTGTCATATTAGTCTAGAAATTCTGAGAAAAGTAAGGGAAATAAACTGGATGTTTGTACACGCGTCCTATAGTAAATTGAGTCATGGAAAGTAGGTCTATTAAAAGATAAATAAATTAATAAAAAAAAAAATAAATAAATAAAAATAAGAAAATAAAAATAAAAAGAATATTATATATAAAGTTTTAAAACTATCTGTATGGTATTATGTAAAAATTAGTTAGAAATATATATTATCTTATAATTCATTTAAATATTGTATTCGTAATATAATACTATGAATTTAAAAAATTGAGTCTTATGTATTTAATATTTTATATATTTTCATGTAAATAATTTTATTGGGGATTATAGCGGTCGTTGTAGTTAATATTTCAATTCTTAATTGATTAAGAAGTGGGAAATTGTAATATTGATCGCCCCCAATCCGATAGGACGTATCTAGTTTCGGTTAATATATACTTTTATTCACTCCGTACAACAAAATTATTCTCATGCACGCATAAAGAAATAAGTAAAATAATTATATTTTTGTGTTGATTTGTATCAAATCTAATAATATCTATTTTTAGTATTTGGTCTTTTTGACTTAACTCAGTTTAATAACTAATGTATTATCTGCAGAGAAAAATTATTATCTTAAGGATATCTCATTTATTTATAAGTAATTTGGATAAACCAGGTACTTCGTGAAATATATATATATATATATATATATATATATATATATATATATATATATATATGCCTAGCTTAGATTTCGGACAACAAATCGTAAAGTAGTTATTATCGAGTATATACCGGACAACACTATAATTGCCAGTGGGGTGGGGTAGGATGGTTTATCGTAACTAATCTAGTGGTGTTAGATTCGGTGTCTTTACCATTATAGAATTCTCTGTTCGTCGGATCTAGAGTTATTGGTTATTTTAAATTTACATTTATGTCTACATCTGGCCATCAGTTCATCTCGTTTGTTTAGGAGATTACTGTGTTGGTACTTCAGGATTCTTATTTTTTCCTCGAGGCATACACTGCATCTCTGCCTAAAGCCGTTTGGAACGTCCGAATGACATAGGATTGACCATGAAATCACTGGGGATCGATTCTCATTTTTTAATAACCACCATTGTTTAGCTAACTCGGTTTTATTCTTAAGTTCTGGGTTATTGAAAGAATGTTTGTGGTCATAAAAACGTTGTTTCCAGCTTCCGGCGGAGATACCGAAGTAAACTTTTTTGTCCCTGTTATTATCTTCTGGGTGGATCGTAGCTTCATAAACCACGCACTCAACTTTACAATTACCGTCCAGTGGGCAGTTATTTTTCACTTGGCAGTTACATTTGTCTACTGTCGCCTTATTTCTATTAGAGTTGTTTAATATTTTATTATTATGAGTGCTAATTATTCTGTCCATGTTTTTAGTGCACGAGTAACTTATTTTAATTGTTTTTCTATTAAATATCTTCCTAAGTGGATTATTTATGGTAAAATGTTTATCTATTAGGTTCAAAAATACTTTCCCTATGTTTATGTTGGATAGTTGACAGTAAGGGGGATTAAACCATATTATTTTCCGGCCTCTGTTCTTAGATTTATTTTTGTTTTTATTTTCCTTCTTAATATATGTGAGTTTTTCACTGTATCCGCTTATCTCTAGTGCTCTACTGTATAATTTTTATTTGCTTCAAAAATTTCTTTGTTAGCCGAAAGTTTATTAATCCTAGTGTTAATCGTTTTAGGTATTTGTTTAATTATGCAACTTGGATGGTTAGATCTAGTATTAATATAAGAAGGTGTGTTATTATCTTTATTGAACGGCTTGTATATCCCCTTTCTTAAGTCTAGAGTTATGTCTAGATAATTAACTTCTTTACAATTTGGGGTAATATCTATTTTAAATCCTAGGTATTTGAAGGCTCTTACTAATTTTTTATGTATTTTCGATACCATGGGGCCGTCACTATTAGGGATAACAATTAGTCCATCATCCCTGTATAATCCCACTTAGTTAGGCTCTATAATTCTGCTAATAGTGTACATTATAAATATGCCCACTAGGTCGGCAATCTGGGCTGAGTCAAAAGCCCCCATCGGGACGTCAAACTCGTTGTTATTCGATTTGATCCATGTTTCCTGATTGTTTAAAAGGATGGATCTGCGACAAGCCATAATCAGTTTTACCTGATCATCGGATACATCCACGAAATTCCTAGCATAATTAATGCTGTTCATGAGTAATTCCTTGGAAATTGAGGGATAGAAATCCATGATATTGAATTGGATGAAACAAGCATTTTTCTTATTTTCAATCGATTTAAACCATTCGATAGTATCCGAGGAATCCTTCCACAGATTGAATTTAGTGGCCTCCAGGGTTACCTTAATAATGTTCCTGATAATCTCCCTAGATACATGACCGAGTTCCGATTTAGTGGAGTTGATCAGTCTAGACTGCTTCTTGATGTGGAAATTTTTCTTGTGGTCCTTGATGAGTATGTATGCGTTACTCTTATCTATTTTTCCCACTCTATCTTCTATACCCAGTTTGGATGCAAATACTTTGGTTTCTTCATTGATTGTATTTTCAGTGTCGAGGGTATCCTTTTTATAACTATTACAGATGTTCTCCAGAATAGTTTTCCTGTATTCAGATGGGCACATCTTGTAAATATTCGTTGATTTATCAGCCTTCACCAACACTTTGTTAGACTTTTTAATCTCTGCGATGTCATTTTTCAGGATTGACTGGAATTTGTTTGAATGCCTCCGGAACTTAATTCTTTTAACTAAGTCAAATAGATCAGTCTCGAATGGCTTTAAAGCCTCGATGGGTTTACATGTATTCTGAGATCTGAAATTATAGGTTTCCTTGGAGTTATAATCCTCATTTCTTAAATAGAAATATGCTTTCCATCTCATTCTATTGGTAAAATCCGTTATTCTGTCGATCAGAGAGAAAGTGAAGCTGTGTAAGCTGGGAAAAGGTATATTTTTCAGCGAATACGATGGTGTGAATTTTTCCATCTTCAGTTCAAAATTGAGGTAATTCCGATACTAGAATTCCTGGGATATGGAAACTAAACTAACCCTTTCCCCCCCTCTCTCTCTCTCTCCATCTATATATATATATATATATATATATATATATATATATGAATTCAATTATGAATTTCACATTTGAATATAAGCGTTGTTTCTCGATGATGTTTCTAGTTACGAAATGTTATAAGATCGAAATATGCACATGGCTGTGTAGCAATAATTACTGAAATGTACAAACAAATTGAATATATATATATACATATATATATATATATATATATATATATATATGGTAAAACTGGAAATTAGTAAAAACCTAAAGAGAGTGTTCAATACAATAGTGCAGAGCAAATATGTGTTTTATTTTTTTTATTACCGTTTTATCTGTGTGGTCACATATGTTTCAGATGTTGGACCATGTTTCCGATCGAACAGCCTCGTCAGATCTTATAGAAGTGGTTGTTAGTATTGGGAAGAAGTTTTGGAGAAGAAATACAAAAAAAAGAGAAAAATGGGGGGGTGAGGTAGGAGATAATAAGGGGGAGGGAGACGTGTATTGACAATATTTCAGTTTTGAGAGTGAAGATACATCAGATTGTATTGTGTGTTGGGGGTAGCAGATTCAGGAAGGCGTGGTTGGAGATATATGGGTATAGGGAGGGGGAGGTGGGGATAGGATGCTTACGAAGAGAAAAGGGAGGGGGACACGGAGAGGATATATGTACATGTGGCTATATATATTTGTGAGTGCATATATGTGTATAAGAGTTATGTGTATGTATGTCTGCATATGGATCCATGTATGTCTGCATATACATTGTTTATATATATTTGTGTGCCTATATGTCTGTATATGGGTGTGTAGAAATGTATATATATATATATGTATATGTCTGTATGTGTATGTGCGCGTGCGTTTACGTATGTATTATAAAAAATAACCCATTGTAAACTGAAATGGACAAGTCGAGGTATAGCGACCACGGAAATTTTAAATGAACCCTGTACCTGTCAAAAACACACATCTAAACTAACCCTTTCCCCCCCTCTCTCTCTCCATCTCTTTCCCTTTCGCTCTCCCTCTCTTTCCCTCTCGCTCTACCCCTCTCTCTCATCTACTTAATATACCTTACTGAACAAGCAAAAGCCAGTTGAAATTTAAAACCCTAAAATTGAAACCACCCCTCCCTATATTCATATATCTCCGACCACGCCTACCTAGATATGCTACCCCCACACACAATACAATCGAATGCATCTTAACCCTCAAAACTGAAATATTGTCAATAACCGTCCCTCCTTTCTTATTGTCTCCTACCTCCCCCCCCCCCGTTTTTTCTCTTTTTTGGTCTTTTGTATTTCTTTTTAAACACTTCTTCCTAATATTAACACTCACTTGTGTAAGGTCTGACGAAGCTGTTGGATCGTAAACAAGGTTCAACATCTGAAACATATGTAAGCAAACAGATAAAACGGTAATGAAAACATATATATATATATATATATATATATATATATATTTATATATATATATATATATATAAATGTGGTGTGTGAGTGTTTTTATACGTGTATGTTATGGGTCTTTATTTTAAAGGAGCTGTTAAAAATCGCCACAAAAACTTACAGATGAAGCCATATAACTATTTCCTCACACGGGGTTTGTTCCGAAACATGCAAGGACCGCTGCGAAGAAGATGGGTTCTCTCTTCCGTGTTAGAAAGCTATTAACGCCCGAAAGTATCCTATACCTCTATGAGGCCACTATTCGCACATTTATGTAGTATTGTTGTCATATTTGGTCTAGCGCATCTGCCACTTGTCTCCTGCTATAGACAAGGTTCAAAAGAGAGTCGCCAATCCTATAGGTCCTTAACTGTCATCTAAACTTCAGCATGTCCCATCGACGAAATGTTGCACCCCTTTGCCTGTTCTACAAGAACTTTAACGGGGAATGGTCTGACGAACTGCAAGCACTTGTGGCCCTCGATGTAAATACCCCCGACAAATCTGTGAAGCAACAAAACCAACCCCGTTCACGGTAGAGATCCCTCGATGTAAAAGAGCCTTTTACTCAAGTAGTTCCTTCCTCAGTCATGCTAGACATTGGAATTCCATTCCGGGCCCCTGCTTCCCCAGCTGTAGATACATGCAGAAATTCAAGTTTAACGGGAACCGGCATCTTACTGCCGAACTCCCGACACAGTACCTCTGATGCTTATGTACCTGATAGTAGCCCCTACAACAAAGTAGCAATATACCTTGTTTGGGGTGAAAATGAAGTAAAAGAATGTATACTTTTTTATATTAATAATTCTCAGTCTATAATTACACTTACTTGTGTCCGATCCAGGATATAATATAATAACATTTAGATATAACATATTGTAAAATGTTATTTCAATTCGATAGCAAGTATTATTACTACATACATCATCAACTGATTAATTATTACTACGCGTATCTCTACATCTATTTTGTTACAACGTCTGCTTAATACATTTTAACAACGGAGACGCTTTTTTTAATAAAATACAAAAACATTAGTCTTTATAAAATCTACCTTTTCGAAAATATAAACAACATGAATTAATTCCTGTCACATGCAAAAGATTTCATCCATAAGAAGCTTTCTGTCAAAAGTTCAATGTAATCAGATAAAAATATGGACGGGAATGACGTGGGATTAAAAGTAATTACTTTAAAATGAATCAATAAAATATTGTCTCATTATGCGCTCCATGCAGTGATTTTGCAAAAAAAACTTTTAGTGACTTATTGTCCTGAAGAGCAATTTTAAATAAAACTCACACACACAGACATATACTCATAGCATTAAAACTCACTGTAAATAGGCGGCATTATAGGAACTGTCAAGGTAATCACTTTGAAAATATGTATTATAAAGATTATTATTAGAAATATATATAAATATATATTATATATACATATATATGCATATATATACACATATATAAATATATGCATGCATATATATACATATATATATAAATATATACATATATATATATGTATAAATATATATATATAAAATATATTTTAGTCATCGACATACAGATCTGTTTCGTTGTTTCACAACTCATCAGTGCCGCTAGACTAAAACCTATCCCAAGCCGAGGATCTAACCTAGAACCGTCGTGATTACAGTCGGCAGTTCTACCTCCTGACTACGGAAGCGGTGGCCGCAAATTAATTTGTCCGAATTTCTATTTAAATAAACATCCGTCCGCCGCTCGTAGAGGGCTCAAACGTTTATTTGTAAACAAACCGCGAGCTTCGCATTTTTTCAGCTAAATTAAGTGGCGAGTGAGATTATTTACGATAGTGCTCAACTGAAGAGGGGAGCTTTATAAAATATATTTTAGTCATCGACATACAGATCTGTTTCGTTGTTTCACAACTAATCAGTGCCGCTAGACTAACACCTATCCCAAGCCGAGGATCGAACCTAGAACCGTCGTGATTACAGTCGGCAGTTCTAACTCCTGACTACGGAAGCGGTGGCCGCAAATTAATCCGTCCGAATTTCTATTTAAATAAACATACATACATATATATATAAATATACGCGTATACATATAAATATATACATATATGTATATAAATATATACATATATATGCATACATATATACATATATATATACATATATACACACACCTATATATATATGTATATATTATATATATATGTTATATATATATATAAATAAATATAAATAAATATATATATATATATATATATATATATATATATATATATATATAATTTATTTAGTCTAATTTTCAGTAGAATTTTACTTGTAAAACTTACAATGTGCGCTGGTATAAAATGGAATTTTGTGATTTTTTTTTATTTTACAAATGTAATTGTCGATTACTATGAGTAATTTTTCATGGATTTTCTATATGTCAAGTATTTCATGTTTGGTTGTTGAAACCTTTAACAACAACAACAACAACAACAACAACGTATATTTATTTAGAATATATGAGCAAACATACATTTCTTTGTTTGCTAATTCAAAAACGTTCAATGATTTCTTTGCAAGTTTGTTATACCATTGTAATTTTATACGAGTGCATTTTAGATACTCACAATAAGTTCATTTTACAATATTAAACATATTAATAACTGAGATAATATTTCCAGATGAGGAACGTGGGATATTACATGCTGCAGATCTTTTGTTTCTATGCTTTAATTTAAGTTCCCTTTTGTTTTAAGTGGTTAGTATAATATGGAGGGACTCCTTTCATTTTCCATAGCTATAACAATTATGCACATCTAGAAGACATATATTTGCATAGCCAAATTGTAACGTCATTTCATTGCTATTCGTTCAAAATAAAAACTATGCTTCAATTTAGCAAATAGATGAAAATTAACAGATATATATATATATAACAAAAAAAATAATTTTGCTTGATTTATTTTTTCCCCGATGAATCTCGTCGATAATTTAGATGGAATTGTGGATTTAATTGTTGTTTGTGTTTTATATTTTCTATCATAATATGCACATGCACACCTACATGTCCAAGAATTGAAGCATGTGTAATATTTTCTGTTTACAAATTGGTTTTCTTTTTTTAATAAAATAATTAACACAAAACTTATTTTCCCTCAAATTTTACATTTTTTTAAATGATTCTTTCTTTTTTTTTCTGATTGTATTTCATTATTTTTGTTTAAAAAGTTATGAGATGTGTTCCATTTTTTATCGTTTATTTTTGATGTTGTAATTATTTTGTTTGTTTATTGTTTTTACACATATTGATTTTTGATCTATATATTACGTTCTGAAACATTTTGTCTATTTTGATTTTTTATATACAGAGTATTTTTATGAATAGAAATTTAAAAATAAAAAGATATCTTCAGTTTTTGAGTAGTGGTCACTCAAAATTTAACACTGCCGTATTTTCACCTGTAGTTTATTTTAAACACCAAGTATAAAGTACCCTTATATTTGTTATATTTTTCTCTGTTGACATGGCTTTCAGTAGAGTAAACTTAGATCGTCGTGCGTGCAGAGATAATAGTATCCGGAATAGTTGCAAGTAAAATTCAGGAAAAACCGGTGTTAGAAAACGAGCATAGAGGACAAACTCTATGCAAATACGTGTTTATTAATCAACAGAGATAGCGGTCGCCCTCGTAAAGGGTGTATTATCCCGGAACAGCAATCAGGTTCTGAATCTTAAGACCTGCTTTGTTTTCAACAAGATAAACGCGACAAGCTGGCAGTTTCTGAACACATTAACAGGAGCCAGCACATAAACGTCCACCATGACTCTTTGCTCAACAATTAGAAAACTGAAATCGCTCAACATTTCGGTACAACTCCACTGATATATTGAGCCACTAGTTACTTATTCAGAGCATTGTTTTTTCGTAAGTATGTGTAAATTTATAGATGAAATAATGTAAGCTACTGTTTTGCTGGAAACATTGAAGTGCCTCCACTCGGAGATCCTCAAATACATTAAAAACTCTGTACACTAGCTATGCCACTGAATCTGAATTAAACATCATGAACTAAAAATTATCTGGTAAAATGATGTTGTTCTCTACAAAAGTAATTACAACAAATATTTAAAATGAAAGAAAACATTTAACATAAATCGTTTCTCGACTTCTATTGCTAGATGTGCCAAACAAAATGACATACATAAATTTAATCGCTAATGGCAAAGATAAACTGAACATATACTGTGGAATTAAACACGGCGAATTCTTACGCATCTCCAAGAGTTACGTCAAAATAAATCCAATTCAGTGGAGTTGTTCAAATTTGCAATTGAAAAATATTATTTGATACATACAATAGTATTATTCATGCTGACAAAATACATGCTGGTGAACATGTACGAAGATTAAGGGTTCCAACTATCGGCCTGGTCATCGTCCTTAGAGTCAGAGATCTTATCTTCCTAGATATATTTTACTTAATCAGAGAAATGATCAATCGACAAAAATGGCAGAAACACATAGACTACGATGTAGTGAAATATCCACAAATAATTTGAAACGGTCTGAACTTGATAAATAATCTTAGTCGTAAGGAAAACAATAGCAAATTAGGTCTAATGAAATATCCATACTGATTAATCTTTCGAGACCCGTTCTTAAATTGTATTAAATGAGCGCCAATTAAAAACAACAAGTTATCGTATTATCCCATTCATATCAGGACTATTTTTGCTGTCAAGTATATAATAATTTGCGCTAGAGTGTTTTACATTATTGCAGTACAATCAACGTTTGAATTCCATTGCAAAATTGTTATAGTTAAACAGCCATATCATATCTATGAGTACATGCAAGATTAACTCCTCAGATGTTCATCCAAATTTTCGCCTTTCCTACTAATTGCATGTACACACAAATCTAAGTATAATACAATATGAATACAACAAAAATCGATAATTTGATATGCGCTAAAATACCTAAGGATTGCATTTATACATACATTTTGATAAAAAAATATAATGCGCGGAGCGCACTTTTATTAAATCCTCAGTTTCTATGAATGAAAAGCGTACAAACTCCATTATTAGTATCCAACACTGTTACACTACTGATGTATACAATTTACACAGCATGGGGTAAGTAGAAGATGGCAGTAAATGCGCAACTATACAAATATTAAATTGTAAGAGGTAAAGTTGTATTTTCCCTTATATCAAATACTATCAAAATCTCCAAGATAGAACATAAACGTAGGATATTTTCACTCAGATTAAATACGTTCATAAGTGCGTTGACAAAAGCTTCGATGGGAGAGTTTTGAGAACCAATATGCCTAAAACAATAGATATTGTTTAGCCAGGAATTAACAGTGATCGGCGAGATCGCCATCGCATAATCTACACATCTACGTATAGGCAGTTTTATTCTAGGTCGTTTGCAACAAATGAATAATACAACAAGAAAAGGAGTATGTCGGCTGTGAGATTCACGAACTTTCTAACCCGTTTTCTAATTTAATATCAATCCTTCTCTCAAGGTATAAAAGTGAGTTTCACGGATAGTAAAAAAGGCAGTGTGTATGATAACAAAAGATTAATACATTAGAGTAGTTTTATTACAATAAATCCTAACTCACATAATGTATATACAATGCTCAATAGGCTAACAGAGGGGGCAAGTGAAAGAACAAAAGAAATAATGACATGAAAAATGGTTAGTTGATTCAAAATACAAAAACATGTTTTGATTATAAATGTCAGTGAGAAATATTTAGTAAAATGTTGTTACTAAGTAAAAAAAAACACGTGCTACTTAGCTTGAATAGGTAATCAGTATCCCGAAAAATAATGAAAAAAAAAACATGGATAGTCTCGAAGTTTCTGATAATAATGTGATAATTATGAAATATATAGTCTGCGGATTTTTCGTATCATTATTTGTTTATTTTTTCGTTCTGTTTATATTGATATTTACTCCTTTTCTTTTAAATGCTCCTCTTAATATTTTAGCGAATACTTCATAGTGGTTGGGCGTCCAGTCAATTATTTTGTTATCTGATGTAAGATTCGAGATAATAGGTGTCTGGTATTTATGATGCTGGACCCTCCAAATCTAAGAAGACAACGCACCAAGGACCCCATTGCATTCCTCATCAATAAAGGGAAAAAAATAATCAGCTTCACCTCGTGTCATTCATATCCGTCTAGGTAAGCGTGGGCGCATGGCATGCGTGTGTATATGCCCCGGCTTAATATTATAGCTTTGGGGGCACGGTTTTGAGGTGTCTATACCGGAAAATGCAGCGTATAATTCGCTGACAATATTCCCTCCTCCCATGGGTTCCTTGCTCACAAATACAGTTTTAATAAACCTTTTTTGGTTTACCCACTTTTAATATTATATTTTATTTATTTTTTAATTGGAATACAGAGAAGTACTAGGAACAAGAGAGGGAGTAAAATAACGAAGAATGAGAGAAATTGGTTGGGGGTTCTTTGTGTGGACTTTTTTCCAATATGATTTAAAGTTCGTGATCGGACAAAGGGAGTGGCACTTTAGTTTTGTTTTTTCTAACACTAGTCTCATTCGACTATTTCTTCGTTATGGCTCCAGTAAGATTTTACGTAACAATCTCAATTAATTCAGAATATAAAGCTGGAAGTTACATAAGCACTTTTTATGAGTTATAGCGAATACTTTTGTTTTCCATTTGAAGAGCGTAGGGATGTTGTCCCTTTTATAGTACATATTAAAAAGAGTATAGCTATAGAGATTCATGTATAAACTAGCTCTAAATCCATTGGTTTAAACAGTAATATTATGTCATATTAACGCATTTGAAACACACACTGCTTTATTTTAACGTGCGTATGTATTTCCCATGTGTGTCGAAAATAATTTAAAAATAAGAAAATAACTACATTAAAAGGCAGCTAGTCGAAATATAATATCACATATTAAAATATATAACAATAACCAGGTTGTACATTATATATCCCAAAAAATATTAATAATTTCCTTTAAATGCTGTTGCTAAATACCTATTTGTCGAACGCCCATTAAAACCACTGAAAGTTATCAATGTCGCTAAGCACGTAATTTTTCGCGGTGGAAATAAAGACTCCAATTTACTGAAAAAATGAAAGACATTGGTATATTTGCATTAATGATTTTTGTAACCAATAACATCTTATTAAATGTCATGCAATGTTTGCAGCAATAATCGCAAACAGAGTTACAGAAGCAATAACATCACGTATATATATATATATATATATATATATATATATATATGTATATATGTATATATATATATGTATATATACGAGCATATAGTTAATAAAACATGTTAAAAAACACTTTGAAATGAGTTAAACATATATTTAATCTGAAAAGGAAACAATAGATAAGTGGATAGTCTTTAATCCGCGGAATTTCGAAGAAATAATTTCCTTCTCATCAGAGCGTAGGAATTAGCAAAACGCCAGATCAGATTTTGCAGGACCGGATTTGGCATGTAAAATATTTTATATATATATATATATATATATATATATATATATATATATATATATATATATATATATATATATATATATATGTTATTATATATATATATATGATATATAAATAAAAGTCGATATATGTTGATATATATATATATTTATATATCGACATGTATAAAAGGGCATGCTATATGCGCATTAACGGGAGAGACAATACTAAATATTGCAGATCAGGAATACGAAAGACTCTCGTATATATAAAAAAAAACATAAAGTAATAAATGTATATATATATATATATATATATATATATATATATATATGTGTGTGTGTGTGTGGGTATGTGCGTGTGTGCGTGTGTGTATATATATACAGTCGGTGGCAACATATTTTATATATTGTTTTTCTTGTTTTTTTTACGAAATATAAAGTTAATTCTAATGAAATTTTCACTCAATCTTTGAAGATATATTTTCCATATAAAATAGAAACTGAAATAAACATACATTTAGTAGACAAATATTTATTTACAAAATATCAAATTACCAATAAGCAAAAGTATTTAACACATTGACCAATTTCATTCGCTAGCAGTCATGTCATCTTTCTACCATATTTAAACCAGTCAGAAATTTCATTCTTAAGCAGTTACTTTATCATCTTACAATATTACACCCAATCACAATGTAACGCATAGTTCTGACCCCTTACACACCAGTTGATAACAGCTCTCAGCCACTGTGCAAATCGTTTTTTTTTTCCTTACAGTTGAAATATGGTTAATACAAAGGAATAAACTAAACCTCAGCAAGGCATAAACATGGAAAGGGGTACAGCAAATTGCTTCAGCATTTAATTTGATGGTGAGTACATAATGGGGTGTTTAAGGAAATCTGAAAACAATGGATAATCATACTGAAAATCACGTTAGAACTAGTTGGATACGTAAATTTAATGGTGTTAAGGTTTGCTAGAATGCTCATAACGTGAGGAGTGAACCATATTTGAATCGGTCATGAATTCCAAATGATTTGAAGGAAGCAGATATTGAAGTAAGCAAGGACACAATCACGAGATCCTGGATTCTGGATCACCACCAAAAACCTCCATTGTTGAGTCTTAGACATATGAATGATCGTTTGAAATTTGTTTATAAATATCAATGTGAATGGGATGATTTCTAGAACAAAGTTATTTCGTAAGATGGAACAAAAGTGGGAGCTTTTCGGAAGAAACATTTGCATTAGCCAAAAAAGGGCACAGTATTTAAATCATCTACTGCCATGTCTACTGTGGAATTAGAGGGTAAAAGTTCTTTGATTTGGAGTTGCTTTTCTATGAAAAAATAGTTGAGGAAATTGAAAACGTTAAAATAAAAAAAAGGTGAATGTAGCAAAATGCTAGAAGAGTTTGCCAATGCATTTGTTCAAGAGTGTCGCAGATTTAGGATTGAGCCTTGATTTTTATCTTTCAGCAAAACAATGATCCTAAGTACAAGACGAGAATAACTGTGAAATAATTTAAGGATAATTGGATTAGTGTTCTACAGTGGCCTAGCTAATCATCCGACCTAAATTTCATGGAACATTTTTGGACAACTTGGAAGTTAAGGGTGCATGAAAGAGATCCATATAATATCAAGGAATTGAAGAAAGTTTACAAAGAAGACTGGCTTAAACTACCGAAAAACATTTGTAAGAAATTATTTGACAGTTATGGAAAACCTTTGGAGAACGAAGAAAAGAACGGACGTAAAACTTAAATATTAGTAAATGTATTAAATACGTTTGCATATGAGTAATTTTATTTTATGTTAAATATTTACTACATATATATATATATATATATATATATATATATATATATATATATATATAATAGTACAGAAGTTCAGAAAAACATAGGTACCGTCAGTTTCAAGCCCAACATTAAGAGGACCAGTTAATGGTAAAACGTAAATGATGTTAGGCTCTCGTCAGCCATGTTGTTTCTGTCTCTCTTATATCGAAAAAAGTGTTTCTTTGTAATCGAACACTTTGTTGGAATTCTTTTCCACAAAAACAGTAAACATGCATATATATATATATATATATATATATATATATATCCCTTTTAGTTTTAGATGGAATATATATGTTCAATGATTGCGTGTAAATGTAATTAAAATTAAATTGATATAGGTAGAGAATGCGAAAAAAACAATGGACCAAATACTTTCGTTACACAATGTATGTATATAACCACGTCTGATATAAAATACAAGATATACATACATATATTGACTGCACTGACATATTTCACATACAAATGTTATATACTCCTCAGTAGCAAACACAATTTTGACAGTTATTTTAACAGTAAATATACTCTCATTCATCTAAACCTATTTTTGCGAAAGTTATGCAATTACAACAAAATAGATCGCAATTCCCAATTCAACCGACGTTTACATTAAACATCAACAAATAGCAAAGGCAATATTTATTATTTTGCGGTTTAGAATTACATAATAATTGCTTCTCACATTAACATCCATATGTTTCGTGCTTTTAAGTCGACACCGTGCAATCTATATTAGCACACGAAATAGAATAACCAAAATATTACGTACTTATAGTTATTTTGAAATAAGTCATAAAAAGGGTCCATGTTGCTGTATTCTTTTAAACTAAACTAAGCAAGAGAAGCACGTAATCGGTTACGTCTAATGTAGTATAAAGTGTTTACATCCAATATTAAGAAAAGAAATGGCACTAACATACATAATCTGTTACGAAAATTTGAAGAATTTTACTTTTCTATAATATTCAATAACCGTTAAATAACTATTTCAACAATTCGGACCAGATATACGGAAGCATGCACACAAACACAAAAACAAATACTGAACTTAAAACTAATTTCCTTATCAAAATCAATAATGATATTTAATTAATTTACTTTTCTATTTTAATCTATTTTAATTTTATCAATTTTTTTCTCATAGTTTTCTATATTCATTATCTACATAATATTTGCAACTTATTTATTATGTTTTAAATATAGTCAGGACAATCCACATAAATTACTACAAAATGCTAGTTTATTTTTGCTGATAAAAGTGCTTCGCTCCTTGTTTCTGCTGATGAGGAGATAAATATTTGAATCCAATTATTCTCAATGATGATTGTTTTTTTTAAATAAAATGAATATCGTTTCCGAAACGACCGTACACTCAAGATGACTTTGCTTTTTGTTTTTCGGTTGAAACTTATTTATAATTTATAATTATTAATATTTATAATCTTTATGATCTTTATATATATGTATATATATATATATATATATATATATATATATATACATATATATATATATATACGGTTACCATATTGAAGAGCATATATAATGCCTATTACACGTAACATAATTTTGCTATTTCGGGTTGGAATAAAGGGTATAAAATGTAATATTTTATTAGTATACTTTACTTATGGGCAATCATTTAAACATTTAGATAAGATGTTATCTAGTATTTGTAAATTTATTACTTATATCAACGTAGTTTTCATTTAATAATTGTCAATTAATCTGGTTATATGAAGACTTCATTACGTTTATGATCATTTAAAAATACCCATTCAAATTTACTCCAAAAACGCATACCTGTAACTATTTATTATCAGACCAAACTATCGTTCACTGTCTATAAAATACTGACAACGATATTTTATCCCACTCCCAAAAAGCAAAAAACACGTTCAAACATAAACAGCTACAATAATTATGAACATTTAGATTATACCTTTATTATTCTATAATTTTTTTTTATTTCTAAACACACACACAATCACACAGCTGTGTATATATACATATATTGAAAGGTATATAGCTTTGTCAAGAAGATCAGTCGATTTGTATGTTTATAATCCTACTCGAACATATACTGCGAAAGGAAAATCTGTAGTACTGCCTTCATACGTTTTCTAAAGCTTTACATGATCTGTTTTGGAAACTGTTATCTTTACAGCTGAAAGGAATTTGGTAGGCCAAGCGATAAAAATGTACAGATAACAGACAATGAATTCTCGTTCTACACAAATGTGTTCACTTTGATGTGTATTTTAAATGGACTCCACGAAAAAAAAAATTCAATTTCCGTTTAATTTAATTTTTATGTTTTGGTCGTTCCTTACGTCCCAGCGGAGACGTACAGTCTTCCTTATGAGGTTAAACCCGTCACTTGTAGACATTTATATTTTTCCATTGTTTTTTTTAAAAGAATTTTCTATGATTTTATTTCCTGTTTGTAATGAATTCTATATGAGATACATTTTATTCACAAATTTGTTTTGTCATTATGCTAGATTTTCGCTGGTCTGTCTACAGTAGTATAATAGAGTTAACGTATATTTATTTATTTATTTGAGGACTGTAATCGACATCTTCATAGTAGTCATTGTTTCCCCACTTTTCGGTCAACTGATACTATTGCCTTCTTCAGGTGATTAACTGCGACATGAAATAAATGTTGTGTATGTGTCTGCATCTGTATTTGAGAACTCTATCTTTATCTTCAGTAATTACTGCTTTCTATAGTGTTTGTTGTTTCGCAATAATTTGGTTCAGTTTATAGAGGTATTGAATAGCTATGGTTGCAGGTGAGCACTGTCGGGAAATAGTAGTTTCAGTTCTACCTAAAGCCGGCCAGAGGTCTAGTTAGCCAAAAACGTTTTGAGCCAAGAACAACTATGGACGGCAGTAATTACTGGGAATACCGTTACGGGAATAACTATTTCTAAATCGTGTCGCTTTCTCACTTGGAGATTGTCAGAGAGTTATTCGTCGAAAGTGTGGTAAAAGAAAAAAAAACTACAATTACGAAGTTAGGCATAACAACCCGCAATTAAATAAATAAATACAGAAATTACTCCTTTCAATAGATTCTAAAAAAGTAATATATAATAGAGTATTTGCACTTTGTTTTAAAAAGAAATATATATTTTGAAATAGAAATATATATTTTAATTCCCACAGCTCTACAACCGTAGAGAAAAAAACAACAACAATAGCCTTTATACAAAACATTAACCAAATAATAGTTTATATATTTTTAAGTTACCTGCTAGGTAATCTAATAATATATAAATCACCAATCAAGCAACTCTTATGTGTATTTTGAAAATGTTAAGTTTCTATCTAACCTTAAATAAATATTCTCATTTAAAAAAAACACTTATATGTCTTACATATACGTGGACGCTGCATATGTATGCCCTTGTATTGAAATATCAGGGGTTATATGTAAGAGCATGCCTATATTTTCCTGTAAACTCTGTTAATCTTTACATCTACTTATACCCTGGTAGATATACTACAAATCACGTCGTATGAAATTGATATTTCATAAAAACCTGTCTTTCCAGAGAAATCGATTCAACCCGTCTATATTGAATGACGATGGCTGCATCTATACACATTAATATTATCGCTTATATAATGAAATGATATCGATTTTATCCTTTATCTACACATACATTATTAATAAAACTAAACAATAAAACACTAAACCAAATGTATCACAATAAACACTCCATAATAAACCGTGTTTTAGTGAATCATATGCATGATTTATCTTCATAAATGTAAGTTTTATTCCGGACTAACTGCTACTTTCAAATAAATATTGAACAATATTTTGACGATTGCTAATCTCTATCGAGAATGCTCCCTCACCCTAATTACATAATCGTACGTTTCTGATACAAGCGGAATTATGTAGAATGTGAACTTAAAATTCAAACAAGGAAATTGCTATATCTACACTATTATATGAATGCAATTTTTCTCCGTGTGTGTGTGTGTGAGTTCGTTCGTTATAGACTCAACAATGGCTAGACAGATTTTGATGAAATTTCACACAAAAGAACTTAGTGTTTGGCTGTGTTTTAGGCAAGCTTGTGGCATCGACATATTTCCAACCAGTATCGACCACTGATATTCGCTATGTATTGTAAGTATGCAAATGAAAATCACTGCTATTTTTCCAGATCGCTGCTTAACGGCAAGCCAAACCGACGCTGACCATGAAGGCCGACGCTGTTATGGAATTATTCGTACTACTATTCACACTTCACAACGCACGCACACATGCACACAGACGACCATTACAGCGTGTTTTCTCTTTATTTCTTTTTTTTGTTTGTGAAAATTATTAAATAATTGGGGTCAACTCCCATTTACGTGGTATATTTAAAGAACAAACGTATAGCTCTAGTGTTGCATTATTGAGCTATCGAAATAAGTATTTGTAATGCATTCATAGAAAATCACTGCCCTAAGAAGTTAAATTACATATAAACGTATGTGTGCGCGCACGCGTGTGTTGTGAAGGAAACAGTAAAAAAGTTGTTATTACATCACTCAGGGTGAGAGAAACAAAAATAATTTCAAAAACATTAATGCCTGGATAGTATTAATAAAGGCGAAAAAAGGTTAACATATATTTTTATATTTTTTACCGGGTTTTGGATGACGAATCAAGAAGTTGTCAAAGTGGAAGTCTTCAAAGCTATCCATATTTGCGAGTACCATACCTCATAGCCCTCGAGCCCCAGGAAGGGCATAGCTACTCTACAACTTTTTGCAGATGTTTTTGTAGCGAGGTGTTTTTTACAGATTGAGGATGCTGGCCCAACGCGCAAACTTCCCAAAAAGTGCATACAGCGCCTCGCCTTCCCAAATGGTTACCCATCTGGTACTGTCCAGGCTAAACGTTGCTTAACCGGTGTGTCAACGTGATCGTGCCGTACATATTTACAGGTGCTTTTCGTTTTTCTATTTTTTTGTTACCGCAGATGTGTTTTTCATAATACCGCTGCTTAATATGCATTGCTTTTTTTTATATATTCCTTCTTTCTTTTTCCTAATTTTATTTTAATTTTACGTCTGTAAAATAATAATGACATTTTTCATTGTGTTTTTATACAAATCTGAAGATGATCAACATTTTCCTGAAACCTCATTTTATTGACTAAAGCCTATATATATATATATATATATATATATATATATATATATATATAGATATATATATATATATAGATAGATATATATAAACTACTTCATTTAATCACATAAAATTGATATACGAAAGTATAAATGTATGCGTAAACTTTAAGTATTTACTTCAAAACTGCTCAATACGTAGGTAGAGCTAGTTAGTAATGTATAACATATATATGGCGATTCAGTTACACTGAATATTCCGCGTTTCATGCACTCTATTATTCTTCAGGCTTACGCGCGAATTTGTGGTGTTCTGTCGTTTTTATATACGCACCTTCTATTGAGATTTTAGTTAGCCAATCAGCTGATGACTGATAGGAAGGGCGCTGTGGATACCAGAAAGATTATTGGCTGACTAAAATCTCAATAGAAGGTACGTATATAAAAACGACAAATGATAAATTACTATATATAAATCACTATATATATATATATATATATATATATATATCTTCTTCTATAATATAAATCTCACCTGTCTGTTTTAATGTATGCATGTATTTCTGCCAAAAACTTTCCACAGATGCGACAGATTTGCACAAGGTCGTGATCGTTTTCAAACTCGATTTTTCTTACATCAAATATCGGAGTATTCGATAAAAAAAACTATAATTGCTAATCCCTTAACTATGCACTTTTCTACAGGGAGCGGTCGATTTTTTTTCGACGAAATTATCGAAAGTAATCCTCTCTTTTCGATTTGCTAGCCTTAATTTAAACGTCCGACACTTCCGGTTTGGCTATGAACGCAACAACAAAGACGTCATGTTTTTTACGTGCTTTTCATCCTTCTCGGTATGGGTTCGAACCGAACTACCTACTAATACTTTGTGTAGTATCAACACACAACCCCAGCCACTCGAACAAAGCTGACCACCGAGGCTAGTTAGTCCTAATTACAAATAAAGATAGCCCTAATGAATTCAAATGTAATATGGTAAATATATGTATCACGTGGAAATATAATAAAATTATCACATGCCTTATTGATTTTGTCCATTTTTTATATAAATCAAACTTTTCATCATAGAATGCCAATTATTTACATACACTGGAAAGCCACCTAAAGAAAAAAAAACATTATTATTATTAACTTTATTAAGTTATATTTTTTAATATTTTAGTGGCCATATATTTTCATATTTTTTAGTGTGAAAAATCGGCTGCTGGCACGTTGAAATTCGCTCGATTGAAACAAACTGAAACTTGCACAAGTCAAGAATGATTTATTTATAGAACGACACTAGGAAACGAAATATTAATGCTTTTATATTAAAACATTTTTTTCGTAGCTACTTTCTTGTGTAAGATTGATTTGGTGAGAGTGTGTAGGCAACGGTACAAATTGTAAAATGTGTCCACAACAAATGGGGGTTGCATCAAATAAGTATTTTATATTTCCAAATTGGAATACTTTCCTTACATTAAAATAAAATGCGGATCATGTTATTTTTATTACTATTTTCAGACAGGATAAATAAAGCAAGTGACATTTGTATTTATATCAACTGATTTTCGGTTTTGTGGGAATTTGAAATTAGGCCTGTGGTATGTACCCGTTAAATGTGTCGGCGAGCGCTCATTTAATTATTTAGTAACACACCACATAACAACAACATGACTTATAATTCTTCTGTGTGACTCAATGAATAACCAAGACCGTGAAAGCTACTTCAGGAGAAAAAAACACACAAATTTCCAACCGAAACGCATCGTCTTCTATCTTTACTTCTTTTTTTTTAAATTACCGTACAATTATAAAAAAAAAATCATTTAAATGACATCGCAGACTATATAAGGTCGCATTGATTTTAAAAACTTGTGTCATTTTTACTTAGATTTGAAGTAAAATATTTGTAACACTTTCAAAAAAGAATACTTGAATCACATTCTATTGATCTTAAGGAAAAATGTACTTATAGAAACTAAGGGTAATATATGCGCGACGTATTCATTCATGTGTTTCTAAATACTCTCTTGCTATGGCTAAATTGGTATGATGTGAGAGTTTATTCAGGAAATTGCACGGAAGAATTAGTATATAGTAAACTACTATAAAATAAAGTGACAGACTTCCGGAATAGCATGAAAACCAAATGTCTATTTAGTTATGATATTCTATTTTCTTAAATTTTTTTTCTAAAAATGCGCAAATAAATATATCTATATATCTGTAAAAGTGAACAGTCTGTTTGTCTATGTGTCTGTGTATATTTTCCTTCGACATAACTCTGTAAATTTTTAGTCTACAGACTCAACATTTGATATACAGGGTACTGACATTTGGGAAAATCCATGTGGTCGGTTTTCGACCAGAAAGTTCGCTGTTAAAGAGTCAAAGTTCAACGATTTGACCTTTGAGAACCCTACCTAACTCCTCCGACAATTTTTGGTCCACAAACTTGAACTTTTAGATAGAGATTTCCTACACATGGAGCTTACTTAATAACTTGATTGGAGCCCAAAACATTAAAATTTAAGGGGTCATAATAGGGGTCAAATTAAAAAAAAAATAACCCTTTTTTTGTTTTTGCTCAGCATACACCTCCAAACACCCGGGCAACGCCGGGCACCCATCCGAGTATATCTACAAAAGTGAACGTGCCTGTGTATCTGTCTGTCTGTGTGTTTGTCTGTATGTGTGTGTACATTTCCCTACGACATAACTCTACAAATTTAAAATCTACAGACTCGAGATTTGATATACATGGTAATGAGATTTGGGAAAATCGATGTTATCGTTTTCGGCCATATATTTGCCGATTCAGGAGTCAAAGTTAAACGAGTTGACCTTTGAGAACTCTACTAAACTCCTCCGGGAATTTTAGGTCTAAACACTTGAAATTTTAGATATAGGTTCCGTGGACATGGATGTAACTTAATAACTGAATTTAAGCCCCAAACAATAAATTTTAAGGGGTCATAATAGACGTAAAATTTTTAAAAAATTGACCCCTTTTTTCTCAACATACGCCTCCAAATACACGGGCAACGTTGGTCACCCATGCTACTATATCTATAAAAGTGAACGTGTCTGTGTATCTGTCTGCCTGTGTGGCTGTCTGCCTACCTAAGTGTGTACATTTCCCTACGCAATAACTCTGTCAATCTTTAGTCTACAGACTCGAAATTTGATATACAATGTACTGAGATTACGGAAAGTCTAGGTGATCGGTTTCTGGTCAGAAATTTTGCGGTAAACGCGTCAAAGTTCAACGATTTTTACAGTTTAGAACTCTACCAAACTCCTCCGACAATTTTCGGTTAAAACACTGGAAATATAAGATATTCGTTCTATAGACATGGATCTAACTTAATAACTTTATTTGAGCCGAAATCAATAAATTTTAAGGGGTCATAATGGGGGTCAAACTTTAAAAAAATTTACAACTTTTTTTTTGCTAAATATACACCTCCAAATACCCGGGCAACGCCGGCCACCCATGCGAGTATAACTATAAATATGAAAGTGTCTATCTGTTTGTGTTTCTGTGTACATTTCCCTACACAATAAATTTGTCAATTTTCAGTCTACAGACTCAAAATTTGAAATACAGGGTATTGAGATTTGGGAAAATCTTTATCATCCGTTTACTGCAATAAATTTTGCTGTTAAGGGGTCAAAGTTCAACAATTTGTGTATAAGCACTTTAAACCTTAGATATATGGTACTTGGACATGGATCTAACTTAATAACTGGAAGTGAGCCCAAATCAATAATGGTAAAGGGGATATAATAGGGGCGAAAGTTTAAATAAAAACTTGACTTCTGCGGTCTCTACCAAAGTAATCAGACAATGTATGTTCTAAACATTTGAAATTTTACATAAAAGGTAATCAGAGATAAGCCAAGCTTTTTAATCTTTCTGTGTCGAAAATTTGAGCTTCCAATATATAAACCCGTGTATGTATGTTTGCATGTATACCATAAATTTTCGTCAGAGGCGATGTATTCTCACAAGATCAGTATCGTTTTGCAGTTGGAGCGTTCAGAAACAAATACCGAGAAATTGTCCAAAAAACATTAATACTTCACCCTAACTGCGCACTGTTTTACAGGGAGGGGTCGCTTTTTTCCCCGATATTTTCGAGAGTCATCCCCTCTTTTCGATTGTGTAGACTTTATTTAAGCCTATGTCACTTCCGGTTCGGCGGTGGTCGTAACAGCAAAGACACCACGTTTTTCCAGTTCTTTTCATTCTCCGTGGTACTGATCTGAGCCTGCCTTCCTACTACACATTTTTTTTGCTCAACACACACCTCCAAATAGCTGGGCAACGTCAGGCACCGATGCTAGTAAACTAAAATGATGATGTGGCGTTTTTTTTTCTGATATAAACCTGTTATTACGATTTTATTATTGCTATATTTGCAGTTATGGACATGTATATGTATATGCGCATGTGAACATGCTCTGTGTTATTTTCATACTCCAAAACTAGAAATTACAAACAATAGAAATTAATATTATTTTTTTTTTAATTAAGTGTGTCCTATTTTATGTATGGTGTAGCTTTGAGAGGTATTCAATCTGTGAATAGTATTTCCATTTTTCCATTATTAAACATTATTTTTCATATAACATTAAATGTTCAGCATGTGATAAACCAACAATTCAAAATTCATGATTTCTTCTGGTATAAAGTGTTAATTAGGAAAATATGGGACTATATTAATGCGTTGATGACCATGATTTAGCGCATAACATTAGCTTCGTCAAATATTTAACTTAATCAAACATTTTGATATGAAATTTATGAACTTAGTTTACAAGTATTATCGCAAAACATGATTCAAAACATAATTAATTAACTACAATAAGCCTTTTTTAATGACATTTTATCAATATAAGGGAAATATTTCCTGTTATAGACTTATCATAATATAGTTCTCCGGTTGAAAGGCTTAACAAAATCAGCTTTCTTTAACGGGGATTATGATTGCGTTTACAGCCAGAAAATCTCTGCACACTTACAGTTGCTTTGATAAAGATGATGTGGAAGGAACTTTTGGATACGTTTCTCGTTAATAATGCTGGACACGAAGCTCAACATGACCGTGAATGATGCAGATTAGACATCGGGAATTGTATTCATTGAAGCGAGAGTTGCTTTTACCTGAATATAAATTGTTATATTTTATGAAGACATTTTTTGTTTGTTTCGCGATTGCGATTTTTTTAGAGGATTCAATAAAGGCGACATAAAAGCAGCTGTTTCTGATAAGTGGTGAAAAATTCAACCAGGGACGATTTTATGCTCGTGCCTCAATAATATAAAAAAAATAAAAAAAAAATAACACGTTAACATAAAGAGATAAATCAATAAATTGCACGCATAGGAATAAATGCAAAAAAGGTACAATAACTTGCACATGTACATATGCTATGGAAACTGTATATTACGTAATTCTTATACAATATATTGTTTTTTACATAGAAGTATTGATATATATCTTTGTATATATATATACACATATATATACATATATATATATATATATATATATATATATATATATATCCTTCGATAGTTTTATACGTTGCAACAAATGACTGCATGAATCTATCTATCTATGTATCTATCACTCTATCTATCTATCTATTTATATATATATATATATATATATATCATCTCTTTCTTTCTCTCTCTGCTTCTCTCTCTCTCTCTCTCTCTATATATATATATATATATATATATATATATACATATATATCATTTCTGTATGTGTAAGAATACAAACCCCCGCACGCATGCACACACGGACTTACACACTCACACGCTCACACATATAAATTAATAAGTCTTAATAGAGGTTGGGCGAATGTTAAAACAGTACTGTGAAATTCTGTAATTGTTTAATAGAGGTACTACTTTGATAAATAAAGAGAACAAGTAGTCAATATCTTATTTACATTTGATTCTAAAGTGATCACATCATAATCACAGAGAAAAGACTCATTATGTGCTCCACAAACAAACAGTTTTAGAAAAGTATATATATATATATATATATATATATATATATATATATATATATATATATATATATATATATATAACTGTAAGTGTGCAGAGATTTTCTGGCTGTGTATATATATATATATATATATATATATATATATATATATATATATATATATATATATATATAAATTTCGATACTATTTTGTGATCAAGAGCGGAGGTCCGCTTGAAATATACAAAAAATAACAATAAAAATATTAAATACAAAATGTAACATCGGTGTTCATGCTTCAAAAACCCTCATAGCCTTTAAGTATATATATATATATATATATATATATATATATATATATATATATATATATATATATATATATATGTATGTGTGTGTGTGTATACATATATTTGTGTGTGTATGTGCGTGGGTGTTGATCAAATCAAGTAGACGTAATTTGAAGACGTTCAACGAAATTGTTACGTGGGATAGACTTTATAACAACATATAATCTTTAGATATTAAACACTATATAATACAATTTATATGTTTCGGAATACATGTAGCCGTTATAATGCTTTATATTGCTTTGTAATTCAACCAGAAGTTCGTCTTTTATACTTTTTCCTGTTATCATGTATATATTTGTTTGTATCTATTCGTCAAATAAAGTATATAAGTAAATTAATCCGTGTTTAAATGTTCAGTAAACATAGCTTTTCAGATTGAGCGCTTTAAACTGCAGACACCCCAACAAGGCGTCATTGTCTGAGTTTCGATAAGTGTTACATGAAGAAATATTTTCAATATCAATGTAAAATAAAATTAACAAAATTTGCTTGCTTGTAATTTGTATATATAATGAATCCAAATAACTGAACGTAATTTATTAAGAGAATTGCATTTTTTTTACTATCAGTTCAGCACGGATTTACACGGATCTTATGTATTGTCATCACCTGCCTTAAGTGTGAATACACTTTATGTAAAATTTCAAATATTTAGACGAACATTTGTCTGAATAATTTCGTAGAAACCGCAGAGGTCATTTTTTTTTAATTGACCCTAATTTTTACCACTTAACATTTAGTATTTTGGTCCCAAATCAAACACAAAGTTTTATCAATGTTCAAGTTACCTACACCTAATATCTCATGTCTTTAGACCCCAAACTTTTGGGGTTTTTATTACCTTTACGCCGCTTAATGATCCCCTTTAAGAAGATTAAATGATTACTTAAAAAATATCGGCGAAAAAAGCCCCCCCCCTGTAGAAAAGTACCTGGTTGAAGGGGAAGATATTAATGTTTTTAGTCAATTTTTCGATATTTGCCGTATGAAAGGTCGGACTTTAAAACGATACTGATTTTGGCAAAATCCGTTGCATCTATTGAAAGTTTATGGCAGGCATGCAAACAGACATAAATACATACACACATTTATATATTGGTAACTAAAAATTTCGACCCAAACTGAGGAAAAAAAACTTGCCCTATCTCTGAATACCCGTTATGTAAAATTTACAAATATTGCCTGAGTAATTTGGAAGAGACCGCAGAGGTCAATTTTTTTTCACTTTGCCCATATTGTGTCCCCGTAAAATTTATTGTTTTTAGCTCAAAACAAGGTATTAAGTTAGATCCATGTCCAAGAAACCTATATCTTAAATGTCAAGTGCGTAGACCCAAAATTGTCGGAGGAGTTGGTAGAGTTCTCAAAGGCCAAATCGTTGATTTTGCCCCCTTAATCGCTAAATTTCTGGCTGAAAACGATTCACGTCGACTTTCCCAATCTCAGTACCCTCTATGTGAAATTTCGAGTCTGTAGATTTAAAATTGATAGAGCTATGTCGTAGGGAAATATACACACAGACACACAGACAGATACACGGAGATACACAGACACGTTCACTTTTATAGATATATAAATAGAGATATTTAGTAAGATGATTGATAATTTATAATTAAAATTAAAAATTGGTTTCATGAGCAGGGACACAACAAAATTAATAAGGGGTACGATCGTTTCGGAAACGATGGTCTTATTGAGATCGACATTAAGTCCTGGACAATAATTTGAACATATATTTTTTTGAAACAAATATTGGGTGCTTTTTTAAGTCACTAAAAATAAGTCTAGCATTTTTTAACGTAAGACAGAGGTATGTCATAATAGTTCGCCTTTTAAAAATCGTAAGTATCACGGTTAGAGTATTCATTTTGATTTTAAATGTAGTTTAAAAAATACTGAATTTTATCGTTATTTCCATGGCAGATGCTCGTCTGAACTCCAATCTCTGGTCCCCCCTCGCCAATCTTTCACGAAAAACACCCGTCTAGCCGAATCCACTGTGAAAAATTTCCCCACTCTTTATCTGTGCCTAAATCAAAACGTGGATTCCATGAACAAAGCTTCTTTCTTAGAACTGCACGCCTGTGGAACTCCGTATGCCTGCTTCCCACCAGACTACAACTTGGATGTCTTCAAGTCCAATGTTAACAAATTCCTAATGAACCGCCCCCTTAAGTAAACACTTCATCAAATCTCCACACTAACGTAATGTGCTTGCAATAACCCTTATCCCTGAGTGGCTTCCGGGCCTTGATAAGTGGTGATCACTGTGGAAAAAAATACTGAATCGATATATATCTTTTTTCGGGGTTAAATTCCTGAAAAAAAATATTTGAGGAGAAGAATCCACAATAAGAAAAATTTGGAAGATGTGGATTCTTTCCTCAAATTTTATTTCAGGAAATAGATTCCGAAAAAAAAAACAACTCGATTCAGTATTTTCGAGTTATGTCATGTTATTAAATGCAAACATGTTTAAAACGAACTAACGCATATTCGAAAAAAACTTTTCACTTTCTCTCCTACTCTCAATTTGTGTACGGCTTTCTAATTTTTTCCTTGTTTTTCTTTTCTTATGAAAATTATAGAAGCCCACTTTCAATTCAAAGTATAAAATTGCGCCAGATGTTCCGATGAATTCCCAGGGCTCAAGATGCTGTGTCGCCGCAAAAATAAATGCGGAAATGTGTGCATACAATTATCTCTAATATGTACATAGAAACAATATTGCTTAGGAAATGTCTGATACAAAAGAGGATAATTATTTAGTCCGCTATGTTGGTCTTACTCTAATATTTATTTATATATGTTTTTCAATAATGGACTTGAGTATTGTGTGAAATGTTGTGTTATTTTTTTTTTACAAGGGTGTCACCACTTATCAAGGCGCAGAGGCCACTCGAGGATAAGGGTTAATAGGTATACATTAGTCATTGTGATTTTAGCATAGTAAACAATGGGAATTTTGAAATTTGGATTACTTAGGGGGACGATTCAATTAGAACTTGTTCACATTGGACTTTTTCTTTTTTTTTCATAGGTATCAACTCATTATCAAGGCCAAGAGGCCACTCAAGGATAAGGGTTAAAGAGTGTACAGTAGAAATTGGACAATATAATAATCATTAGCAATGAAAATTTGAATTCGCAAAATGTAAAATATGTTTGCTGTTTAATATAACACCTAAATAAAGATTACGAATATACATGATATTAAGGAATAACGGGAATATATCTATACGTTTTGAGTGGATACAGTTACAACCAGTGCCTTTAGAGAGCAGCCAAATACCTGCACAATTCGATTTTATTTAACAATGATGTCAACGAGGTTATTTCTGATTATATGTACAACATATCCATGAGTACAGTTTATTATATATATATATATATATATATATATATATATATATATATATATATATATATATATGTGTGTGTGTGTATATATGTATTATATATATATGTATATATGTATATATATATATGTATATATATGTGTATATATGTATTATATATATGTATATATGTATTATATATATGTATATATGTAAATATATGTATATATCTATAAATATATGTGTGCATATATATATATATGTATATATATATACGATATTTCTACATTACCAATTTAATTGAAATTTTAAGACATTCTATCCTTAGAGTCGAGGTTTTTAATGCTATTAAAGTAAATTATAATTGTAAATTATAAAAATATTAAACAAAAACAAATATATTTCGGAAGTCTTTTTTGCGGGACTGTTCTCCATTTTCTTTCAGGTAGAACTGAAATCCGTTTAAATCCATGCACCAAGATTTGACGATTTTCAAATTACAAGATTTTAACGTCTGCTTAATTGGTAAGTAAAAAAAAAACATCCGTCTTTTTAAAATATAAATTCATTTATTTATCTTCCCAATTTTTTTTTTAAAAACAATGCTCGCCAGAAGGCGCGTTTTGAGTTGAAACATAAAAGTCGAAGAACCATAACAAATTAATCTTCGTTGTGAAAATCATTTCTTAAAAAATTGTCAGTACAATTTTTTTTTCAAACAGTTGAAATATGGACATTTTTATTATAAAATCTATGAATTGTTAAGTTAAGTTATTGTTCGAATAAAATTCCCGGCATTATAGTATCGTGCTGAAATAATACCTTTTTAATTTTTATTCAGCCGTGTTTCCCATGAAAGTTTAGCTTTCAACTATCATTTACCATTTAAAAAAGGATGTTTAGAAATTATTACAAACAGATAGTGTGAAAGTTGAATTTAAATGAAAAAGAAAACAACGTGGACGGCGCGTACACTATTGTAGCCGGAGCCTATTTGGTAATAAAGTCCAATTAAGAAACGATTGTTTCTGTTTTTTTTTTAAGATTTTTACTGGAAATTGTTAGTTTAAAGATTTTTTTCCTGTTTAAAGAAATTTTTTTTAACAAAATTGAAAGTACACTTTTTTACAGAAGTTATTTTTATGTAAAAAAATAGGAATGGTTTTCTTGATTAAAGAAATTCTTATGTGAAATACAAAAAGGTTTCTACAAAGAAACCCGTTATCATTTCAGCCATTCTTACCATGTGGAGGGGATGGTGATTTGAAATTATTCTGTCCTTTCAACTAATATTTTATTTTAAAAAAAAAACCTAAATGTTTACATTAGGTTCACACCCACAATTTTTTACATGATTAGGTTGGGGGTGTTTACCCGAAAGCCGTTCTTTACATGGCGAGAATTGCGGTATTTATTCCAATAACCGTATTTAACATGGTGCAATTAAAGGGGTTCATTCCGAAAGCCGTTGGGGGTGTTTATACATGGCTGCGAGTGAATCATAGTGCATAGTACAGGTCTTTATATCTCGAAAACTACTTGTCTCTGCAAATTGTAAATTGAGTAGAACCTAATATAAAATAAAATACGAAAATAATGATATGATGAAATTTTAATTTTACTTGGAAAAACTATTTTAAAATAGCGCTGTATAAAATATAAAGACAGACAGGAAATACCCCCTTCGATTTTGTACTTGCACAAATATTTGAAAAAGTTGAAAACAAAAACAAATATATGACAAGTAAATGTTTTTAAAGGTAAGATAAAATTACTTTTCTACCTAACTGGACAATTATTAGTGTTTTTTATTGGGTTTGTATTACTGTACACAGATTCGAAAAAGTTGTCACAAAACTAATGTATAACAAATATTATCAAAGGCAAGATGAGTTATATTTCTACTAAACTGGATACTTTTTAGTCTTTTTATTTAATGTAAGCGTTTACCGCTTTATTGGAAAATTGCAAATGGGTGCAGAATCTGTTTTTAACACGTAAGTTTTGGAAAATATGTTAAAATTAAAAAAATATACACAAAATAATGTTAATAAAACACCGAATATATGTCAGCCTGTGTCACCATAAGGTATATTAAGTTCTGACAGTATTTTGTATCGTTTTTTTGTTTTAACTAATTTTCCCAAACTTAACGTGTTCAACACAGTCTGCCTCCATTTGCATTTTTCAAATATACCAATACTCACTGCATGTTCTCGAACCGATTTAACATTTTACATTTAATATAAACACTAAAATCTTCTCCAGTGATTTGGAAAAGTAAATTATCTTGTCTTTGATAACATTTATTTGTTATATATTTATTTCTCGACAACTTTTTCGTATCTGTGTTTAGTAATACGAACACGTTTTATTTAATGTAACGTTAAGTCGGCTCGAAAAACAGTGTTCCTCGGTGTATTTGAAAAGTACAAATCGTGCCGGGCACTGTTGGTTACGTTAAGTTTGGAAAAAGCAGTAAAAACTAAAAAAAAAATATACAAAATACTGTCCGAAACCAACCGATTATGTCTGCCTATGTCACAGTAACATATATCGGTGGGTTTCTGACACACTTTTGTATATATTTTTTATTTTTTTTTTAGTTTTTAACTTATTTTCCCAAACATAACATATTCAAGAGAATCCGGGACCATTTGTCTTTTTCAAATAGATCGATAAACCATGTGTGTTTTTCGAGCCGATTAAATATTTTACATTAAATAAAAACACTAAAAATATCCAGTTAGGTATTAACGTAACTTACATTAACTTTGCTTTCATTTATTTGTTTTTGCACAACGTTTTTGAATCTCGTATACTAAAACCCCTTTAACCCGAATATTAATTAAAAATAAAAAATTTTGAAAACAACAAAAGCGTTTCAACATTTTAGCAACCTTTGGCTTAATTCACTGATTGTTGATCGAGCCCAAGCCATGATTGACGGAAACACCCGAGGATCAAGGTCCAATTCAGCAAGAGCCCATTTTTTTCATGTTCGCCTTTATTTCACTTTTTTTTAGAGATGATTGCTTCTCTAAGAACATAAGAATCATGCATTTTCTCTTTTTAATAGAGTTTTTCATTACGCCAAGTTGAACCACATCAACGCCTGGCAGGGTACATCTAGTATTATATAAGTATATATAGAAATTCTCTTGGTAAAATACGTGTATATATATATATATGTATATATATATATATATATATATATATATATATATATAGTAATTTATAAAACATATATGGCGATCGCCATATATATTTTATAAATTACTAACTAGCTCTACCTACGTATTGAGCACTTTTGAAGTAAATACTTAAAGTTTACGCATAAATCTATACTTTCGTATATTAATTTTATGTGAGAAAATGAAGTAGGTTATATATATATATATATATATATATATATATATATATATATATATATATATATATATATATACATAAACATTGGCCCTGTCCAGCAACTCAACCACCCGTCTGAACAGCTTAGGTACATTAATACTCAATCCTGGCCCCACTCCGTTTTAAGCAGAACCTTGGCCCCAGCATCAACTTTTGATCCAGCTTAGAGAGGTTCCAGCAAGCTGCACCATTTTACAGCAAATCCCTGGACCCAACTCTTTTCCTGATCTACATTAATGATCTTCCAAATCATATCCTTACATCATTTGTAGACATTTATGCTGACGACACTACCATTTATGGTACCACATCTAAGACAGTAAACGACCAAGTTCTCTCCAATTCTCTCTCCTCTGATCTTGAGCACGTAGTACAATGGGGAAAGAAGTGGCTGGTTACTTTTAATGCATCTAAAACCAAGTTTATCTCTTTACATCATCAACATTCTAATCCACATTTGTCATCAATTGAAATGAATGGCTCTCGTCTTCAGTTTTGACAAGCTTCTGGGCTTGACCATTACTCCTGATCTTAAATGGAACACGTATATCAAATCTGTTGCCAAGGCCGCTGGAAAAATGGTGGGATCTTTCTATCGATCCAGTAGATATCTCACTGCTGATGCTATTCTCTACCTATATAAGAGCCAGGTACGTCCAAGGATGGAATACTGTTGCCACATCTGGGCAGGAGCTGCTAGAAAGGACTTGTCCTGCCTTGATAGAGTTCAAAATAGACTTCGTAGCCTCGTAGGAGATGTCCTTTTCTCCTCCTTGCAACCTCTATCTCACAGAAGAGATGTTGCGAGTTTGTCTCTGATGTATCGTTATTTTCATGGAAAGTGTTCAACTGAGCTTCAATCTATGGTCCCCCCTCGCCAAACTTTCACAAGAAACACTCGTCTAGCTGTAAACACTATCAATAATTTCCCCCACTCTTTATCTGTGCCTAAACCTAAACGTAGATTCCATGAACAAAGCTTCTTTCTTAGAACTGAACGCCTGTGGAATTGTCTTCCGTTTTCCTGCTTTCCGGCTGACTACAATATGGTTGTGTTCAAGTCTAAAGTAAATAAGTTCTTGATGAGCCGTTCCATATAAGTTATTAAATTTACCAAATTTTCATTACTAATAATTACTATATTGACCAATTTCTACTGTACACTCTTTAACCCTTATCCTTGAGTGGCATCTGGGGCTTGATAATGTGGTGATGCCTATGTAAAAAAAAAAAAAAAAATCCCTCCGAGAAAGTGGATAGCAGGAAGATATCTCATATATACCCAATCCACCCACCAGACAGCGCAGACCCAACGGATTCAGGAACAAAATTTGGTTCACACGTTTTCTCTCCCACAATGTCCAGTACAATTAGAAATACAATTTCTCCTTTTAATTTTTTTAAGGTTTCAAACTTCGGACTTTACAGCTTAATTTCTTAAAGCACTATTTTTTTGTTTTAAATTTGAATATATTATTTATTTATCTTTTATCTTCAATTTGTGATATATAACACTTTGGCGAGTAAATTAATTATTTACTTTTTAATATACATTTCAAAATGGTAGGCGTGAATTATTCGACCCCCTGTCTTTCCAAGCTTATAACTACTCAAAAATGTAATTCAAGCTCTATTTTTTTTCAATTAAAGGAGCAAAGTCAAAGGTTTCATTACAAAAAAAAAGAAACAATAAACAACGTGGTTAAAAAAAGGTTTTAAACTTCGAACTTTACAGGTAAACTTCTAAAAAAACACTACTTTTTTATTTAAATTTGAATATATTATTTATTGATCTGTTATCTTCAATTTGTGATATGTAAAACTTAGGTGAGTAAATTAATTATTTACTTTTTAATAGACACTTGAAAACGGAGGGCGTAAATTAAAAAAAAAAACGTTTGTCTAAACTAGTATGTTCAGTTTATTGAAAAGAGCATAAAATTCCACATTTACCTTGAAAATATCGTAAAAATAGAATTGATAGAAACCTTTTGAGATTTGTAAATTTTAAAAATTGAAAAATATTGAGTTCGTAAAATTATTTACTGTTTGTAAAAAAAACAACTAAAATTATTTCTATTACTTTTAAAACAAATTTAATAGTTTGTTTAGAAGTATAATCCATAAAGAAAATAAACAACCCACTTTTAACAGATAAATTGCGATTTTTTGTTATATCTTATTCGCAGTTTCGTGTTAGGTGTGTCAAAAAGTCCTACAAAAATTCTGGTACACCTACTGATACACCGAAATGGCTCGATTTTTCGAATGTTGTTTCCGAATATTCGGTTTTACACTTTATATATGTGTGTATATATATATATATATATATGTATATATATATATTTATATATATATATATATATTTATATATATATGTATATATAGGCTGGTATGTGTGTATGTGCGTATACATTAAATCAATAGATGCTTATATATATATATATATATATATATATATATATATATATATATATATATAACTACTTCATTTACTTCCGCAAAATTAATATAGACGAACGTAGAAATTTATGCGTAAACTTAAAGTATTTACTTTAAAAATGTTCAATACGTAGGTAGAGCTAGTTAGTAAGTTATAAGATTTATTTACATAAGGACTCGCATAAGTCTGAAGAGTCCTAGAGTGGATGAAACGCGGAAAAATCAGTGTAGCTTAATCGCCATATGTATTTTATAACTTATCATATATATATATATATATATATATATATATATATATATATATATATATATATATATATATATATATCGTTTTATGTTACAGATTATCAAAGTATGTGTATATATATATATTTCTTGTTTGTGTTACATATTTTATATCTACATAATCTCGACGTGTCTTCATTTCTTTCAGTGTATATATATATATATATATATATATATATATATACATTTACCTTTGAAACTCACACATACACATGCACTATGTTGAGATGCTCTCTTTTATATTCTTTTGTTCTCCATTGAAGCTGTCTAGCACAAATACAGTAAAACATCGGTGATTCCCAGCCATTTTTACACTCCGTTACGCTGCTTTTAGCTGGCGTCACCATTATTCCCCTGGTTGCAGTTTTCTTTAATAAAAACGGCGTCCCCAAGTCTTTTAAGTTTCACTTGTAGACAACACCAGCTTAAAGACTATCGATTGCTGTTGGCGCGTTTTCTGGACACAACTCGTTGCACCCGAACCCCTTTGGACCGATTGCGGAGTCAGAGTGGAGGCATAACGTCGACACCTCAACAATATTCTAAACGTAAGGTCAGCCGCAGTACACATGGTCGGTTTTTCACACAGGCCAATGCACGGAAGAATGATAAGAAGAATACATGACAAAAAAGAAAACGAAAAAGAGAAACAAACGATCAAGGCAGACCTAATTCACAGCTCACAGCACGATCCATATGGAGTTTGTTAGGGGAAGCCATGACGTGCTTGGCATACGGCTTTAAACACAGCAGACCGATCTGAATTTTATTTCCGATTTTTTTCGCTGTGTGTGTTCCGCCACATTGGCTCGAACAGAAAAGGTGTTCAACTATAGAAGCCGAGGAAAGATGAACATGAAAAAAAAAAAAAGAATGTATGAAGTAAACAGAAAGGTAAATAAAAATAAAGTGAAAGAACAGATAAGTGGTATACAATCGCATAACGACACACGGTGAATTGCGTTCACATACAAAAACTTAGTTACTTGCGTCCTCGCAAAATACTTTCATCACATCTCGTAGGTCAGTGTGTCACGCAGTCGATGTTAGTTGAGAACTGGTAGGTTCAAGGGAATTACTTGATGCTCCCAATAAGCTGTCGAATATTTTATGAACGCTAATCGATACAGCAGGAACCAGCTGTTTTTTATCGTTATGTTGCGTTTGCAGTTGGAGTTCTCCTACGAAAATAAAAATACATAATTAATTTAAAAACAAATGAAAAATTGTAGAATGTACTTTGCTTAGACGATCAATTACAGTCTTAAAATATGTTTATTTTAGAATAAATCTATAATGGCGTACCTGTAAAACATTCCTTAAATATTTATTGAATAAGGGTCTAAATGGTATCCATAATTCTCAAAAACAGTACAAAAGAGGTATCAAAACAGAGTGATTTTTGTTTGATATCCATAAGGCATTACATTGAAAATAAAAACAATGATAAATATTATGGTCGTAAAGTGGTTTCTCTGATACAAATTACAAATAAAATTATTTTCCCCACGGTATTTTACAATGCTTATTTAGTTCTCCATATAAAACTACGGAAACAACTTAAATATAAGAAGAATGGGTATCTGAGTATAATGCATAAATATCGGGTATTACAAATTACTTTTCATATATTTCTAATTAGTCTGCTACGTTAGATTTTAAGTAGCTGTTCAATATTACATATGAATTTTAATATATTCTTTGTAACCATATACTAAAATATATCTATCAATGTACAGGTAGTTCTATATGTACCTAACAGTAAATTTGTTGATATGTAAATGTAAGTAATAATATTTTTACCACCATTTAGTAACAAGATATTACTGTATTGTATGTATCTGTTTCCCCGCTGAGAAAATTAAGCGCAACACCGTTTTTTTTTAATGTGGAGAGAGAGAGAGGGGGAGGGGAAGGGAAAAGTGGGCCAGCTCCCGAGATGTGGGAAATGGGAGCTGGATAGGACTGCCCCTACGTGACCCAGAAGATTGCCGAAAGGGCAGTGTTCTCTGCTTGTAGTATGCGCCGGAACAGATACCAAACTTTGATTTTGGCCCGAATGCCACAAGATCCCCTCCTGGCAGGGGGGGGTGTATGCATTATATTGTGGCACGCACTTGATTAAACCGATATAAATGTAATGTATTTTAAATTATAAGCCTAGTATAAATATAAGTGTAAACTTGCGAACGATAAAATTAGGAATCGCTATCAACTTGCTGAACTCCAAAATTAATTCCCTTTTATAATAATAATTAAACCTATGCAACTCAATTTAATGTCGGATGAATTAATAGGGAGCCCTGGCAGAGGTAAATTGTTTAGTCGACGCAATAAACGTTTACACGTGTAAAGATAAAAAGCCTGTGATGAGGTATAATTGATTTAAGCCATGTACAATATATACTAATAAACAATAATTTTAACAAAATACAATTATTCGTATGCATTTTTTTGTATACATGTACCCCACTTTACATGGATAATAACAACAGAATGTGAGCAAGTGTTTAGCATATTACAGTTATAGCCTTTTAACTTGCAATAATACGTTAAATCATTTTGTTGATATGACTCCATTGTTGAGATTAAAGTAATTATTTTTCTCACGAAAATATATAAAATTAAACACCTTATACAATTCCTAAACCATACTAGCATTACAGTGCAAAGGTGTTTACGTGTAGGTATGGAAGGCGCCCATTACATTTCTATCTTATCTCTATTGATTTGATCACGTTAAAGATAATATTATAAACATAGTATGAATTATTACTACTTGACATTCATCCAGGCCCTGCGAAACTATATTCACTATTCACAGGAATGCACACACACACACAATATATATATATATATATATATATATATATATATATATATATATATAGGGTGGCCAAAAAAAAAAAAACAAGAGAGGCGATGTAGAACATATGCTGTAGAACGGAGAAAAAAAAAAGGAAAAAAAAAGGCCAAAGACCCTAGGGTTAGATGTGATGGTTTTAATATAATAAACTAGGGATGACTAAAGTGTGATTTCATTCGGAAAAAACACTAAGAAAAGGGGCCTACTAGAGTTGGGACCCGTTTTTTGGGTCACCCTGTATATATATATATATATATATATATATATATATATATATATATATATATATATATAGACACGAGTTTCCCGTCTAACATCCACCACTATAGAACAGAAACGAAAAAAATTCTATATAATTTACTTCTCCAACAGAACAGGATGTTCTCTAGTTTTCCAGATTCCCTGGCGAATTATTTGACTTCTGCAATTCGGTAAATCGTTATTTAGCTTGAGTATAAAAATGAAATAAAAAAACAGTCACTTTCATTCCATTTTACCTTAAAATAAGTAGCTACCACTGCCCGTTACGTTACTGAGCCTTCGTTATTCGGATCAAGAGTTCCAATTGTTAAACAAAAAAAAAACAAAAAAAAAAAACAGAAGAAAAAGGTTCGTTTTGTTCGTTTTGCATAAGGTAGTCAAAACAAAAACATTCTCTCCAAGCGCGGTTTTCTAAGTGTTATTATTTTTCACCTACTTTTCCAATACGCCACCATTATTAGTATAAATCAGTCCGCTCATAATTTGCAAACGCATAAACACACTGAAACGATCCTATTATGTAGACGCTGCTTAGTTTGACTCTCGCTTTTCAGTTATTCATGTGTATGAGGACTCCCGTAGCACAAATATATATTTTCCCTTTTTGTAACGTCTCATTGAATATTACGGTAAATAAGAATTCTATATAATGTCTTAGCATCCGTACTTAAATACTATTATTTTAAAAGAAATCTGTTAATTCAGTCGTTAACGGCTTAGCCGATTTTTATGAGATTTCACACGAAGGTACTTGATGTGACTCGATGTGTTTGCAAATATTTTTTGATCGCAATGTCTTCGATATGTATCGATAAGTGGTAATCGACGTAAGGCACTGTCGATTTTTACATTTAGTTTCCAACTTACACAGCATAAAATCACAAATGTGAACAGGAAATCTTACTATACATGACGAAAGTTTTGGCATATCAAATAAATTGTAGGCTATATATATGACAGCGGTACTTTCAAAAACATGTGTCCTGTTAAATAGACAAGTTCACAATGCTACATGATTTTGTTTTCATTTTGTACTAGAATTCAAGCAATTATAACCGCACACGCAGGAAGGCAAGCCATATAAAATAAAAATAAATAAATAAATGGGCGAGGCCAAACTGACTGTTTCTGTTTAAATCACAGATAAAATATGATACTTTTGCAATTTAAACATTAATTATAGCAATTATATATAAAAATAATTGAACAAAAAAATCCAAATCATTGCGAGGGGGGCATATGACTTAATTCACGCTACACCCCTATTGATTCCGCAACTACTGCAGGAAATCAATTATTAGAGTTGGCGATCAATCGAATAGATTTAAAATGTTTGATTTTACGTATTTCTAGTTATATAAGAATATAGGTATGGAAAAAAAATTCGGTGATCATCATCCAACAACGGACAACTCCGAGTCTATCTGCTCACACACATACATACACAGACATATATATATATATATATTATATATATGATATACCATGAGGGTGAAAGGCCCGTAATACTCAACATTTCGCCCAATTTATGCGGGCTTTTTCAAGAGGGATGATCACTCCTCTTAAATAAGCCCACATAACTCGGGCGAAACGTTGAGTATTCAGGTCCTTACACCTTAATTTTATTTCAGATCTTCGGATTAAACCCAACTCAACAATCATATATATATATATATATATATATATATATATATATATATATATATATATATATATATATATATATATATATATATATATATATATATATATATTCACGTGAATACACCTTTTTCTTTGCCCTATTCCCTCGGCATCATTATTTGGTAGGAAGTAAGATCTATGACTCACTTGTAGTAGCATAAAATACTTTTTTGAAAGTCTGATCCCGCATTTTGCTAAATCCTACGCTCTGATGAGTAGGAAAATATTTCTTCGAACCTTCGCGGATTAAAGACTATCTATTTATTTTGTGCTTGTTTTTGGAAATTTAATATGCGTTTAACTCTTTTTCAAAGTGTTTTTAAAATGTGTTATTACGTACTTGTTCTTATATAAACACACACACACTCATATGTATGTATGTATGTGTGTGTGCGTGTGTGTGTGTGTGTGTAGTAAGGCAGAAATATATAAATCTATCTATATATAATTTTAATGTGTCTATTTTTCTTCGATAAAGTTCCGTCCTTTTTTTCCGTTGTGTCGATACTTTTTCCACCACGGTAACATCCAGATTCGATTTTGTTTAACACCCTTCTATGGGTGCCTGGAACACGAGCACCGAAATTGGGGTTGTTGTATTTTTATCATAAAAGGGGCACCGTTGTATGATCGTATACATATGTTTGTCTATTTGTGATATATGCATACCTAATTGTTCATATGCAGTTGGCTGTGTTTGTGTGAGTGTGTGTGTATGTGTGTGTGTGGTACATGTATATTGGACATACCTTTCTCATGTGTCCTTGATACTGTCCAACTGGCATTTATCTGCTTCTTGGAGGGGAGACTGCAAACCTGTTATGGAATGTCCCTCTCCAGTGATGAGGAAGGGAAGCCCTGTAAAGCCGTCTGTTCTTCTCTCCGTCCAAACCCAAAGTCACTGACTCCAGCTAACCTGATACTGTGACTCACATGCAGATGCGATAAGCTCATCTTCACCTCATTTAAAACGGGTCAACAGCATATTTTACCATATTACTTTCTTATGTGCGACCTATTTCCTAACACTTGTGTACATAAGCATCTATGAAGAATTTCTCATCACAAATCTCAATGCATTCCTTATCTATAGACTCGAACATATATCTCTTCATTATATGAATAATTCCGCAATAATGTTCTTAAACATATATAAATATATATATATATATAATACTTGTTTATTGTTATATAAACATGCTCACATCCCGCTGCTACAAATAACCACTTGTTTCAATCAAACAACAGACATCATCAGGCAGCGACTTGACTATTCAAAAGTTCAATGAATAATGGATTTTTATTTTAGGTAGGAACTCTTTAAAAGTTGGAGTTAAAAAACTTAAAACACACAACTTTAATTATAAAATGTAAAGAGGGAGGGGCAATTTAAATAAAGTTAAAAGATTACAATGGAGAGAGAGAATGATTGAGAAGAGAAAAAAAGGAATAGAGAAAGAAATAGAGAAAGAAAATAGAGAGAAATATATATATATATATAATATGGAGAAGAAAAGAAACAAGATATAAATGGTTATTATAAAGAGAATAAGGACTAGAAGGGAAAGGAAAGGAAAGGAAAGAATGATGGGATCTAGTTAAAGAGAGAAAGAGAGAAAGTAAGAATTGTACAGTATATAGAAAAAGAAAAAGAAAAAGATCTGCGTGTCAACCAATTTATGAACAGATATACAATTCAGTAATGAAACATATTATTACAAATACAAACAGAAGATACAATCCAAGCGTCAGAAATGAAACATGTCAAAAAAGACAGCGAATGTATCTAGCCAACATATTTATCAACTCACATACGTCCACGAGTAATATCAATGCAGTTCAAACATACGTCTACAATTAATTAGGCCCTTTGTGCTAAATGATATAAGTTTATAGTTTTCGCGTTTTTATTAGATAAATATATAAATAAAAGAAGAAAAAATATAATGATAAAACAATATTAAAATTATTATTATTAATAATAATAATAATAATAATAATAATAGTACTAATAAACTTAATAGTAATAATAATTATAATAATAATAATAAAAATAATAATAATAATAAAAACAGAATAAAATTAATATTTATTATCTTTTTAATATAACATATTTAGCCATAAGAGGGGATTAAATAAATTAAATAGGGCCAATAATTATAAATAAAAATCTACTAATATTTATGTAAATAAAAAGAATACAATAATTATATGTATATATACACATACACACACATACATATATATATACACATACATATATATACATATATATACATACATGCACATAAGTAAAGGTGTAACTAAAATATTAAGTTGAAAGTTTAAGCTATTTAAGTATAGATATAAAGTCATATTAAATCACAAATTAATACATTCAAAGCCAGATTACTAATAACACATATACAAGTACACTGACCTATAAATATATAAATATATTCAGGCAAAAGAAGTAATTAAATCAACGAAATACTCCAAAGTAACGACACACAGGTAGGTAGTACCCAAATTAAAAATAATAAAATACATATGTATATCCCCACAGAGAACCAACGGACATACAAAAAAGCATATATATATATATATATATATATATATATATATATATATATAATTTTATGTATACACATACATACAAAAATACACAAACATATGCACACAATCATATACTAATATACAACAACGCACACACATATATATATATATACGCACACATAAATATGTATAATTTACATAAACTATATATATAGAAATACATAAGAATACAACTAATTTGGCAAGAGTACAGATAGATGCATGCACACATAGAAACATACAAAAGGAATGAATAAACATGGGAGGGTATACCAAATAATATAAAAATATATAAATCTAAGTACACACGGTCATAAAGTAAATACATAGACACATACATAAACACATAGGCACGCAGGTATATAAGATAGGGGAAGTAAAGAATGAAATCAGGCGAGGAGAAAGTATATTAATAGTATTTTAATAAATTATAGAAATCAGTGACAATTTTAAATTTATTTAAATTTTATATTTAAACTAAATTACTTAAAAGATGGTTTTTATAATGTTTGCAGTTAATTGAATTTTCGTGCTTCTTATTTAATAATTTATCTCTTTCTCTAAAAGTAAGTATAAACAATTTCTCATAAAGACATAGGTAGCAAGGCGAGTTTAAAGATGAACAGGTTTTAGCTTTCTTTAAAATTTTCCAATTTACTATTGGGGAGTAACCTTGCTCTACTAGTTCATTGTAATATTTAGACAAGGAAGTTCTGTTTTTTACTCATTATTTTCAAAAGAGCACTTGTGACCGGTAAATCTGTCTTTAAAATTGTTATTTGTCATTCCTATGTAATATTTTTTTCATTCGGATTTTCTTTAGTAGAAATAATTGCTTGGTGCACTACAGAAGTAATTTGACATTTTCCTTTAAGAGGGCATTTTGATTTAATTCTACAGTTACAACTTTCGGTAGCAATGGGTGTGCTATTTTTGTTTAATATTTTGTTATTATGTTTTTTAATTATTTTTTCAAGGTTTTCATTACAGCTATAACTAAGTTTTATTGTATTTTTATTGAAAATTTTATGTAGTATGTTATTCATAGGGAAGTGCTTTTTAATTAAGTTTAAGAATGTCATTCCTAGATTTGTTTTAAGTTTCAGATTAAAAGGGGGATTGTACCACAGGATTTTTCTCTTACGGTTTCTATTTGTATTTGTGTTTGGGTGTGTTGGTTCTATGAACTCAATTTGGGTGTTTTTGTATCCACTATCCTTAAGGACCCTGTTATAGAAATATTTATGTTTATTAAATGTTTCAAGATTGTCACTGATTCTTTTACTAATGGATTTGGGGATATGCCTAATGATAGATTTTGGGTGATTTGATAGGGGGTGTACATAAATTGGGTTTGAGTTTTCCTTCCTATATGGTTTGTAAATGCCTTTCCTCAAATCAAAGTTCCAAATCCATTAGTAAAAGAATCAGTGGCAATTCTTCCAATCTTGTAATTGTAATTTTACCTCAAATGTACTTGTTCTCTACAAGAACGTTGATGCCATCCTCTCGAATAGATGTTCTACCACCCATCATAATAATATAATTTACAATTTTGAAAGTAGTTGCAGTGCCAACTGTGTACCTTGAACAACATTAAGATTGAGTAGAAGAGCCCAACAACACGGACCTACCAAAATCAGAAATGGGGCATACAAAAAAAAAATAAAAAAAAACAGACGGAATTGCAAATACATAGGAGTACGCTCTTATTATTTCAATTAAAGGTCTTGGGGACTCTTTACGTTCGGTTGAAATGACCTTCCTCTGCAAGCACAAGGAATGCCTCTTAGATTTGTGTGTGATTAGTCGCAATATCTTCGAGCAATATAACGTTGTATTTCAATTGCTTTCCCTAATTTTTCCCCATACATAACGTAACGCTATTTTTTATTTGTACATAATTTCGATTCCCATTCGTGTATTTCCTTTTTTTTTCACTCAAATCCCTGAGTACAGCTTTGATAAAGCGAGGGCGAAACAGTTCAGCGGACTCCCCCGTTTACTTTTTTCCTCTTTTATTCTCTTCACCCCGCTTACTTTATTTTAAACGTTGACTTTATGTTAACGTTCTGATTATGAATGCTCGTCTTCCTTTCATGGTTTCGTTATATAAATGTTGTACCTCTCAAAGAATCATGATATATATATATATATATATATATATATATATGAACACCCACAATTTATCCTACTTTAGCCTATACTATAGCTAGACGCTTCTTGAAGCTACTTATCTCTACAAATATTTATATATCTTTACATATTCTGCACTCGTCCTTATTTTATTTTATATTCATGTCCTAGCCTCATATTTTTTGTACTTTATATCTAATTCCATACAATTCTACGTACATGCATACATTAAGAATGGGAATTTTACATGAATACAGTGTAAGATAAGACAAAACACATATGCACTCTTTGGCATTTATACACCGTCAATTAGAAAGTTGGTAATAACATATCATTCTCTAATGAAGTCTGTGCATAGGCGACCCCCTCAGATATCTGCCCTGAATATAATAGGCAGAAACTAGGTGTGCTTCCTTAGATATATCACAACATAGATGCATTTCTTCGGATCAGTTCCCCACACAGTCTTGTTTCTTAAAAGGCATATCGCTTCTCCTCGATAAGTCATTGGCAGGATTCTTTTTAATATTACTACATAACTGGAAATATTACGCATTCATATCCAACCTCTGCTTCCACGATTGTCACAAGGAAATCCGCGTAAGAAATCTTGTTTTCAATAAAAATTAATGATATTTTGAAACGTCTTGTCAATGAAACCGTTGCACTTACAAAACAAGTAATTATTCCAAAAGAAATGTTCACTCAGCTAGGGAGCATTCGGTACAAGCCTGCATTATTTGCTCTGCCCTCAGCACAATTTTCATATGTAGATCATAAATTATAGAAACGCAATCGATTCTTTGCAATATTTCTATCACTGTACGTTGTTATCGTGATCAGAACATGAGATAATATAACTTGCAATAATGAAGCAGCTCAACCAGATCCAAACTTAAAAAGGCTAGAAAGCTGCTGGGAGTTAAACCTGATCTTCGCCGGATCTAAATGGAAAGAGAGCTCTAATTTCTCTAGAAAAGCCAGTCAAACACTCAACGAATAAGATTCCACCTGCTCTATTTCCTCAATTGAGATACAGGAACTCTGTAGTTTGCAGATAGACATCTCGATTTCATTTATATAATCCGAACATTTCTAGGCGGAATAATACATATGCAGCTTGAGTAATGTGTACACCCGGGTACGCTCAAAGTTTTTTAATTAATGTTCAGTTTTACAATGGAGAGTTTGGTCGGTTGCTGTTCCCTCAAACCTGCCGTAATTAATGTTCTAGAGGACACCATTTCTTGTAAGAGAAGGTGACAAACTCCAATTACTTGTTTGTTGTGGATAATGACATTAGATGTTCCCTTATAAATTCGTGTTGAACGTTGAGGTTTTTTTTTCGCAAATTATTGAAAAAAGTCCGTTTACACTGTCTTTAGCTTACCTGATACATGGTTACGAAAAATATCTTTTCGCGGGTCTCTATAACAACGCATATAGGAACTCTCCAAAAATAAGGAAGATTGTTTTCATAACAAGTTGAAGTTTTTCTATGAGTATAAATATCACAATAAGCGTTCGATTTAAAGGTCAGGCCAAGCTCCTTTGTCTCAGCAGCTACACCTTGGTAGGTTAGCCGATTATTTACTGCAAGTCTTTTCTTACAAGGAAATTTTTACCAAAAATACAGACCGGCTAAGCACAATGTTCTCAGAACTTAACCGTGATCTACTTAATAATATCGTATGCGAGAAAGTACTACATTTAAAATGAAGTCTAGAAACAAAAATATATTATATGATAACCAAGAAAATGTTGTTGGCGCATCTCAATCCAATGATGCACTGCAATCTAAAGTATAAACGTAGAGTGTATATAAATATAAGGTGTCATTAAAGAAGCTGCAGTCCCAGCGCTTCTTTACGTATAGATTCATTTCCATAAACATTTATTACAAATACAAAAGTAAGTAAATAAATATAAGTCGTGGGCATTTAAATACTTAACTTTTACAAAATGTGGAAAAAATCTGGGGAATGCACCATAATATTCCTGATAATCTTTAAATAACCGAGTGAAGACACTAAAACGAGTTATGATGCAAGTAATGCTCTTCTCGAGAATACTTCAATAATAAATTATCGAATTCCAGTGAATATTGCTAGTTATAATAAAAATTAGTATCATTAATATTTAATATATAACAGCAATAAAAAAGTGACAAAACTCGCGAACATATATATTTAAGACTCTAACGCCTAGAATATTCCTAGAACAATCGGGTATAATTGTATAAAATTAAATCATTGAGCTAATTGATTACAAATGTCATTGTGTATATTCATCCTTAGCCTGATTTTGTTTCTTTATATATATATATATATATATATTTATATATATATATATATATATATATATATATATATATATATATATATATATATATATATATATATATGTTTAACACGGTGGTTACCACTTATAAAGGCCCGGAAGTCACTGAGGGATAAGCCTTATTCAAAGTACAGTACGTTAATGTGGAGATTTGATGAAGTGTTTACTAAAGGTGGCAGTTCATTAAGAATTTGTTAACGTTGGACTTGAACACATCCAAGTTGTAGTCAGGTGGGAAGCAGGCAGATGGAACTGAGTTCCACAGGCGTGCAGTTCTAAGAAAGAAGCTTTGTTCATGGAATCCACGTTTTGATTATGGAACAGATAAAGAGTGGCGGAAATTTTTCACAGTGGATTCAGCTAGACGGGTGTTTTTCGTGAAAGATTGGACAGGGGGGACCAGAGATTGGAGTTCAGACGAGGACCTGCCATGGAAATAACGATAAAACAAGGATAGGTTCGAAACGTCTCTTCTGTTTGAGAGAGGTTGCAGGGTAGAGAAAAGGGCATCCCCCACTAAGCCACGAAGTCTCTGTTGTACACAGTCAAGGCAGGATTGGCTGTTTTTAGCAGCTCCTGCCCAGATATGGCAGCAGTAATCCATCCTTGGGCGTACTTGGATTTTATATAGATGGAGAAATGCATCAGTAGTGAGATATCTTCTGGAGCGGTAGAAGGATCCCACCATCTTTCCAGCGACCTTGGCAACAGATTTGATGCACGTGTTCCATTTCAGATCAGGAGTAAAGGTCAAGCCCAGAAGCTTGTCAAAACACGGGGCTTCTTCCAGACGAGAGCCATCCATCCCAATTGATGCCAGATGTGAATCAGAGCGTTGATGATGTAAGGATAGGAGTTTGGTCTTAGATGCATTAAAGGTAACCAGGCACGTCTTCCCCCACTGAACCACGCGCTCGAGGTCAGAGTAGAGAGAATCAGATATAACTTTGTCATTAACAACCTTTGATGTGTTGCCGTAGATGGTCGTGTTATCAGCATAGATGTCGTTGGAAAGTATTGGAACAAGTTAGTCACCAGTACCCCATCACGCGTGAAGGTTCTCAGGATGAGTAAATGTAAAGAACTCTCTCAAGTCGTCCGTGATAAGATTATTGCCGAGCACAACAAAGGAATTTGTTATCGGCGTATATCTGTTAAATTCAAAATCCCTGTAAGCACCATAGTAAACAGTATTAGGAAATGGAAGGTGCATGACTCAACCGTGAACCGTCCGCGCACCGCAGCTCCTTGCAAGATGTCGGATCGCGCAATGAGAAAGATTGTACGAAAATTTTAGCAGCAACCAAGAACCACGCAAGGCTAACTACAGAAACTTTGGAAGAAACAGGGATAGTAGTAACGAAATCAGCCATGAGTAATGCACTCCGACGCAACATTCTTAAATCGCGTACACCTCGAAAGACACCGTTACTAAAAATGTCATGTTAATGCTCATCTGGGTTTTGCAAGGGACAACTGATTGAAAACAAATGATTACTGGAAGATTGTTTCCTGGTCCGATGAGACGAAAGTGGAACTTTTCGGCATTAACTCTGTACGTCGAGTATAGAGAAGAGATGGCACAGCGCACAATCCCAAGAACCCCCTCTCCACTGTAACGGTTGGTGGTGGAAATGTCATGCTCTGAGGATGCTTCTCTTCAAATGGTACTGGGCCACTTCATATTATAGATGGAAAGATGAATGCAGCCAAATATCGGGAAATTCTTTAAAATAATCTCTTGCCTGCTTCAAAAAAGTGGTCCCTTGCATTTCCAACAAAAACCTTACAGCCAGCCATGGTGCCCCCCAAAATGTGCTGCTGCTATCGCGCACAGAAATCACTTTTTCCATAGCTACCAACGTAATAGATGCACTGAGACTAAAGCTGCTTTCAGAACTGTCAGCAACAACTGTAAAAGAGTAATAAAAAATGCAAGAGTGCTATAGCCCAGTCTGTTAAATAAGCGGCTTGGTTCCCACCAGTTTTGGCAAATAACAAATAGGATCCTGAACAGAAGCGTCAGACAGGCCACACTATTTGCAAAGAACTTTGCATCTAAGTCTACCCTATGCGACGAAGGCCATCAAATCCCCATATTTCCTCCTATAACACAAAACAAGCTAGATAACATACAAATATCCGTGCATGAGGTCGCCAAGCTAATCAAGAACCTAGATTCCAGTCAAACAACTGGCCCTGATGGCATCCCAATTATAGGGGTAAAAAAGCTTCAACCAGAACTTGCTCCCATACTTACGAAACTATTTAAGCGCTGCCTTAAGGAGAAGTGGTTTCCGACTCCCTGGCAGACCTCATCAGTTTGCTCTGTATGTAAGAATTCAGGTGATAAGTCATCTCCCTCTCAGTACAGACCAATAAGTCTCCTGTGTGTTATGAGTAAGTTGCTGGAATCCATATTAAATAGAGAAATAGTCAACCACCTCAGCAGGAATAACCTTCTTAGTGACACACAATATGGTTTCCGCTCTGCAAGATCTACCGCAGATGTACTAACGGTTATATCCCACAGAGTTAGTGAATCTCTTGACAAAGGCTTCCTCTCTTGGGCAATTGCTCTTGACATATCAAAGGCCTTCGACAAGGTATGGTATAAGGTTCTACTTCACAAGATTTCCAGCTACGGAATAACTGGAAATGTTTTCTCAATCATTATACCTTTGCTCACCGATAGGCCTATAAGAGTAGTGGTAGATGGACAAAAATCGGAGGTCCGCAATATAAATGCTGGAGTCCCTAAGGGGTCAATTCTGGGCCCAAGTCTCTTCGTGATCTACATCAATGACCTCCCTAAACACATACTTAAATCATTCGTTGACATCTATGCTGATAACACGACCATCTACGGCAACCCACCAAAGGCTGTAAATGACAAAGTTATCTCTGATTCTCTCTCCTCTGATATCGAGCGCGTGGTTCAGTGGAGGAAGATGCGGCTGGTTACCTTTAATGCATCTAAAACAAACTCCTATCCTTACATCATCAACGCTCTGATCTCCATCTGGCATCAATTGGGATAGATGGCTCTCGTCTGGGTAAGGCCCCGTGTTTTGACACGCTTCTGGGGCTGGCCTTTACTCCTGATCTGAAATGGAGTACGTACATCAAGGCTGTTGCCAAGGTCGCTGGAAAGATGGTGGGATCCTTCTAGCGCTCCAGAAGATATCTCACTACTGATGCAATTCTCCATCTATATAAAATCCAAGTACGCCCAAGGATGGATTACTGCTGCCATATCTGGGCAGGAGCTGCTAAAAACAGCCAATCCTGCCTTGACTGTGTACAACAGAGACTTCGTGGCTTAGTGGGGGATGCCCTTTTCTCTACCCTGCAACCTCTCTCAAACAGAAGAGACGTTTCGAACCTATCCTTGTTTTCTCGTTATTTCCATGGCAGGTCCTCGTCTGAACTCCAATCTCTGGTCCCCCCTCGCCAATCTTTCACGAAAAACACCCGTTTAGTGGAATCCACTGTGAAAGATTTCCCCACTATTTATCTGTTCCATAATCGAAACGTGGATTCCATGAACAAAGCTTCTTACTTTGAACTGCACGCCTGTGGAACTCAGTTCCATCTTCCTGCTTCCCACCTGACTACAACTTGGATGTGTTCAAGTCCAACGTTAACAACTTCCTAATGAACCGACCCCTTAAGAAAACACTTCATCGAATCTCCACACTAACGTAATGTACTTGCAATAACCCTTATCTCTGAGTGGCTCCCGGGCCTTGATAAGTGGTGATCACTGTGTAAAAACAAAAATGCGTTAGGTATGTGACAGGGATGGATCATTCAACAAGATAATGATCCAAAACACACTGCTAAAAAAACCTCCGATTGGTTCGTACAGAACAAAACAGATGTTCTTAAGTGGACAAGTCAGTCCCCAGACTAAAATCCTAAAAAAAATCTATGGAGAGAGCTTAAAATCATGGTCCACCAGCGATATCCACGTGATATTCAGGATTTGAAGAAAGTATGTGTTGAAGAGTACGACAAAATCTCACCTGAACGTTGTCAAAAATCAATTTCGTCGTATAGAAAACGTCTCGAAGCTGTAATAGCCAATAAAGGAATTTCAATTAAATATTAAATGAAATTGTGTTAGTGTGTTCAATACATTTTTTTGGCTATTCTCGTTTTTATTATATAATTTTTGTCATGCATTAAAAGTTCCAATTTCTAAAGTTATTTGTTATTGTTAAATTAATAACTATTTCTTGTTCGAATTTCGCGTCATTCGCTTCATATAAATGTGTTAAATAAAGAATAATCTGATGTGTCAACACTTATTTCCCCCACTGTACATATATATATATATATATATATATATATATATATATATATATATATATATATACATATATAATATATATATAATATATAATATATATATAATATATATAATATATATATCATATATATATAATATATATATAATATATATATAATATATGTATAGTTTTTACAGTCATAAGCGGAAGGTTCTCGAGACCTATTTCGGCTATCATCTCATCAAGTCGGTTTATTGGTTGTTTTTGTTTTACGGCCTATCGACCGTGTTCAGGTTATTTATTGCCGAAATGGTGATTTTAAAGAACATTTTTTTAATAGAATATATTTGTTTTTTGCATGTCAATTTCTATTTAACAAGTACTACCAAGTACTAACAAGTACTAACTCTCCGGGTTAGAGTGGACCTGGGAGCAATAGCAATTAAAGGGTTGCTCCACACTCCCCAGAGCCCGCAAGCGTGGGCCTCACCATCGGATATAGTTTAAGGTCATATCCAGGACCCATCTCATCAGGAGAAAATCGATAGCGTACAAAATAATATTTTGTCGAAAATAAAGAGTTGTAATGGGGAATTTATTAAAGGTGCCAAAAGTACGGGGACACTAAAATAAATTTATTAACGTTTAAAAACGATTAAAATATTGGCACAACAAGGGAGGAAAAAACGGGAGAAAAGATTCAAAGTTCCCCAAAGAGAAACAATGCGTTGGATGTTTCCTTTTGCCGGCACAAAGAAGGTTGACGCACCGCAATAGAGACAGACTCCAACATCTTTAAATGATTTTTGGAGTCCGCTCTATGTAGCACCTCGAACCAATCTATTTTATATCTATCGGCACAGCACGGGTTGTCAACAAAATGCTGGCCAATAGCAGAGTCCAAGGAGGGATACCAGCAGACCCCATCCTTCCTTGTCTGATCTTCGATGGAACATGCTGGTTTATACGAGTCAAAAGTTGCAAGGATGTTCGTTCAACGCCGTCTAACTTAAATGAAATATCCATGCCGATAATTTGACCGTTACGTATTTACGTAGTTTTTCTCTTAAGCCGTTCGGTATAATAGTTTTGCGCATTCGGCTGTTGTTCTGATTCTTCCTGCAATCAAAGATTGTTCTACCATTTCATTACATACTAACGGAATACATTAACCGGCATTACCAGGTGGAATCATGTACTTTTAAAGAAAAATACTGTTCTTGTTTGCTAATTCCCAACGTTAATATTTAGAACGACTTTAAGAATAAACAACCTCGTGATGGTAAGAACAACTTTTGGAATAGATATCCCATTTTATGAAGGGAGATTGCCAAAGCATTTGCCCCAAATTTTACCTGGAAACGTTTTGGCAGCAAACCCATTTTCAAAGACAATAAACTATTAAATAAATTAATAGTGTCGGGCAGATAGAAGTTTATTCATAGCGCGTGTTGACGATACTGAATTTATAACCTTCAAACTACTTGTTTCCACCGATTCCTCATTGTCTAAGTTGTCATTTAAAGAAAACGTGGTGTAGGTGGTGTTAAGATAAACACTTATCTAACAAATGTTTGTCAAAGCAGAGTCGATAATAAGTCCTGAAAACAGAATTAAACAAATAAAAATAGAGTAAACAAAAATATATAAAAAAGTATATTCTTCGACGATTAAATAAAGGGTAATTTTTTAGTTTAGCGGCGTAAATTATTTGAGAGACAAAAAATGATAAAAGTGGTGTTAATTTCGTCAAATATACCTGATAAAAAATTAAAAAAGATGAAAGTTTGTTTCTGATTGTATTCCAGCCTTTTAGTGTAATAGTTTATTTTATGTAAAAAGAAATAGTTGTTTTTAGGATTTGTATGTCTATCAACAAACGAATTGTCTACGGCAATACTAAATCTGAAAAAATAAGAAAATATAATAGGATAAGCCCGCCCCTAATAACACAAAGGAAACAAAAGAAAATGTACGAGTTTTTGTAAGGTTTGCGTTTAAGTTGCATTTTTAAAGGACGACACCATTTTAAAAACGAGTAGAAAATAATGATGGAATCCTGGAAACTAGAAATGTAGAGAACAATTAAATTAAACAAACTTTCTTGTGCGCAGATAATTCACTTGACGATGGGAGGTGTGGTGTAATTAATAAGGTACTTAAGGGACTGACTCTCTCTGTACCATATTCCTCGGAAATTTTAAAGAAGCTTACTTTTAATTCTTGAATAATTTTTTTAGAGTTCTTACAATACAAAAATAATATAAGGAATGTTTAGTTATTAGGGTAAGCTTCTCAAGTTATGTATTTATATAAACTCGCTATACACGCGTACTGCGCGTTTTTCAAGAAACGCCGGTTCCTACTTGATGATAGTCATATACTTAAACTATACATCGTATGCACATATAGATTAATATGTATTAAAGAGTATATCGGTGTATGCACACGTCAATAGACGAGAAAAACATGCGTGTGTAATTAATAATATTCTCGTATATGTTGTTCTTTGAGTTCGAACTTTTTTTGCTTAACATTTTTACATTTTCTATTAGACAGAATATTTGTAGGCAAATATATAAATAGGTTTTTCGAGGTTTGTATTTTTGAATTTTCAAATCAGAGTTAAGTTGCTAGTTACCTGCAACGTCAAGATGTTTTCTTAGTTGTTCTATATAAGAAACATAGCACAGTAGTCTTTGTATTAAGCACCTTTATTATCGCATACTCTCTATTTCCTCCTTTATATTTTATACATTTACATTTGATATTTTTATGTTTATGATCTATTATAATTACTCTTTTGCATTTATAATATTTATACATTTATAAATGTTTACATTCTTCTAATTAAAGACTAAATTCATTACTTTACGGTCTCTACTCTTCCTCACTTTGCAAATCAATTCCGATTCCCTTTTCACTTCCTATTCAAATTATTTTGTTCTCTACTTGATTAAAAATTAATTTTATGAATTTTCTCCCTTTCTCCAACAAATATATACTACGGTTTTAAGTAAATAATGTGTAATTCAGTTGCAGACTTTAAAACATTGTGCCACATGATGAAGCCCACGCTGATTTCAATTTTTTTGTATATGATTGATTTATTGTTTTGTTTAATTTTCTTTCTGTCATATATATATATATATATATATATATATATATATATATATGTATATATACAAACATTGATGGTTACATATGTGCATACATGCATCTATAATCACCCGTATCGAGGAGATTACGTCTTTAGGCTACGAATTATCCTCGAAGGTGCAGAATACTATTTCAGAGCAAATATATTGATATGATTCGATAACAGATAAAACAGCAATAAAAATACATATATATGAGTGCGTGTCTGTATAACTATCATAGTCATCATCATCATCACTATTATTTAACGTTTGCAAATTAAACACTATTAAGAGATATAGCATTTCTTGTATCCATTTTCAATATTTACTTTATCAATGTCAATAATTGAGAAATGTAGTCGCTGGTTAAGAGCGCACAATTAATCAATTAATCACCAAATGCTACTAGTAAGTTATGGGAAAACGACGATCCTCAGTGGCTTGAAAACGTGGATGTTTTGTATATTCTAATTATCATATATTGTCTCAACTTACTATATACATCTCTCTCTTTATATATATATATATATATATATATATATATATATATACATATATATATATATATATATATAATTCAAGGTTTCAATGCACTCATATCGTTTCTATTCATGCCTGTCTCGGCTATCGTAATTCATAGCTATTTGCGGAACGAAAGAAACATTTTCCGATATCACAATCATTGCGCCCCGAGACATCAGCTCTCCTGTCCAGTTTTCTAAAGGATGCGGTTATTATTTCGTGTAAATAGTCTGCGAAAAGGGAGATGTAATTTAACCCAAAATAGCATAATCATAGACGCCAGAAAGCGTGTACAGAAAACTTAAGAGTAGCTACTGCAATATCTTTCTTTCATTTATGAGAAATGATGGTTCGATGGGTTGGTAGTGTAGTGTGATAATAACCCCTCTCATACATTTGCATATTTCGCCCGAAGGACATGACAACCAGAACTCGTAAAGAAATAAATGATGCATATCCTCGTAAAACTGGTGTAAATAGAGATGAGAAAGCACATTTTGTTGGGCTAAAATGCACAAGTTTTTGTGCAGAAAGGGTTCGCTTATCCTAAGTGTTTGTTAGTCTAAATCTTACGAAGACACCCTTCTTAATGCATCTACTTTAATGTATTTTATTTTTGTTCCAAGAAATTCGTAATGGTCTTTAATTTTAACACATCGTTCCATGAAAAATTTTCCAACCTCCACATGCATGTATTTTTCATATTATAACAAGCAATTCGTATTGGTCCTTTTATGTTTTTATTTTTAAAACTTCAATGAACTCTACATTTTTACATTCGTTTTGACATAGACAGTTAAATAAGTCTAAATAGATTAAGTGTTATTGATGAATATTCGACAAATACGTGATTCTATTCCATTTCATTAAAAAACATATCAATTGGGAGTATGCTATTGTTGTAGTTTTAATCTGTGACTTTTCGAACTCAAATAATATTCGAGTCAGCAAGATATTCGAAGAATGCGAAGTGCACATGCTGAAGAATATCGAAATTAGCAGAGTGATTATTCATGAGAACTCGGCTGTCATCTTTATATTATATCGGTATCGTAGCCTAAACAATAATATGCCCATAATTTCTTAATTTTGAAAACCGTAAAATCTATTAGAAAGATATTAACATGAGAAGTCTGTGAGAAATGGGAATAGTAGATCCAAGGCCACGTAGTGTCATCTGCATGGGGGCACGCTACCCAATAAGTTCGTAAACCAACCTACATTGCATGGCTTCAAGGTGGTCTTTGACTTAATCTAATTGGACCTTCACGGTTTCCCCTCTGTTTATTTTCTTCTTTTTTTTCTGCGGCAGTCTTAATTCTAACTCAGTTATCCTCTAATGCGTTTATTATTTGTCAATTAAAAAAATAAAATTAACTTGTATGAAAGGGCGCAGACAAAGAATGAGAAAACAATGAGGAGGTGAATCATGTTTATTATTAATGAATAAGTAAGATAATTGCATAATATAATGAAATACTATGCATGCATATTTTATAATATGAAATAAAAATTAATATTGTATCTTTCTTCAGTGTTAACATCATTTCATTTTTATTAGAAATTAGACTGAGCAGTTCAATCAATGATTTCGATGAAATTATTTAATAGCGATCTTTTATTTTTGTTACTTGTTCCAAATCAACAAGTTTAATAAAAATGTATTGACATTCGTCAATATTAATTATAATTAATAAATCTTACAATGCCTTTACCACTGTCTGTTTTTTGTCTCGATATTTAAGAGGCAGCCGATATTAATTAAGTGATTACATTATTTGTGGACTATTTCATGAGTTTTTTAGCAAAAAAATTATTTTGTGCTATGTTTGTTTATTCAGGTCACATGTGATGTAAATACAAGGGAATTTGCTAAAATTTCAAATTTCTCGAAAATTAATTAATTCATTTATGAATTTCTCCCCCCCCCACTATTTTTTTGCAAGTGTTGGATTTTTTATTACTGCGGCATAGCTATTAATTATATGCTATTCGTTTCACTTGAAAACAATATTTCGATTTCTTCCTTTAGCAACAATAAAGAATAAAACGCAAAATATTTAATAATATTCTCATTAATTATATATGAAAGAAACATATTATCATTCCTTGGAATAAAAAAAACAACAGTTTTCCAAATGAGTTCTTTTCTTTGAAAGCTTATCCTACAACATTTTTACATTCTTTTGTTCTTTCTTTCCCTATTCTGAATTATTATTCGAGTTGAAAATAGCGTAATATTGAGAGATTGCTTCATGAGTTGGTTTATACTTTGAACAGTTTTGCTTCCAATTTTCCAAACGTTTTATCGTACAACACTATACGTACATACAAATATAAAATCGGCTTATTTTTTTACTTTGAAGATTTAAAAGTGTGTGCTCACATGCATGACTATAAGAAACTTAAAACCGCAGATTTTATCTAATGCCACTGTCAGGAAAAAATGCAGCGAACCTCTATTTTATGATTAAAACGGATGCATCATTTTAATTTAAGATATTGCGCTTCAGAATTCGCTTGGCATTTGCAATAACCATTAACACGGTTCAGGGAGAATTTTTACATTTGCGTGACTTACATTTACACTATGATGTCATCTCGCATGCACAACTATATGTTGAGTGTTCTCAAGTCGAAAAATCAGTAATCTCTACATCTGCACATGAAAAGAGAAACCTGATATTATTACGTATACACAAATATTAAGGAAATAAACATGACATATATTTTAGCATTTTCGTGTTTACGTTCCATTAAAACAAACTGAGCCACAACAACGCATGGTCGGGTACAGCTATTACATATATATATATATATATATATATATATATATCCATATATATATGTATATATATACATATATATATATATACACATATATATATGCTTGTGCATATATATATTATATATCTCTGTATGTGTGTGTGTTTACGAGTATATTTATATATGTATCTATATAGTTAATACATGTCAAAAAACATATTTTGAATGCATGATGTTATCCACCTTATTATGCATTGCTTTAATTCAGTTGACATCAACAATTTTTGACAGTTTCTGTTCCGTAGCTCAAATCCAATCACTTAATTATTATATCAATCAGTAATTTTAAATAGCGTAATTGAAGACTATTAAAGGTATGTGAATCTTCTCTTGAAATGTTGGAGTTGTAATCATGTGAAATCACACGTTATTTCTTTTTGATAGATTAATTTTCATTGTCTTCAAATGAATTGAGATTATTAAATAAGCATTGAGATATATTATAAGACAAGAAATTTGTAGCGATATATATATATATATGTATATTGATATATACATTTATATATTCATGAATTTATATGTATATATAAATATATATATATATATATGTATGTATGTATATATATATATATATATATATATATATATTAAAAAAATACAATAAGTTTACCAAGGTAATCAAAATAGTAAACTTAAAATATATTATAAATATTAAAGAGTTAATATTTACAAGTAAAGTAATCTTAACCAGATGTAAAAGCTCAATAAAACCGAAAAGGAAATAGAGCTTATAATATGAACAAATCATTAATAAAACATGTTAAAATACATCTTGGAAAACATATTTAATTTTAAAAAAGAAGCACAACATAAGTGGATATATATATATATATATATATATATATATATATATACATATATATATATATATATGTATATATATATATATATATATATATATATATATACACACTGGTATTTCTAACGAAGAAATTGACATCATAAAAAAATGCCGAACCACGATTTTGGTCAATACAGACCAGCAATGGACAAAAAACGCTGGTTGTAATTATTTCGGGGTATCAATGGGATCACTGCATTCAGCGAAACTCACGGACCTTGTAGGATTGTACATTTTACATAGTCTAACCAATAATAATGATATTGAAGAAGCTACAATAGGACTCTATAGAGATGACGGTTTAATGTTACTAAAAAATGCCACCCGTATAAAATGCGATAAAATTAGAAAGATTATACACAAAAAAAAAAATGAAAGAATTTGGTTTCAAAGTAGAAATAAATAGTAATTTAAAACAAGTAGGTTTTTTGGATGTAAGTTTTGACTTGCAAAAAAATAATTATAAACCATATTTGAAAGAAAACACAAGTCCTATATATATTAATCCAAAGTCGAATCACCCACCTTCTATCATTAATCATATCCCAGCCTCGATAGAAAGGAGAATTAACAATAATTCATCTAGTGAAGAAGTTTTTAATAGCTATAAAGAAAGATACAATGTAGCATTAAGCAATAGTGGTTTCAAAAATGCAGACATTACATGTGAAAAGAATAGTAATGATGAACGCAACTCTAGTAATAATAATAATAATAATCGTAAAACAAGAAACAGGAAAATAATTTGGTTTTTACCTCCCTTTAATAGTGCTCTTAAAACTTGACTGGGTAGGAATTTTTTGCAATTGCAAGTAGTATATTAAATAGTATTTTCAATAGAAATACTGTAAAATTGGGTTATAGTTGTTGTGAAAATCTTGAAAGAATTATTTAAAAGCATAATAATAGGATACTAAAAGGCAATAATAGTAAAAATACTGGGGATATAAATCATAATGATAAAGATAATAATTATAAAAATACTGAAAAATGTAACTGCAAAATTCCTAGTACTTGTCCCATGAATAATAAATGTTTAACGAAATCAGTAGTTTACCAGGCTAAAATATTCCCTGAGGAAAACTCTAGTGATCTAAAATTTTATATAGGTAGTACACAGGCAACTTTTAAAGAAAGATTCTATGGGCAAAAAAGTTCTTTTACTAATCAAAAATACGAAAAAGTCACATCATTATCACTTCAATATTGGAAATTAATAAAGGAGAATAAAACTCCAAAATTAGAATGGCGGATCATAAGAAGATCGAAGTATGTCATTCATTACATGCACCGTGCTTTTTCTGCCTTCATGAAAAATTAGGAATAACGAATTTTAAAGACCGGGAGAAACTATTGAACATTAAACAGGAAACAGCAATTTCCTGTAAACATTTCCAAATACATTCACTGAAAAAATTATAAAAATATTAACGAATTAATCATACCATCGATTTATATATTATAATATGCTTTATTATTTATTTCATGATTTTAAACGCTAAATCTTATTTACTTATTTATTTTAAACGCCTAAATCTATTTTAAACGCTACATTTTTAACGAAGAATCTATTAGATTTTATAAAAATAATTTTTAGTGAAATTTTTACCGTGAATAATATAATTAGACTTAGTTACTAATATACTTAACCATATTATAAGAGTAATTTGTATATATATATATAAATTTTCACGTGTGTTTGTATATATGTCGGTACTTTTTGTATTATACAGAGAAATAACGCTAAATTTATAGTTTAGTAATATATGTATATATTTATATCTCGATTTTAAGTTGGTAAAAAACCATAGTAAAATTGATGAATTGCTCTGATATTGGAGTGATAGTTCTAAAAATCTGTATTAATAAAACAAACGAAAAAATATTAATTATAATGGTTGGAGCTAGAAAATTTAATGCAAACATATAATAAATCTGCTTCAGAATCATAACTGTAAAACCTAACATTATTTTGTGAATAGGTTATATTTGTTTTGATATAGGTTGTTAGTACCCCTCTTTCTTTTTAGAATGTTAAACCCTGTAAAGTTGAATTTAATATAAATGGATGGTCTTTATTGAAAGTTTCGTGGATGTTTTTTGGCCTGAGGAGGTGATTTTCCCTGCTAGGGGGTCATTGAAACACGTTCGCTAATGTGTAGCCAATAGCTCTCCAACAATCAATATATTGCTCTGTTTCATGCATTGAGCACTCTTTGGAGTGACATATTGTGTTGTTGTTATGAGTTACTGAAAAACTCTACAAACAGTATAATAATAATAATAATAATAATAATAATAATAATAATATATATATATATATATATATATATATATATATATATATATATATATATATATATATATGCTGTTTGTGTAAACAAATCTAGCTTGGGTATTTCGGATGCTGTAATAACAATGTTAATTCAGGACTCGCACACGAGCCACCGATAAGCGTAATTGACTGTCGTACAGGCGGTAGGGTTTCAATCCTGGCTTGAGGTAGTTGCCTATCAAATGTACAAATGAGCCGCGAAACAGTACCGTATGTGTATGACTATAATGACACTTAACTTGAGTTGAGCATGTTGTGAAGTGACACGCTAATTACCATTTGCGTATAAAGCGATGCTTTGTGTAAAGAAATCGAGCTTAGATATTTTTAGGCGATGTAAAAACATCGTTAATTCTCGTATCACACTGTAACCGTCGATTAGCGTAATGGTTAGGAGCCTGAACAATCGTACAGGCGGTCGGGTTTCAATTCTGACTTGAGATGATAGCATGTCTAGTCGCACTGCTGAGCTGCGAAACAGTATTCTATTTCATCGGATAGGTAAAGAAGATATTATATTAAAATATTTATAAATAAATTAAGTTATTGGTTTTGTGTTAATAAAAGAAGGAAATTATATGATGAACAAAATAATGAATTTTGAAACATAGTTTGTTGTCATTTATTCATTATATTGCTTTGTAATTACATTGAGCTTCTTAAATAATGACTGCTATATTTTATAAAAATACACATTCTCACACACACACACACATATATATATATATATATATATATATTGTTGTATTTATTAATAGATATATGTAAAAATCAGTTGCAAAAGGAATAACAAACAAACTCAATAAATGTTACGATTGTTTCGGAAACGATGTTTTTATTGATATATTTTTATAGAGATAGAAAACATGTCTTGAACAATAATTTTATCATATGGTTTTATAAAAAAAGTCTCCTCATCAGCAAAAAGAGTGGGTGAGATTTAAAGTCACTAAAAATAAAACTATCATTATATAAATATTTTATTTATTGATTTTATTTATTTTCCATTTAAAACCGATTTGTAATAATTAATTATGAATGATTTTACTTAATATAAAAATAGATCTAGGATATCTATGCCTATCGAGCCTATTATATATCTACATTACAACGAGCGATGCTTTCTTTTAATTGTATTAGTGCAGTCACTAATATATTAAAATAAACTCAGCTCTTAAGACTGTTGCTGTAATTCCCTTCAAATTAATATATTTATAAATATATATATATATATATATATATATATATATATATATATATATATATATATATGTGTGTGTGTGGGTGTGTGTGTGTATTCATTTATTTATATATTTGTATATATATTTGTATATATTGATATATACATATGCATAATTATATAGATATATTTACATACATGTAGTCATAAATATATTAATATATATATGTTACTGTATATATGTATATATCTATATGTATATTCAAAGGTAATATATTTATGATGCATATATATATATATTTACATTTATATATATATATATATTAATATGTACATATTCATTTATTTATATATATATATATTTATATATTTATATATATATATATATGTATTATATGTATACATATTTATATATATGTAAATATCTATCTCTATATATATATTTATAAACATATATTTATATATATATATAAATATTATATATATATATACATATATATTAATATATATATAGAGAGAGTGAGATAGATTGATAGATAGACATATTTTCTCATAATATATCCCAATCCTTATTAAATAAGTTTAACGCAATTATAAAGTAATATAGTGATAAATTGACAAAAAATATATTACAAAATGTCTGCTCTTGCTCATCTCATAAATTATTTCATTTGATTCTGTTTACATGTTCAGTTATTTTCATTATTTTTATTCGTAGCGCAAAAGACTTCACTTAATTGTTATAGAAATCTCTGAATTTAAACATACCCCCAATAGCAGCAACGAACTTGTCAAACCGTAATAAAGTGAAATTATTATACCCGAAAACGAGTAAATTATTTGCAAATACATTTTATATATTTCCAGTACGCACTTTCCAAAAACGACATATATATATTTGCTAGATTTTCGCATAATAAGAATAAGGATATAATCACCGATTGATATGATAATAAAATGATTAATTTTGCGCCACGAAAGAGATACTGTCTAGAATAGTAAATGTCAACGGATTAAAATTACTAAATAAATAGATGGAAAACATCATGGATTTTGGAATGTAGTTAGTACTTATTTGTTAACTTTACATATTAATATATATTTATTTTTATACAAATATATTATATATATATTACAGAGCAATATAGTGAATAAATGACAACACACACACACACATATATATACACACATCTACATACTTTTATTTATTTATATAAACATAAGTTTATGCATATATACATATATATATGTGTATATACACGTATGCATATTAATAAAGATATATATATATATATATATTTATGGATATATATATATATGTATATGCATATTCCTATATATATAATTATATATATACCTATATATATAGAGAGAGAGAGCGAGATAGATAGATATAGATATAGATATACGTGAAGGCACAATAATATTATTCCAATTTTTTACTAAAACTGTACTGCCTCCTTACTAAAATAATAACTTTGATATATTTCCTGGGCTGATTATTTCGTTACAAACACACTGGTCAATAACTCACATTTTATAATTTTTCATCATTATTGAATATGTTACTATGTTCGACAATAATTTTCATAATTTCAACCCTTAATATCGCCCGTTCCTTTACTAAAATATTATATTTGATATATTGTATCAGCCGATTATTTTATTAAAAAAACCACAGATATCAATTAACCCACATTTCATCATTTTTAATTATTCTTGGATATGGTGTTAATTTTGTACAATAATCTTTCATCATTTAAACGCACCATAGCGCACACATCACTAAAATAATAACTTTGATATATTGTCTAGGCTGATTATTTCATTACAAACGCACCCATCAATCAACTCACATTTCATCATTTTTCATAATTCTTGGGTATGTGACTAATTTTGACAATATTTTTTTAATAATTTAAACCAACGTTGTCACCCAACCTTACAAAAATAACAATTTTGATACAATGGCGTGGATGATTACTTCATTACAAACCCACTAATCAATTTACATCCATTTCATCATTTTTTATAATTCGTGGATATGTTACTAACTTCGACAATAATTTTTCATAATTTATACCCACATTATCGCCCCTTCTTAATAAAATAATAACTTTAAAATATTATCTGGGCTTATTATTTGATTACAAACCAAATTATGCATGAAATCACATTCAATCATTTTTCATAATTCTTGGATATGTTACTTATTTATGTCCTTACAAACACGCAAATCAATTAACTAATATTCATCATTTTTTCGTAATTCTTGGATATGTTACTAATTTCGACAATATTTTTTCATAATTTAAGCCCACCTTATCTTCCCCTTTACTTATATAATAGATTTGATATATCGTTTAGGCTGATTATTTTGTTATAAACACAACAATCATTTAAATCACATTTCGTCATTTTTCGTAATTCTTGGATATGTTTCTAATTTCGACAATATTTTTTTAAAAATCTAAACCATCCTCATCGGCGTCTCTTGATAAAAATACTTTGATATATTGTCTGGGTTGATTATTTCATAAAAAAACACAACTTTCAATTAACTGACCCTTCATCATTTTTCTTAATTCTTGGATATGTTACTCATTTCGACAATTATGTTTAATATATTTAACCCATATTATCAACCCTCTCCACTACTAAAATAATAACTTTGATATATTATCTGGAATTATTATTTCATTGCAATCAATCTGGGATTATTATTCCACCAATCAATTAACTCACATTTCGTCATTTTTCATAATTCTTGGATATGTTACTAATGTCGACAATCATTTTTCATCATTCTAACCAACATCACCGCCCTACTTACTAAAATAATACCTTTGATATATTGGCTGGCCTGATTATTTCATTGCAAACACACTAATGCATTAAATAACATATCATTTTTCATAATTCTTGGATATGTAACAAATTCCGACAATTATTTTCCATAATTAAAACCATCCTTATCGAACTCTAATACTAACATAATTACTTGAATATATTTCCTGAGCTGATTATTTTATTATAAACACACAATCGATTAACTCACATTTAATCCTTGTTCATAATCCTGGATATGTTACTAACTCCGACAATAATTTTTATAATTAAAAACGCACACATAATAACTAAGATATATTGCCTGGACTGATTATTTCATTACAAACAAATCAATTTATTTTGGGTATTCTCATAGTATATATGTTTCACCTATCTTATCCAATCCCGGGTGACGCAGCATATTCTGCTAATATATTTCGTTCACCTCTCTCATTCGATCCCGGGCGACGCTGGGTATTAGCTACTATATGTTTTCCACCTATCTCATTCATTACTGGGCGACGCTTTCTGATAGTATATATTTTCACATCTCATTCAATCCTGGGACTGACTTCATGTCCGCCACCCAATTGTTGAAAATATATTAAATAAAAAATGTTTTAATCGTAAACTTTTTCAGCCATTTACGGGGCTGACTTTATATCCCAAACCCACTGCTAAAAATATACATGGAATAATGTAATATATAAATAGTAAACTGTTTCAGCCATTTCCGGGACCGACTTTATATCTCAAACCAACTGCTAAAAATATATAGGAAATAATGTAATGTCTAAATAGTAAACTGATCCAGCCGCCATTTCTGGAACTGACTTGTAATCCCCACCCCACTGTTGAAAATATACATGAAATAAAGTAATGTATAAATCGTAAACTTTTCCAGCCATTTCCGTGACCGACTTCTTATCTCCCATCCTACTGTTAAAAATATACATTAAATAAAGTAATGTCCAAAACGTAAATGGGGGAGCCATTTCCAGAACCGACTTCATATTCCCACCACAATGTAAAAAATATACATTAAATAAAGTAATGTGTAATGCGTAAACGGTTTCACCCATTTTTGAGACTGATTTAATATACCCCACCCCACTGTTAAAGATATGCATAACATAAAGAAATGTTTAAATCGTAAACGGTTTGAGTAATTTCCGGAACTGACTTCATATTCCGTAACAGGGTTACTCAGCCAATTTTTAAAATTGCAGGAGTGCCCCTGCTTAAGGGGAGCCTGCGGGGTTCCCACTTTCCAGGCCTTGTGCCAAATATTGCCGATGTGGACGGCAATTAAATAACTACCCCATTACAACTCTCTTGTGATGGGATGTGTCTCCTAGCGGTTTCGGCTGCAGGGAGACAGGGTAGTACATGTCAAGGATTTGTCAGTTGACACTCAGCCCCACAGGTGAGGGGCCGGGAACCGGCACAGCTCCTGTTGGACTGAGGTACACCGCCTGTGTAATACCTAGGAGTTCCACCCTCCCAGGCCTTGCCACCGGGCTTTCCGGTGGGGCAAGTTTATTGCTTGCTGCCTGAGGCGCCCCGACCGGGGAATGCCGACTGGGTTACTCAGGCAATTTTTAAAATTGCAGGAGTGCCCTCCTTTAGGGGAGCCTGCGGGGTTCCCACTTTCCAGGCCTTGTGCCAAATATTGCCGATGTGAGCGGCAATTAAAAAACTACCCCATTACAAAACCTTGTATGATGGAATGTGTCTCCTAGCGGCTTCGGCTGCAGGGAGACAGGGTAGTACATGTCCAGGATTCGTCACTTGAAACTCAGCCGAACAGGGGAGGGGCCGGGAACCGGCCCAGCACGTGTTGGACTGAGGTAAACCGCCTGGGTAATACCTAGCAGGTACGCCCTCCCAGGCCTTGCCACCAGGCTTTCCAGTGGGGAAAGTTTATTGCTTGCTGCCTGAGGCGCGCAAACTGGTGAATACCGATGGGGTTACTCAGCCAATTTTTAAAATTGTTGGAGTGCCCCTCCTTTAGGGGAACCTGTGGGATTCCCACTTTCCGGCCTTGTGCCAAATAATGCTGAGGTGTGCAGCATTTAAATAACTACCCCATTAAAACACTGTTTTGATGGGATGTGCCTCCTTGCTTCGGCTGCAGGAAGGCAGGGTAGTACAAGTCAAGGATTCGTCACTTGATATTCAGCCCAACAGTGGAGGGGCTGGGAACCGGCCCCGCACCTGTTGGACTGAGGTACACCGCCTGGGTAATATCTAGGACGTCCACCCTCCCAGGCCTTGCCACCGGGCTTTCCAGTGGGGCAAGCTTATTTCTTGCTGCCTGAGGCGCCCCGACCGGGGAATGCCGTCTGGGTTACTCAGGCAATTTATTTTTTAAATTGCGGGAGTGCCCCTCCTTTAAGGGAGCCTGCGGGGTTCCCATTTTCCGGCCTTGTGCCACATAATGCTGAGGTGGGCAGCATTCAAATAACTACCCCATTAAAACACCAAAATATTGCAACATATATACACATACATAGAGAGAGAGAGAGAGAGAGAGAGAGAGAGATGGAGAAAGAGGGAGAGAGAGATTGATAAAGAGAAAGATAGACAACCTCTAATGGAGCATTTTTTTAAATTTAGAAACCTCATCGAGCGATAATCATAATTTAACAAATATATATATATATATATATATATTTATATATATATATTTATATATACATATATATATATATACATTTATATATAATATATATTTATATATATACATATATATACATTTATGTATATATATATATATATATATATATATATATATATACTAGACCACCCGTGACCCGTTGGGTCAGTACGTTATATTAGCTATGGAATTCATGTATGAGCGTGACACTTGTGGCATAAAGAAAATAGTTTTTTTTTACATAACAGAAGCATTTCTATGAAAGTATATTAAAATGAAAAAAGAATATAGATAGATTTCTATGAGTCGTTCTGTTTATTATAATTGTTATTTTTTTTTTAAATTACAGTTACTGAATTATAAGTGGTTGGTCATACTTATAGGTAAATATGCACTGAACAGGTATCATAATCCTTATTATAGTTAAATTCAAATTTTGATATATCATCTTTTAAATGAAATTGTTAGTTGAAAGTACAGAATAATAAAAAAACACCCTCCACATGTTAATAATGGCTTTTTAAATAGAAAATGAAAATAAAATGTAACTTTTTTCATTTAATTTAAGCAAACATTCAGTACCCATTGTGTAAAATATTTAATTTGTATGTTAATAATAAGGTCAATAAAATTAAGACAATTCTTTTCTATTTACATTTTTTGTACAATTAATTTTTTTAAAGAAAACTTTTGTTATCCTTTTGCTTAATTGAGACTTCTTATCAGGTTCTAACTCTCTTATATCCAGATTAATTATATTAATCAATTTATTTTATTGAATATGTATCGCTGAAAAGCACGGGTGCTTAAGCACTTATTGTACAGAAAATAAATATTGTATTCATATGCTAATAATAAGGTCACTAAAACTAAGACAATACTTTTCTATTTACAACATTTTTTGTACAATTTGAGTGTTTTAAAAAACTTTTATGTTTTCCTTTCGCTTAACTATCCAGTTTACATCGCTCCCTTTTTCTCTCTCTCACACATACACGTAACTATTTCTCGCGTACGTAACGAAAACAGAGGGAGTAGGAGTGTTGAAATCTATGAGAGTGAAAGTGAGAGGTGTTTTCTTTCACCGCCGCTGTTTCTATTAATAATGAGTGTTGTTTTTTAAAAGGGAGAAGTTTTTTTGCAACTGCGACAGACGTTACGAAGTTGAATGTTTGGTTATCTTTCAGATGCAAGGTTCCTTGTTTACTTGCGATTGTAACGATGTAAGATTCCGTTGTACGGATGACCAATTCGGCCATAATTTAAATATTTAAATTTATTTACTGAATTTAAATATTTAAATTGATATACTGTTTAAATGATAATATACGTCTACGATGTTTTTATTGGCGCTTTTCTTCGTATTTTTTAATAACATTTTTTTGCACCATTTCCAAGTTTTTTTTTACAAATAATTTTTTTAATACTGTAAAAGTAAAATTATTTTAGTAAAATTCTATATTGGATACGTTTTTTTATGAAGTTTAAGTAAAAAAAGTTCACTTTTTTTTATTAAAAATACATTTCATGAAAACACTCATTATAAAATGTTCACGTTGTTTAATTAAAAGTTCTCAATTTTAATCTAATAGTTTTATAATTTTGTTATTTTGTTACAAATTTCTAATAAAGATTATTTTAATTTTAACGGTAATTTGGTTTTCATTATAAACTCCGTCATGTTAAAGGCGTGAAAATCACTTTAAATCAATTTTAATAATAAAAAAAGAGAAATCAACAGGAAAAAAATCTCGTGTGAAAACATTACGAGATACTTTTTCCGTATAATTAATAAATGTATCTTTATTTTACTATTACAGTATTAAAAAAATTATTTGTAAAAAGAACTTGTAAATGGTGCCAAAAAATGTTATTAAAATACGAAGAAAAGCGCCAATAAAAACATCATAGACATTTTGGCCGATTTGGTCTTCCGTACAACGGAATCTTACATCGTTAAAACCGCAAGTAAACAATGAACCTTGCATCTGAAAGATAACCGAATGTTTTTAGCCGTTAAAAAAAAAAAAAAAAACTACGGTTGATTTTATAAAATTATTTATTTATAATGACATGAATTAAAGATTTCTCGCGTACGTAACGAAAACAGAGGGAGTAGGAGTGTTGAAATCTATTAGAGGGAAAGTGAGAGGTGTTTTCTTTCACCGCCGCTGTTTCTATTAATAATGAGTGTTGTTTTTTAAAAGGGAGAAGTTTTTTTGAAACTGCGACAGACTTTACGAAGTTGACTGTTTTTAGCCGTTAAAAAAAACAAAAAACTATTTGATCAAATTAAATGAAATTGTTTGTATTAAAAGCGATATAAAAATTCCGGAATTGGAATAACGGATTGAAGACGTTGCTATTTGCGCATGCGCAACCGGATGTTGAAAACCGGAAATCTGATTGCAAACATACAAGATCCATAGACTTTTAGTATTATATATATATATATATATATATATTTACAAATACAAAATATACATACATACATAAGTGATAATATGTGTTAGGACATAAGTTTATCTACAATCAAAAAAATTGCTACATAATGCATTCACATATGTTTTAAACGGTTTTCAGACTATTCAATCATGACTAAGGAGTAAACATTAATATTGATACTTTTGCATAATCGGATTGTAATCTGTTTGCAACACTTTTAGAACTGAGTATGCATTAATTGTTAACATGTTTAAAATAGTAGCTTTTAAAACACATTTTTAAGAAATTGAAAGAGTTATCCTACTGGAGAAACTGTCATTAGGTTTTGATCTTTATATAAGCTCTAGAATTTTGCTAACATTCCGTTTCATTTTTCCTCCTTTTTTTAAGAAATTAAACGTTACGTTTATTAATGGAAAATGCAGATTACATGTGCTTGCATAAATACACACACACTCATATATATATATATATATATATATATATGTGTGTGTATTTATATATATATATATATATGCATTTAACACGTGAAACTTTCATATATATACACATATATATCTATATTTGTATATATATATATATATATTTATATGGATGCATATGAGCTTTGAATAAATTCAAAATAGAGATCCAGATGCAAATTGCTTGATAATTCCTTATTTCATTAATCAAACGAAATTTCCGTTTATGAAGTAAGTATCGGATATGCAGAATAAATATGGTTCCGGTTATTAAATTCGTACTGCAGTTATTTGATTTTAAAATTAGTTTAAAGCTATTTAATTTGTAGTCTATTATCGTTCGGTTTTCTATTAATGTTTGTTTATCAGACATGAATGCGAACTGCTTTGAGGTTAATATCTCGACAGTTTTTTACCAGAGCTGTGAAGCTGTGAAGGTTTTATATTAGTGGAATTATAGGTAAACAAACGGTTCAAATCAATTACACCTGATGATTATCAATGTAGTTATTCCCATTTCGGTAAACAGAGATCGTCGTCCGTGTAAAATATGTCCACTCTAAAAGTACATATTTTTTAATTATATATATATATATATATATATATATATATATATATATACAAATAACTAACATCTCTGCTATTTCTATTTACTAGGTTACATTGTATACATATGTAATAAAAATATTTAATTTATATGCGCATTTAGATATATAAACATTGTACTACTAAGAACAGTTAATATAAAAATACGAAAATGGGGCATACTCAACTACAATCAGAAAATTGTATATGATGAAAATAGCAGAACCTAAATTAAATAGTTTGAAGCAGTAACGACACAGGTAACAAATGTTTACTGCTGGAGACCGGATAGCTTGGCGTGAATGTTTGCACAAACGTGTTGATATATGTCGAGGAATATTTTAGAAACTGTTAACTTCTTATTGCTCTAAGAAAGGATACAGTAGTATATTAAGGACATATTTTTTCAGATTCCCCCGCGTTTTGAGATTTTGATTTCTGAACTAAATGGATATCTTAGTGATTCTTTTTTTTTGAGGGGGGCGGCTGTAGATAGATAAACCTGTTTGTTAGCCTTAGTTTCGCTATATAAAATCGATGTTCCTTGAATCTAACTGAGAGTTCTCCAAGTCACAAGGAGAGATATCTAGGAATATGTTACACACATTTATTGCATATTCGGATGATAGATTCCTGTCGCGGAAGACTGCTTTCAAGTCACTGGCTTTCATGGGATCTTCAGTTGGGGTACGAAAGTCTAAAACTCATTTAAATTGTACCAATGACAATTCGATGGTGAGATCACAAAGAAGAGAAAGATGAGTATGCTCGATATTATTTCTGTCAGTTTTTACAAGCCAGTCCGCAGTCTACGTAGGGTATACTGCCATTTGAATATTCAAAGACCACAGTTGATTGCTGTGCTTCATAAACTTCGTGTTAGTTGGCCAGATATTAAATTCCTCCATTAAGTCCACGGATCGCCATTACGGTTGATTTCTGCACGGGAGGTTAAGTTAGCATCAACAGTTTCAAACACCTGCTATAAATGCCTCGACAATGCTTATCTTGAGGTAGAAAATACATATATTACTCTGTAAATATCTGACATTTTCCATCTTCATATCAATCAACAACACTCTGAAGCTTGGAAAACTATAAATGTACTAGTGAGAAGGGAATCAAACCCTCCACCAGCAATCAAAGTTTTCAACTGCGATCAAGGGGTTGTTACTGGCTTTCTCATTTCAAAACCATCTGTCATAATCTGGAGAATCTGCCAGCACTCGTGTACTTCCCCAGAGGTTTAAGTTAGCTCCATATTTGACAAAATCTTAAATTGCGAAAAATAATTGAGAAAAGCACAGTATTTAATAAAACTGGAGCTCTTACCTTTGTAGACTTCAGCAAAGCATTCGATTCAATCAACCATGACACTATGTTCGAAATTCGTGAACTGTATGATATACCAGAGAAAATATGTAAGAAAATATAATAAACAAACACATAGGCTACTGTCCTTACCCTAATTGTGAAACTAAACCTTTTGAAGTTATGTCTGCTGTTCTCCATTGTGATACACTGACACCTTTTACTTTTCAGCATTGTAATAAGCTAAAGCGTTCGCATCTTTGTGGAGTCAATCAATGGCAATCGGCTGAGGTATACACCTAGAAGAAGCTAACGAATTCCTGCCATTTACATCATTGATGTTGATTTTTATGATGGCATTGCGCTGTTGTGTGATAACCTCATAAGCACCCAGGCACTTTTATCTTCTCTTAATCGGCAGCAAACTGTACAGGGCTTCACTGAATCACTGAAATAACATTATCAAAGGAGTTGAAGACTGCAGGTATCTAGGATCACACACATGGAACGGATAGAAAGACTTTAACATCAGAAAAGGAATGGCCGGGATTGCTTGTAACAAAATGAAAGAGTCTGGAAATCCAATATTCAAAATCCAAATTTTATGTGAACTTATTGAGCTCACTAAACTCTATGGATCTGAAACTTGAAATCATTCAGCAACAGAACAGCGTCGTTTATATGGATGCCCCACACGTCTTTTGAGAAGAGTACTCAATCATGCATGACGAAATCTCCCAACTCTTGAACTGGTACATGGAGACTTACCGAGAGTATCAGGCTAAGTTTGCAAGAGACATATTCACTTAGCTACTAGGTCCATCATTTGCACTCTGGAGGCACTCATCGTTTTACAATCGATCACGAAAGATATTTTTTTTCAAATAGAATACATGGAGATGCATTCACCTACAGAGAAAATATTTTGGTGCTATGACAGATAAGGACTAATTGAAACGTATAATGAGTATTATCTCGGCTGATACTGCACGATGGTGATTATGTTATAGATGTCGTATTTATGCACCGTTCGGGTTGCTGGGCGTCATTCAGTTGAGGAGAGTGATTGTTGATGAACGTCAACTAATCTAGTGCTTAATAGCGCAACATCCTATGATAGAGTGATATATATATATATATATATATATATATATATATATACATATATATATATATATATATATATAAAAGTTTATATAATTCAAACAAATTAAAGGGCGACTTTTTCTAAGTAAATAAAAAAGAAAGAAAAATGAGCGTCGAGGTGGAGCCAATATTAACCTTATTTATCGTTTGAAAAAACAACAATAACAAATATATATATATATATATATATATATATATATATATATATATATATATAAGCATACATACATACAGTTGGCGCTCTACGTTCGAGATTAATTCGTTCCCAGATGAAGCTCGTATCTAGAATTTCTCGTATCTCGACAAATTCTCATAGAGAAGTTAACAGTAAATCTATTAATCCATTCCGGCTCTTAAAATCATTCAAATCTAATCATCGATGAAATATATATTCCTGATTACTAAAACATATTCAAATAATTATAAGACATAAAAATATGAGTAATAATGTAAACAAACAATTATATTAAGAAAAAAAAATCAAATGCGAGTTTATTATGACAAATTACAATGCAGGAAGACAGCGGCAGCTTAGAGATGTAAATGTCTTGGTGGAGAAGGAGTGAGTGGTGCGAAAAACCATTTACAATATGTGTGTACTTACACTTTACATCCAAGTTAACTCTAAATGGATTTACACTACATTCTTTGACTCCACCAAATGTTTCTGTTTTTTTTTTTAAATTTTAAACATTATCAGTGTTTACTTTCTTCAGTTTAATTTACCCTCTTAGTTGAACACACACCACGTTCACTTTCAGCAAATTTTTAAACGAAAACATATCCAAGTATGTTTGTCTCCGTTTCTCTTACACGATTTTGCGGAAATGCATACGGCAAGCGCCATTAAAACGAGATATAGAACAACTAGCAGCCAGATTCTTTTTCCTGTTTTTAGCAAATTCCTCCAAATTATTGAACGCCTCTCTAATTTCCTTTGTAGATTTCACGTAATCCTGTTCATGATCCTCCTTGTTGCTGACCTCTTTAATATATGTGCCTGTTGCAGCTAGCCTGTTGTTACCTCAACTCTTGTTATCAGTTTCTCCTCGTGCTCCTGCACAAGCACGTTAAACATAGTAGATGAACAACGGTATATATATATATATATATATATATATATATATATATATATATATATATATATATATAGTGTGACCCCCCCAAAAAACAATAAAACAAAAGCTAAATGGAGACCATCTAGAACATATGCTGTAGAACGGAGAAAAAAAGGGCAAAGACCCTAATGTGTTGATGCGATATTTTGAATATAATAAACTAGTGACGGCCAAAGTTTCATTTGATTCGGACTAAACACTAAGAAACGGGGCCTAATTTGATTATTGGGTCACCCTGTATATATATATATATATGCATATACATAATATGTATATATATATATATATATTTATATATAAACCTATATACATAACTATATATATATTAATATATATGTATATATATATTTATATATATACATATATGTATATATAAAAATATGTATATATATATTTATGTATATACATATATGTATATATAATATATATATATGTATATATGTATATGTGCATATATATATACATATACATACCTATGCATATAAATATATAGAAACATATATATACACATATATATACACATATAAATATACATACTTATATATATACACATGTATATACACACATATACATATATAAATTCACACACACACACACACACACATATATATATGTGTGTGTGTGTGTGTGGGTGTGGGTGTGTGTGCGAATCGTAAAATAATTAATGATGAATAATGTAAACTTTTTTGTATTGCATATTTATTGATAATTTTTACACTAATTTACTTCCCCCCACACATTAATGACTATTACTTATTGTCATACAGATATTATACATGCACGTACAAGATTAACTATGAAAGAGTGTTTAGATACACTAAAGAACGCTAAAGAATATTAACATATAGAAATTGTAGATTATTTTAATATCCTGCCAGAAGCTGATAAACTTACTCTCAATGAAGATATTAATGATGACTGTACTGGAAATGTTGACACCTATGAGGTAGCTGGACCAATAGAATTACATATAGCTGCAGAAACCATTGAGTTAAATGAAAAGAAACAGAAGAAACTTTGACATTAATGCTTAAAATAAAACAAAAAAATCTAAGTTATTCAGTATACACTTGGCGTATTACAGCACCAAAATATGGAAAAGGTCATGTTAGCAATAATGCTTAGGAAAATAGAGTGATGAATATAAAATAACTATTAAAAAAGGTAAATTCCAGTGATGTATTTAAGGAATTATTTTTAGACGAAATATCATTACTCCCGGTCAGGGAAACTGTTAGATATACTACAGAATACGAGGACAGGACTACTAATACAATTAGTTCAGACGATATAAAACTATTAGTCGAAGTGTTAATAATATCAGATTGTCATGAGCTTTTTCCAGAGACACAAACAATGAAGATGTGAACTTGCAAATACTAACAAAATGTAATTTTGTAAAGGTAAATTCCAAGATATATAAAGCATCCACGGCAGCAATGAAGTAGAAAACAATATATATCTATCTATCTATCTATCTATCTATCTATCTATCTATATATATATATATATATATATATATATATATATATATATATATATATATATATATATATATATATATATGATAGATACTTCAAATCAGAAAAAAAAACTCTTGCAGCTACTCAAAATCATTAGTGGAGTTTGGTATTTTTACAGAACAACTGCCAATTGATGAAATAATAGTAAACTATAATTGTTATCACTACTTAAAGCAATTAATCCGGACTAAGTTTAGGAGGTTTGAATAATATTTTGGGCCTCTTACGGCGTTTCTGACTATTGCTACAATTTTGAATACTATATCGGCAAGGCTAATTCGAGGATAATCCCACGGACTTAGTGATTGGATTTAAGTAATATTTAACATGCTAGATATCGTAAAAGAATTGTTGATTTATAAGCTATTTTCTGGATCTGCTTAATTGGTTCATTTTCGCGAAGTAGGCTTTCAAGCAACTAAAAGTATGTGGGAACAACGGCTAAATACATCCTTTTATAGAAGCAAAAAAATAAAAATAAAACGAATAACATGCCGCTGCGGATTTGATATGAATGAAAATATTCTAATTGTAAAATTTCGTGATAATAAATATGACACTATTGCTACTAATTCTAATCCAGTAAAAACGTTATTTGATGAGATCTTGTGATAAAAAAGAGGAGGTTTAGCAGATATTTTAAAACAATCGGAACAAAAAAATATCCATTGGTCCATTATTATTCGAATTGTACACATGTATGTTGTGAATTAAAATATCATATCTAAATTGTTATGTACCAACGACGAAACCTCCAAAACAAATTTACTTTCATCTAGAGGAGCACTTTGCCGACAACATTTGAACATTGTTTTTTTACAAAAAAACACGTGGTGCAAAAAAGTTACCATGTCAGCACGTTCACAAATTACTCATAATGTAGGTTTTGATCGCAAAACGACACATAATGAGAAAACAAATATACAAAAGCGATCTCAAAAGAAGCAGCGCACTGTCAGACAGAGGACGAATTGTTTTAAATAAGCAGTAATCTATCCGTTAATTGTTCCTCTTTAATCATTCCATTTAAGGTAAGGGGTAAATACCAAACCCAGAAGCCATCCATTTCGAGTGATATCAGATGGGGATCAGAGCGTTGATGATGTAAAGAGAGCAGCTTGGTTTTAGATGCATTTAATGTAACCATCGACCCCTTCCCCATTGTACCACGCGCCACAGATCAGAGAGAAATTTGTCATTTACGGCCTTTGATGGGTTGACATAGATGGTCGTCTCATCAGCATAGATGTCAACGAATGCTTAAAGTATTTGTTTTGGAGACCCATGATGCAGATCAGGAAGAGAGTTGGGTCCAACATGGAGACCTGAGGGACTCCAGCATGAATACTGCGGGCCTCTGATTTCTGACTACTCTTAGGGGCATATCAGAGAGAAATGATTTAATGATACAGAAAACATGTCCAGCTGGACATCTTGTGAAGTAGACCTTTATGCCATACTTTATCAAAGGGTTTTGATATGTCAAGAGCAATTGCCCTAAAGTGTAAGCCTTTGTCAAGAGGTTCACTACTCCTATGAGATATAACCGTTAGCAAATCTGCTGTAGATCTGGCAGAACGGAAACCATATGGCATGTAATCTACAAGGTTAGGTAATGCAAGTGCAACGTATATTAGTTAAGAGTTTTTCAGCATCATATTGTTGAATTTTAACTATATAGTAATAAACATTTAAGACGCCGGATTGGAAGGTGCTAAGTAGTCTGGTTAATGTTTTCCAGGAATTTACAGGAAATTCTTTTGGTTTATTTATACATTTTCTTCAAAGCTTTTTTTACACTATATATATATATATATATATATATATATATATATATATATATATATATATATATATATATATATATACATATATTGTTAATTAATATAAACACTTTAATTAGGGAATCACGTCGTGTATTTTATAGTTTTATTAGTTATTTACATATTGTATATAATTCTATATCATTTCTCATCACGAGCCATAGCATATGAGTGGCCTCCTTAGCTAGTTTATTTACAACGATATTCTCTAGTTTAATTTTGCTTCATCCCATCAATTTGTTCGTAACTATCAATTCTTATGTGATCAAGTAAATACCTAATAAAATATAGCGCGCATAAGGTATTACATATTTAAACTACAACCACATTTTATACATATATATAAATATATATATATATATATATATATATATATTTATGCATGTATGTATATATATGTATCCATATATATATATATATATATATATATATATATATATATATATATATATATACTAGAATATGTACCCGTTGTTGACTAGGTAAAAAACAGCCTACAGAAAATGGACTTTGATTTATGAAAGTATCATAGGTTGTGAAGAGGAAGGTTTTTAAAGAGATAGCTTCGAATTTCAGGGTATCAAAACCAAAGCAAAATATAATAAAAGTAAAAATAAAATAGATAAACCCAATAATTTATTATACCATACCTGTTCACATTGAAACACTTATCACAATATTCGTTGGGTCTATATTAAAAAACCTTGTTTAATTTTGGACATATTTCCATTCTATGGGGGTCAGGCGCGAACGAACACCCCATAATTATATTATACCATATTTCGTCAAGCGGAAACATAATTATCAAAGTATACTCACGCAGATAGATATGAAAAAGTCTTTATTAAAGTGTGTGCCGATGTCCATTCCATTGAGGCCAGGTGCGAACGCAGAGCACACAATTTTATTATACCATCCCTAGTAAAAAATACTTATCAAAGTATTATTATGTCCATGTATATCAAAAACACTTGTAAACGGTTTCTTTTAAATTATTTTAATTTCCATATTTTGTGGACCAAGCCCGTACGCAGTCCCCAAAATTATAATGAATAATCATTATGCCAGATCAAACATACTCATTCCTGTGTCTCGACACATATTCTATCATTGTATGAGATCAGTTTTCTATAATAGTCAACCATATAGGAGCCTATTCGTTACCAGACACCCACACATACGTTCAGCTTTATATATATATATATATATATATATATATATATATATATATATATATATATTTGTATATATATATATATATATTTATATATATATATGTGTGTGTGTGTGCGTGTGTGTATGTACGTATGCATGAATCTACTTGTTTTTTTAAATTATGATATATTGTGATTAATAAAATGATAGTATACGAAAAAAAGTTCTTAAAACAGGTTTTCTAAATAATCAGAGCGATTCCAATTTTTATTTGCCTATAATTTACCTCACTGTTGCTCTTTTGGAAATAATGGGACATATGATAAGAAGATTTAAAAACATCCACATTGATTTCCTCCTGTATCAGAAAACACGCTATGTGATGTACGTGAGTTTTCTAAGCTAAATAAAAAAAAAACGTTCATTCCAGTAAAGCAACTGGCCCTGACGGTATTCCAATTATAGTACTGAAAAAACTTCAGCCGCCCAAACTTACAAAACTGTTTAAACGTTGTCTTAAGGTGTACAGGCCAACAAGTTTCCTGCACGTCATGAGTAAGTTGCTGGAATCCGTGTTAAGTACAGATGCAATCAATCATCTCACCAAAAATAACCTTCTTAGTGACACTCAATATAGTTTCCGTTTTGCTAGATAAACAACCGATAGCCTTACAGTTATATCTCATAGGATTAGCAAATCTCTCGACGGAGGCTACATTT
>NC_136485.1:147024058-147059058 GCF_053919585.1 Euprymna scolopes
CGTTCCTTACTCACATCCACTCGGATTAACCGCACCCAACCATCTCAAGGAAACAAACCTTGCAATAGACCCAGGTGTCTAATATGTACACATATTAACACCAACAACACATTCACTCCTCCAGGCACCAACGTCCATCTCAAACTTCCCCCTCTAAATTGCAATAGCTCATATGTAATATATCTGTTATACTACACAAAATGCACAAAAGGCAACTACGTGGGGGAAACAGGTCTAGAGTTCCGCCTACGTCTTAATAACCACAAACATACCATCAGAGATAAATCTACACAGCATCCAGTAGCTATCCACTATAATTTACCTAACCACACAATAGACAATATCAGATATATCCTCATAGCATCCAATTTTATTACACAACACCAGAGACGAAAATATGAAAAAAAAAAAATTCAAAAACTCAACACGCACACTACAGGCCTTTACTAAAACCTAGGACTACTCAGTGACTACAATTTTCATAACTACAAAGATATTCTATAAACATTTCCTTAGGAATAAAATGCACGGTGAGATGGGGTAACTCTTTCCGAAATCTTTACATTTTCCCTAATGTGTTCTTTCTTTATAATCTCATACACATGGCATGTGTATGTGTGTGCGTATTATGTACGCATATTTGTATGTATTAGTTCGAGTGTATGTGTACGCGTACCTAATAGTGTGTATATACACGTCAGTATATGTATATACATGTGTATGTATGTGTATGTATATATATCTATGTATATTTGGATATATGTGTATGTGTGCGCATATATGTGTGTATGATTTCAAAACACATTTTCTTTAAGAGTTAATTTTCTTCATATTACCGTATATGTATATGTGTATATAAGTGTATGTATTTCTCACACACCTACACTTCTTTTCCCGTCACTCTCTTCTCCTCTTTCTCTTTCACTCCCTTCATTTGCTTATGTAAACTTATATGTATATATGTATAGCTGTCTCTACGTGTAAATGTATGCGCAAGCATTTATGTATGTACATGTATGTCTGTTAGTATATGTGTATATGTATCTATGCATGCATTTATGTATGCATATGTGCACATACATATATATATATATATATATATATATATATATATATATATATATATGTACCTATTTACTATGCCTCCCCACGGGACAGAGTTAGACACCAGGGTCGTTTTTTAACGTGGAGGAAAGGTACAAAAATAAAAATTGTCTCAATCGTGAAGGATTTCTCCTCCACTGAAAGAGAACGAGAAATGGAAGTGCAGCATCTGAAGAACAGATACTACACTTTGATCTTGGCCAAATGTATATATTTGTACATGTGAGTGTTTGTTTGTATACGTATGTGTATGCACATATTAATATACATATTAATAAAAAGTAGCGTTTCGTTTTTGTCTTAAAACGGTTGAATTTAGAAACGACGTTTTCGTTCTTTTCCGAACGAGAAGTAGCCGTTAAATTACAAATGAGCATCATAGCGTTTCTCCTCATAACGTCTTATATCCTTTGAATTCTTATTCTCTCTTAGAATAAATAATATCGTTAGAATTCAAAGGATTAGACAGTTAAAGACGCGTTTCTCATTTTTATTTACTGTTTAATTTTTAATTTTTCGTTTGTATGTATATATATATACTGTGTGAATGTGTGTATGTGCGTACTTCTATGTTTATATATTTAAGACTGACGTGGCACCTTCTAATTGGCTATACCTCCTTCTCCTCCTTCTTCTCCTCCTCCTCTACCTCCCTTCCTTTTCCATTCCCCTTTTCCCCGTGCATCCTCATACTTTTACTACACCGATGAAGACTGAAGGATCGGTCAAAAATATGTACTTATAAAAAAAGTTTTTTTGTTTTTAAATAATATTATTATTTTGTATTCTTGCACGTCACCAATTAAAAACGAATAAACAAAAATTATAAGCTTTTATACTTTTCGCGATCTTTTTTATTCATATATATATATATATATATATATATATATATATATATATATATATATATATATATCCATGCCTGTATGTATATATATATATATAGACAGAGAAAGCGAAAGAGAGAGAGAGAGAGAGAGAGAGAGAGAGGGGGGAAATGTCTAAGTAAATCTAGTAAAGTGTGAACTTGAATACATTCCAAATTATATGAGTGTACGACGGATGTACATGGAAGAGAGACTGGATTGTTCAACAAAGATATCCAATGTTAATAAATTCATTTATAAAAAATAAATTAATTGACGCACCCTTTCGAACATTGTTTCGAGACCACGGAGGGGAGACATATACAAATGACGACTGGATGATATCCGATGCTACTACTATACATATAATTCGTACAAATCTTCCAAAAGAAACATAAACATTCATTGGGCATTTTTGTTTTGATTATACCTGTTTCTTCTGCTAGATAATTAATATAAATCTCCTCCATATCAAATACCCATTCCATTTTCACTGGCTCGTTGAGGTAAATATGGTCTTAACATTTACGTTTAATCATTATATTGTGCTTGGATTCAATTAATAGTCTCACCTGGGATTGAAAATCAAAGGAGCCAAAAAACAAAATTTGCCGAGCATTATAACTTTGTTCGATTTCTCTCTGGTTAATAACGTATTGTCTCAATACCGTTTTTTAACTGATTTGTTCTTATGGTGTAATAAAATACTGTATACATAGGTAATTAAAATGATTATATACATATACTAGAAGGGAGACAGGATGTTTCCCTGAATTGATGACGACCAACGAATATTTCACACTCCTAGATGTTTATTGTCATCGAAAGCCGAGAAATCACTCGGAAGAAGCTTCACATGTAACCGTGCGGTAACTGAGCCAATATTCTACATGGCACTTTAGAGAACAAACTGGTTTTATAGAAAATTATTTTATAAAAACTTCTTCCATGCTAAGAAAAAATAAATATTAAGCTAGTCATTTGCGGGTTTTGAACATACAGATCACGTCATGCAATTTTTTTTTTTTAAACTTGAATCGAAAAAGAAAAACACCGTAAAGTGACAGTCATATAAAATATCTTTGCAGTTAATGAAAAAAAAATACGGACCGGGTTTCTAAACTACAGTCAACAACATTCCAAAAAATATAAACTTATCCACAGTAAAATTCTCACGACATGAGAAAATCTTTACTGATAATAGACAAAATAAAATGATTGACATTTTCAGATATCGGTAAGTATCGGGGGTATTCTAAGCCAAATTTACTAATATAACTACGAGGATTATACACTAAACGTGTGTACATTTAAAAACAAAATCTGTTCAGTCGTTTCAGAGTGTATTAGGAACGAACATACATACGAACGGAAAGGTGAATTTATATAATTGTATATATACATATATATATATATATATATATATACAATAAGATATGTATATAATATGTTTTTATTAATCGAAATGTGTATGTTGTATACATGAATAATAAAAATGAATATATATATATATATATATATATATATATATATATACGTAAACGAGCATATATATATGTATATATATGCATACATATCTGCAATATCTTTCATAAGAAGAACACATATATATATATAAATATATATATATATATATATGTCAAACCGTGTGCATATATATTTTTAAAAACTCAAATGTTTATATCTATATATGTATATATATACACATACACACACACATATATATATATATATAGAGAGAGAGAGAGAGAGAGAAAGAGAGAGAAAAAGAGAGAGAGAAAGATGAGTAATATACATATACATAAATATACACATATATTGATAGATAGAGACGTAGAGAAGGAAGTGTAACAATAGAAGGTGTATCATATAATTTCGCGCACAAAATGACTATATAAATTTGTGTGTGTGTATGTATATACAGATATATTTATATACACATATATTTGTCTGTATATAATTATACATTGTATATAAGTATATATATATATATACATAGATATTTGTCTGTATATAATTATATATACATATATATATATATATATATATATATAGAGAGAGAGAGAGAGAGAGAGAGAGAGAGAGAGAGAGAGATTGCTAATACAGTTAATATGTCTTTATACAACGAAAATAAACTAGAAAGTGCAACTATGTACAGACCCAGAAAAAGAAAAGAAAACGGGAGAGGCAGGCGAGAGTGTATTCGATTAAGTATCGGAACTGACTGATCGTAGCATTGTACACGAAAGAGATAACAAGAAAATAAATTGTATTATGTCTTGAAGCACACTTTTAGCGAAAGGTTAAAATGGAAAGTGTACAATTGTTGCAGTAGATCTATTACTTCCTCCTGGTTCACCGTATCTCCGTCTCGGTCGCCATTAGTATTTAATGGTTTGTGCGCCGCAGGTTAACATCAAGTCAGCAAGTGCATCATGTTCAGCTCGCTACACACAATAAGCCAACATTCTTCAGTTTGAAGTTCAACCTCACAAGAACTTGCTAATCTAGTGCAAATCAAACGGCGATGCCGACGCGTTCAACTGTAAATAAATGCTAAAAAGAAATTGAACAAAAAACGTATCATAATGAAGAATGTCGAACGTAATAACAATTGCCCAAGCAAAACAAAATGTTACTTCATGAAAAGGTTCAAGCAGGGATTAACGTGCATATACCCCAAATATATAATAATGAATCATAAACAAACACTTTTTGAGGTGGAAATAATAGAACAAAGAACCATCATTAAATATTATACAAATATGCATTTCTCTAGAACATAAGATTTATTACATACACATACTTATGCATACGCGTGGATATAAGAAGATTCATATTCATTCGCTGAATGATGCATGATGTAATCCTGACATGTGTAAGGTATGTGATCATATTTGCTGTTTAACGTTGTTATTAAAGCATTCCAACTGTATTTCCTCGGGATTATTGCTCCTAGCTAACTCTTCTAAAATGATAGGAATTCTATTTATTGAGCACAACGCTTACTTTAAGCATACCTGGACAAATTACGATCGGCTGTATATAATATATATGCGGGAAAAATGAACCGAAGTAATAGTTAGGTGAACGAATCTTAAGGTAATGTCAGCTAAAGTTAAAAATCCTAGCCTTTCAATGCGTTTTATCCTTATTTCCAAAATAACACCAAGCGAAAATATAAAATAGTACACACAGACACGCACCTATATATATATATATATATATATATATATATATATATATATATATATATATATATATATATATATGTGTGTGTGTGTGTGTGTGTTTGTGGGTGTGTGTGTGGGTGAGTGGGGGTGTGTGTGCGTTTGTGTGTATATATATGCATATATACATACATTACTATGTTATGCAGAATATAATTCACCAGGTTTTAAGTAAGAACGCGTTTTTATATCGTTACTATATTGATGGCGGCTTCCTGATATTTTCTGTAAAGATTATTAAGTCAATTGTAGATTAGATCAGTCTGTTTTTCTTATTCCGTTGATGAAATTTATTATAATACCTTCTTTACAGGTAACTACCAAAATGAACAAGCGTAGAAAATGACCGTTTAAAAGGACTGGGCCCGATCTACCAGAATAGAACTGATCTTGTTATCTGGCAATGCTACAATTTCTTTTGCATTTTTATTTAGCTATTTGATACATATTCACATCATACGACATAATCACATCATACGGCATAATCACGTTTGGCACACTGGTTCCCGTATGATAACCGAAATAAAGTAAATATGAACCTTGCCGGTATCAAATGGGTTACTATCTCGAATTGCTAAGTGCAGTATTTGCTCTCCGCTTATCTCGGCATTGATTCCAGTCGTCTTTGACTTCTCTATCCCACTGGACTCCAGCAGTGCCGATTCAGGAGAAGGTTACGTTTATTATGATGATTTACTAAATAATATTAGTATAGCAGTGGCATATGTTCCATATTCACTAGGTAAAACATTTTTGACCCCACTTCCATATACAGTTTCCATTTAAAAGTAATATAATCGATACATTTCACCAGTTGCCACACTTTTATTTATAATTCTTGTAAAGGGTCTTGAAGAGGTTCATTGCTCTTGCAATGAGTTAGCGTCACCGATACAATGAGATTTATGTAAAAATGAACATGTATTTTAGTGTAGCTTGTTATCGACATGTAATTTTGCCTTATTTTTTATTTAATTAAAGTGACTCTCTAGCATCACTGTAACGTGTAATAACTCAATATCTCTTTATTTAAAAAAAAATGTTTAAAAGCGAAAATTAATGAGTCTTATCATACGTTTTGACTAATATATATATATATATATATATATATATATATATATATATATATTCGATATATCTAGGCAGCATATTCTCATTGATACAAATCTTATTCAAAAGCACAAAATTCTTTTGTTTTACTATCTTCTTCATATATTAATTCTTGCTGATGACATAGAAACGTAGAAGATTTAAAAGGTACATTTTAAAACAATGCAGTTCTTAACATTACACATGCACTAAATGCTGGCAAGAAAATCTTATTTGTAGACATTCTCATTGATGAATTCATCACCTCCGTAAAAAAAACAAAAAAGGAAGCAACTAAATCCCTAAATTCATGCTTTAAATTTCAAAAGTGAATGTCCGTTTGGTTACAAAACCGCTATAATAAAAAACAAAGCTTATACCTCGCGCGAAGATGATTTCCTCAGGCAAAATGTATTCTTTAGCGAACTAAAATATAAAATAGATTTTAGCCGATAACAAGTTTGAAAACTCTGTATATATAAACAAATAAAACTATCAGCAACTTAGATGAAACTACTAATATCAAAAAAGAAAATCTACAGCCTGTTTATATATATATATATATATATATATATATATATATATATATATATATATTACCGTAACCAGCTAAACAAAAACTCCAAAATTGATGATATAATTTTTAAAAATATAATCCGTCCATACGTAGTTTCAACGATCACAAAAATTATAATTCATTATTTATTATTAAAAAAAAAAAAAATATACATACGAGTAATAATCAAAAACAGCATTTCGAAGGCAAATAATTTGCTGGAAAAACATTGCTTTATCAATTTAACTGCCCGTTAGAAGAGTTTATCTCTAACATTGTTAACTACATAGGCTATACAAAATACACGTTGTCGCGAAGAAATGTGCCCCGCTGCGCCTCGAATTCACTATCGCAACATTTAAAAAATAAACACAGATTCCTTCATTCTAAATTGAAGTCGTGGTTGAAAATACTAAAGTCTTACAATACGAGAATAATATAAATAGATAGAAAATACGCGAAGCGTTATATATAAAGACAGATAACTCCCAGATGATTAATTTAAATTGCGAACATAGTCGAAACACTGTATAATGTTTAGGGTCTTACAATTTGAATATGTATAGATGCAAAAAAATATCAAGTGAACCTGCTTCCCCTGTAAAACATTGCCCACCTACCGAATTCGTAAGTAGCCACCACGTTACCCTGAAATTATATATGTATAAATATATATGTATATATATATATATATATATGTGTGTGTGTGTATATATATATATATATATATATATATATATATATATATATATATGCAGGCTAAACAGCCATAATGATAGGCACTAAACAATTGTAAAGAAAAACGCCAAAATTAATATTCAGTTACTGAAGAAAATAAAGATACCGAAACAAAAGAATTCCGTGTTTTACAATAACATTTGTCTCAGTATACATATATATATATATATATATATATATATATATATATATATATATATATATATATATATATATGAACAAAGACAATCCCAACCACTTTAGCAGTATGGATGAAGGAATTCAAAGAAAATAAAACTTAATATAAATTAAGATGGTCAATAATAGGTAGGGGAGAACTATAAACCTAGCAAATCGAAAAGATGCAAGCTATGTGTATTAGAATTATACCATATACTAATATCAAAAGAAAAAGTATTAAACAAACGGCTAGATGTAATCCACGGCTTTTTGCACAGAAACATATATTTAATTTCACGCACTAGAGAAGATTAGGAAAAAATATTCAAAGAGAGTAATCCTATGTATAAAAAATGATACTAGGAGAGTGGCCTCCCCTGCATCAGGTAATATAATACGAATTCAAACACCAAGCAAAAAAACAATATTAAAATAAACATGCATAATTGTAGGAATAAAGTTATATAAAATTATTGTATAATCGGAAAAAACAATTAGGGAAAAAAGGAAAATTAAAACAAAAATAAATAATTAATAAATAAAAATAGATAAATACGGAGGTACGGGTTAAAAAGGAACACTATATTTGCATAACATCAAATGGTGGAGGAACTGAGGAAGCAGGGATCTGGAAATCCTTTTACCCGAATACGATGTTCAGTATATTAAAAATATACCTTTTTCTTTTAAAAATCTTAAGGATAAACATCTGAAGAAGTTGGTGGGGACTGAATATTTTTATGGAAACATAAATCGTAAAATTGCCAACTCATCAATGAAACAGCTGTAATGGAAAAAATCCAGGAATGAAACGAAGGTTATAAAAAAGGAAACATGAGTCTTCGAATTTTCAATTAACTTTTGCACTATATATATATATATATATATATATATATATATATATATATATATATATATATATACATATATATGTATATATATATATATGTGTGTATATATATGTATATATATATATGTATATATATGTACATATATATGTATATATATATGTATGTATATATATGTATGTATATATATGTATATATATATATATATATATATATATATATATATATATATATATATAATGGCAAAGTCACAGGGGAGGAAGTCATGCAAAGAGATACCCAGGACACCATTTATCTTACAGCAGCTAAACTGCCAAGGGTCTCTATATACAAATTTAGGAAAATTCGGGCATATTGTATTGGTGTGAAAACACATACATTTTTTTTGCCACTCGTGAAAATTTATCTAACATACAATCGTATTATAATCTTCAAAAAGCCTGCGCATTTAGATCGAGTCTCGTCCTATATAACCCAACAGGTGAGCAGCTTATTACTTAATTAAGCTACGAGTATATATATATATATATATATATATATATATATATATATATATATATATATTGATAGATAGATTAATATACATATAGATACATATACCACATTTTCTTGCAAACATTTAGTTTTCGAGTATACTGAAAACGAATATCGCATTTAAATATTCTGCAAATAAGATCTTTTCAAGTATTAATGAAAAATATGATCGCTTGAACGTACAATGATAGTTACCACATATATCACATATATATTATACGTTTTGTGATGGTCTGCCAGACTACAATTAGCAAAGAAACACATCCCCCCAAAAAAAATAGTAGACGCGCCCCCTCCCCCCAGAATGTGATTATGAAGTGGGTGTTATTTTACGTTAAATGGATATGTAAAATACTACCTCCTTATATTTGAAACTATAATTCTTTCATATCTTGTAAACTACTTTTCGCTTGAATTATTAAACGTTTGCAGCAGCCTCAAAAACATATAAGAGTGGTAGTTTTTATGATTTTTATGGATGGAAAGATGTTGCTTCTTTACCAATGTTTTAATCATTGTCCTTTGTTTTCCTGTTTTTGCATGCGAATTACAAAACACATCATATTTCCCCTGATCACTTGTCTTCCCACTCGTACCCTATTTCCACATGCCATTTTCATTTGATTAATGATATTCAATGTATACTACGATTAACATTCAATACAGAACTGCCCTAATAGCTGGTCAATACTCATCAGAAGCCAGTTTAATATGTGGATTCGCTGATATGATGTGATCTATCTTACGGTGGTATTATTAATTGTATGAAATATTTAAAATATGTTTAGCTTGGAGAATCCAAAGGGAATCTTCTGTCATTGATTATATTGGACATTTTTCAAAGGATTAGAATAGTTATAATGTCACTATGGAAATATTGTTTGAAATCAGAAGAATGGCGACATGTTTTTCCTAACGTACTCAGCAATGGTATGTGTTTCTGCTGAATCCGTTATATAATAAAATATTTGGCTGTGTGTATATTTGTACCTTCTATTTCATGTTAAATGTCAAGAATTACTGAACAACCATCTGCAAACTCCTTATAGGTTTATTCCTGAATAATACATATTTAAAGTTTATAATAAATACACATATTTGGCGTTAGTAAAAAAATTCAACAATATGTGAGATATTCAACAAGTTTATGTTCTAACGAAAGTGAAGTAAGTTTCAGTTTATTTAATCTTTTTTGTTTGTTTGTTTTTTCAAGTAATTTTTTGTATGCTGAGCTAGCTAAATTGTCCAGAGTAAAAAGAATAAGAATTATAGAAAGGAACAGTAAATGAGACGTGAAAAAAAAAAGAAAAATAATAATCAGAATAAGATGTTAAGAAATAGAAGTTTTTATTAATCATTCGTTATATCTTTCTTCCGGAGAACACTGTGTTGCTCTGATAATATTATACAACCTTATAACATCGATGTTTTTAGGACCAGAAATATGTGTGTTTACCATTGAAATAGTTTAAAAGCCATTAAGAAGAGACACAACTAGCGAAAAATTGTTATCTTTTTCTTAGATCACATAATTTAAAGTGCTAAAAAATACATCACCTGTACTTTACCCGACACCTTAGAACGTTGCTTCTATTATGAATTATTTCAAACGAACAAAAAAAATTAGTCCATTCTGAAAACACTGCGCGGTTTGCATTTACAAAAATCATTTTTTGTTATCTGTTTCACTGTTTCAATATAGAACTATGGCTCACACGATGCGATGATTTCAGGCGGCTTCACACGATGCGATCAAATCAGATACTCCTCGCAAGTAGACATTTGGTCTGATTTGGAGACGACGAAAATAGCGAATTCGCTTGGAATAATACTTAATAACGACCTAATACGATTACATGTGTCATTCGTGGGTTTGTTTTCACTCTTAGACTAAAAATTCAGTCGAGCGCCAAAGAGATATTACGTGGCGAATTTAATTTGTCGCCATCTTGTCTGTTGTCTTTTCGCGTGTTGTCAAAAATATTCAATGCCTGTTTTAAATGGCTGATATTAATCTGGATATTTTCATACTTTAAATTATGACACTGGAATATTAGTGCATGTCTGGCATCCGATTACAGCTATAAAAAAAAAAATTATAAGAAAACTGAGTCTATGAAAATATTCATAGAAATTCAATAAAAGTACGCACGACCTTCTACACAAGTAAATAGTATATTGAACTGATAATAATAAAATAGAAAATAATTACATTATCGGATGAATGTTTTCGGTTTTTAACGTGGCGCCACATGTGCAATTATGAACGCAATCAGTAATAATGGAGATTCCAGGGAATGAAAAATATATTTAATCAACAATTCTTTTTTGATAAAGGTGATACTTTTAACAGAGCTCAACACAGTTTTGATTGTAAAAGTATAATACCACTCATCAAATATGAGTTGGTAATTTTTTTTATTAGAAGTCAGTGTAGTTTTAGTAAACCACCGGGTGAGATAAAACGAAATAAATATAGACAAATACATACTCCAAAATAATATTGCTGTGTATACTTTAATTCAAAGTATAAAGTCTCATAGTATTAAACACTTTTTCATTCAGTATGTTGTCTCTTACTGACATTATTTTTGCAGGTTCCTTGCAAATATTCACATTCTAGTAACATCTCCCACGTATGTCTTCGATGAAAAATGAGACCATTAAATTATTGCGTGTTTCCTTTCATTATTAGTTCAACAGTGATCGTATATTACAAGTATGATATCCAACTAGATTAGACCCACTCATATTCTCATAGAGAGTTGGTACATAGACAGCATTTAGTATATCTCAAGCACATTTGCTCTCAAAAACTGTATTTGCCATTTTTCATAGCCTGTCGTATGGATAAATTATAGAAAAAAAAGCACGCTTGGTCTTATATAGATGCCTTACATTTCACGTAGTGCGTGTATGTTAGTATGTTCTAAAACGACGTACATGTTGAAAAGGTGCGTGTATATTTTATATGTATATTCATGTACGTGTAAATACGTGTATGTATATACGTCATATAATTTAGTTGATCGACTAGTGTCTATATGTAACAATTATGCAAAAGTTCTAATAAAAAAAAAAAAGATTGACGTGGACGTACAGAAACGGTTGTAGACTGCATTTCTTTTTACAACTCTAAATAACACACCACATCCATGGATTATATACGAGCATTTATTTTAATGACTCCATCCCATGTCTACAGAGATTAAAACGTCTTCACATCTTGGCTGCCTCAGAAAACCCCGCTCCCTGCGTTATGAAGATTATGGATTCTCTGCTAAACTAATTAACCGGTCATTATGAACTATAATCACGTTTATATGATTATACATTTCTATACATTGTATTCACTAGATCATTGTGAATTTTTATAATATGTATATTATTTTATATTTCCATGATTGGATCAACTCCTAAACAAATAAACCGATCATTATGAATGTAAGGCTGTGTATATGTTTATATATTTGTATGTATTGGATTCACTCCTAAATTAATAACTCTAGCATTAAGAATGTTAATAATGTGTAGATGAATATATAATTCTATGCATTGGATTCACTCATAAACTAATTAACCGATCATTATACATTTTAATTTCGTGTGTCTAATTATGTATTTCTAAGTTTGGATTCACTCGTAAACAAACTAAGCGATTATTATGAATTTTCATTATGTGCATATGTATTTCTATGTATTTGATGCAATCTTAAACTAATTAACCGACCATTATGAATTTTAAGGATGCATTTATGTTTATATAGTTGTATGTATATGAGCCACTCTTAAATTAATTAACCGATCAATTTGAATTTTAATTATGTGTATAATATTACGTATTACTATTATTGGATTAAGTCATAAACTACTGAACCGATCATTATGAATATTTAGTGTGCGCATTTTGTATTTGCAACTTTTGGATTCACTCCTAAACTAATTAACATACCATTGTGAATTTCAATTATGTGTATATGATTACACATTTCTGTGTCTTGGATCCACTCAAAAACTAATTAACTGATCATTAGGAATTATATGTTCTGTAGATGTTTGTATAGATTTATAGATGTCATGTTCCAATAAGCAAATACAATGATCACTTACTTTGCTAATGTATTTATGTGTACAAGACATATTCTATCCAAATAAGAAAGTGCTTGTACAGTATAGTAACTATCTGAAGAACTAATGTAAAATCATCGAGTAGTTTCGTCTTTATATTAGAAATAAGGAACTTGCACAGTATCTTTCCCAAGAAATAAACTACTTGTGCAGTATATTTCTCATATAAAAAAATATCGTACTTGTGAAGTACATCAGTTATTAAAACCGTAAATCACGTTAAATATTCGAGTAGTATGATTACATATTAAAAATAATCTGCTTCTTCACTATAGCACTCAGCTTAAAAACACATTTTCAACTCATGACGTACAGACAATTAAAGACAACACAAGATTTCACAAAAGTATCGAGTCCTTTCTATTTTTTAATTAGAAAAAGGATTTATTTAGGTACTTGTACAGTGTAGTACACGCACTAAAAACAAATGTACATAACGTAATCAAACCGAAAATCATGCAATATATTCGAGTAGTAGGATATTTATATAATAAATAATGTGCTTCTTTACTATAGCACCCTGAAGTAAAAACAAAAAAAAACTCTCGCCTGTGATATACGGAAAATTTTAGCACAACAGAAAATGTTGTAAAGTTATCGAAGGCTTTAGTCTATACCTTTGAAATTACGTTCTTGTACATTATCCAACGCAAGAAATACGGTGCGTGTGCAGTATGGTACTCATCTGGAGAACAAACTACGAAACTCTTACATCTGACATGTATAAAAGTTATTAAATCTGTAAACCACGTCAGATATGCGGTTCGTATTACTTTAAATGAAAAAAGGGTGCTTCTTCAGTATAGCATACATATGGAAAAACAAATGATTATTTATCTAGACACACAGAAAATTCTGCACAACAGCTATTTTCTTAAAATTATCGAGCTTTTTAATTTTAAAATTTGAGAAAAACACGTTTACATCATGCTACCCAGGAAATAAGGTACTTGCACACTATAGTACCCATATAAAAACAAAGAACATAATACCTGTGACGTACACAATTAATAAAAATTGAAAATAATGTAATATATTCGAGTAGTATGATATTTATATATGAAATAATGTGCTTCAGCACTATAGCACTGAGGTAAAAACAAACAAAGTCTTACCTGTGACATACAGGAAAGTTTGCACATGATAAATTTCTGTAAATTATTTAAAATATGTGTTGTACATTATCCGCCGTATGTAAGAACGTTTTTTTTTATATATAGGTGTTATAAATTCCCTGCCCTAGGAAAGGTACAATTATTTCATACATATGTTGTGTAATACCCGTTTAAAGGTAGAAAACATACTATTTTGCCCAATATGACAAATGATGCATTGACATAAATATTCTCAATCTTAATAATAGCAGATATGTTCAAAATTTTTTCATTGTTTTTCACGATAGGTGGCCTTTGTAGTTAATACATATAATCTAAATCAATATATTACATGACAAAAGCACGCTCATTTTATTTCTGTTACACACGTAAATGTGAATTTCTACATACATATTTTTCCATAATGAGTATGAACTGCATCCATATTTTTTTAAAACATATTAACGAGTATATGCCGTTATTAAAAATCACCTCTTTTACAATACAAGCCCGTTTCGGTTTTGAATTTCCAAAGTCTTTTTTTCCGTTTCTGGAAAAGAACAACGCCACACTGCACAGGAAATAGTTTTAAATATCTGTACTCATGTTTTAACTTTCTTAATCTCATTCATCGAGAGGAACTCTCGAAATAAAGACGAAACGTTGATGAACACATAACTCGGTTGTTGATACTCTCACTCTCTTTATCACTCTCATTTTATATATATACATATATATATATACATATATATGCATATATATAAATATATATATATATATATATATATATATATATATATGCCGCTAGAATGAAACTCAAATGACTGACCTCGTGAATTAAAAAAAACAAAAAAACACACAGTAAACTTTTATCATGTCGTTATTAAATGCCTACACATACATATTGTAGAACTGCACTTTTCTGATGCATCGTTTGATAGAAGTACTCGTTGACGCTAGAACAACATTTTCGAGAAATGTACAGATGTTATTAAGAATAGTGATGTCCCGTTTAAAATCGTTGTTTAAACAAAATTGGTCTAAATACGTTTCGGCATATTTAATTAAGCAAGAAAATGTAATATGCCTACAATAGAAATAATATGACCTACGAGCGATGAAGTTGTTTGTTATAGCGTATGAGCGCTGTGAAATAAACAAAACATTGAATATATAATAGCTATAGTTTCAAACGATAATTTCAGATGTAAAGATTAAATAGTTTATAAAGTGATTCAAAAATGTTTATATTTAATTCAGGTATACTATATTTTAGATTTTCTTTATAATGTTTGAACCAAAAATATCGAAAATCAATTAAGAAAAAATTCAATATTGAATCTTTTATGAAAAGAAAACTAAAGGAAGGCAGAAAAAAATTACAAAATGAAATAATATCGACAAAATTACGATTAACATAAATATAGTCTACTACACTTAATGGCGGGAACATTTACACCTTATTCGTTTCTGAAGAAAATTGTCACAATTAATGCCTCTTATTGCATTCTACTGTTTCTTTGCATGCAATGAGTATATAATATAATGCATATAAATAAATAAATATATATATATATATGTATACATATATATATATATATATATATATATATATATATATATATATATATATATATATAAACACATACATGTGCACGGTATTAGTGGACATGTTTTCTCAATCATTAAATCATTTCCCTCTGATAGGTTCATGAGAGCAGTGGTTGATGGGAAGAAATCAGAGGCCAAAAGTATTAATGCTGGAGTCCCTCGGGGGACCACACTGGGCCCACCTCTCTTGCTGATCTACATCAATGATCTCCCAAAACACATACTTAAATCATTCGTTGACATCTATGCTGATGAGACGACCATCTATGGCAACACATCAAAGGCTGTAAATGACAAAGTTCTCTCTAATTCTCTCTCCTCTGATCTTGAGCGCATCGCACAATGGGGGGAGAGGTGGCTGGCCACTTCTAATGCATCCAAAACCAAGCTTCTATCTTTACATCATGAACGCTCTGATCCCCATCTGGCATCAATTCAAATTGATGGCTCTCGTCTTGAGGAGGCTCCATGTTTTGACAATCTTCTGGGTTTGACTTTTACTCCTGATCTAACATAGAACACGTACATCAAATCTGTTGCCATGGACGCTGGGAAAAGTGTGGGATCCTTCTACCGCTCTAGAAGATATCTCACTACTGATGCAATTCTCTATCTGTATAATAGCCAAGTACGTCCAATGATGGACTACTGCTGCCACATTTGGACAGGAGCTGCTAAACATAGGCTATCCTGCCTTGAGAGAGTACAAAATAGACTTCGTGGTTTAGTGGGAGATGCCCTTTTCTCTTCCCTGCAACCTCTCTCTCACCGCATGGACGTTGCGAGCCTGTCTTTGTTTTATCGTTATTTCCCTTGCAAGTGCTTGTCTGAGCTCCAGTCCTTCGTCCTCCCCCACTAATCTTTCACGAGAAACACCCGTCTAGCTTAAACTACGTTCAATAATTTCCCCACTATTTATCTGTGCCTAAATTCAAAGGTATATTCCATGAGCAAAACTTCTTTCTTATAACTGCACGCCAGTGGAAATCTTTTCTGCTTGCCTCTTCCCAACCTGACTACAACTTGGACATCTTCAAGTCCAGCATAAACAACCTCCTGACAAACCGCCCCCTTAAGTAAGACACTCTATCACAACCTCCAATACTAATGATTACTACAATACTAGCTCATTGATTACTGTACACGCAATAAACCTTATCCCTGAGTGGCCCTCGGGCCTTGATAAGTGGTGACCCCCATGGAAAAATATGCAAGCACACGCACACATACAAATAATTATATTCGTGAATACATACATCGACATATACACAGCTGCACGCTCCTACATACGTATGTGGACAGCAGGTAGCGGGCACACATACTTCCATATACATAGGTACGGACATGTATACATCGTTACCCCCACGTACACACGGACACACTTATTGATGCACACATGCATATATACGCATACACGCATACCAAGATATATAGACAATTATTGGTATAGACAAATTCGTCTACATAGATGTAAATCAAGTTCATTAATTGGTATATAGACGTAATAATTTCTTTAAATGTAGACATGATTATACACATATATGTGCATAAAGTCTTTCCAAGGCTCGAAATTTAAATAACCTCCCTCCTCCTACCGCCATATATCTCCCCCCACCATGTATCCTTATGCCCTCAGCCACACCAGAGATGAATTTTCCAGACCCCCACAGCCACCTAATGTCCTTAAACTCCCAAACTAAAACATTACCGACATACCAAGCACCCCCACCTCTCCCCTTGTTCCCTTCCTCTTTTTCCGCTTTTCTCTCGCACCACTCCCCTCACACCATTAACCCTTTCATTCTACCATGAACGAACATTTCTGTAAAAGTCTGAGGATGCTACATGACGGCCAAAAATAGGCCGTGTAGCTTAAACAAAAATGTAACTTAGCAGAAAAATACGGAAATAAAAAAACAAACGTATATATATATATATATATATATATATATATATATATATATATATAGTCAAACACATATGCAAATAAAAAAAAGTGACCGTATAGCTCAGTGTGTGGGTATATATATATATATATATATATATATATATATATATATATATATATGAGAGAGAGAGACAGCGAGAGAGAGAGCGAGAGAGAGACAATTATTGGTATAGACAAATTCGTCGACATAGAAAAAAAATGCCCATATGTGTAAGTTTATGTTACTCCTATTTTAATGTATTAATCTTGGTATGTAATACATATATATATATATATATATATATATATATATATATATATATATGTGTGTGTGTGTGTATGTATATATATAGAGATATATACATACATATATACAGACAGACAAACACACATACGTATATATATAATTATATATATATATATATATATATATATATATATATATATATATATATATATATATATAATTTGAGGTTGCTTTTTTTCAAAGGTACGGTAACCAGTGGAATATAATGAGAGGAATACATGAGTGCTCAATACGGAAGTAGATCAAGAGTGCCGCTTTTGAATATAAGCGTTTCTGTCTGAGGAGGTATCTTGTCACTAAATACTAGAATACCGAAATATGCTCATTACTGTGTAGCACCATATTACGGCCTATTTAAAGAAAAAATTATATATATATATATATATATATATATATATATATATATATATATATATATGGGCGTGTGTGTGTGGCTGCTTGATTCTTGATTTCTCATACCACCACGATCATTAGGTTGAAAATTGATTCATGCTTAAGCATAGGGTTTTTTGAAATATCTTAAATTATTTTGAAAGTGTATATGTAAAATCCAATATAATCGTCAATATAGACATTGGAATGTGACCGCCGTTACTTTTACCTTTTACCTTCGATTTAATTTAAAACAGTCCTAAAATTATAGAATATCTGCTCATGAGTTGATAGAGTCATCCAATAATTATTTCAAAGATTAATATTAACCACACTATATACGTAGAATTTTATAAGTAACCGTTTAGTGTACGTGGACATAAACTGCGGTATCATATTATCATATATTTTCTAAGAACACGATTAAATGGATTTTTAAATCAACCTTTCGCTTACATTATTTCAACAGTGTAAAAAAAACATTTGAAAATTTTAAAAATGATATATATATATATAAATGAAGTACAAATATATAAAATATTAACATTGCAAGATGTTCTCATTAAAGTATTCTATCTCCATTAATGTGTAACGGACAGATAACATGTGAGAATCATAGCTATATATATATATATATATATATATATATATATATATATATATATATATATATATATATATATATATATATATATACCAATCTAAATATATATATATGCCTATAAATATATATATATATATATATATATATATATATATATATAAAACTTTGTTCACATATTTACGGAGAAAGTACTGTACATGTCAATGTCTGAAGAACTAGAAAACAAAAATCACAACGTGCAGCTTATCTGAGGGTAAACTACATTACCATGGGAAATGATACAACTTGTGTATTTTTTTTTATTTTAGGTGAAGATTAGGAAAACTCTGAAGGAAGGCCTCTCCAGTCTCTGATGACAACCTAGTTGGTGACTCAAACAAAGTACCGGTCTGCAAACCTAAACTGCTTAAGGAGTAAATAGGCACTGTCTATCGCCCGGCTTCCATACTCCTTCTTTGCCTATTAGCTAGGCGTAGAGTTTGGATCTCAGGGAGTCGACATACATTCAGTGTTCGATCTTGTTCCCTTTGTTACGCAATGAACGCCTTTTTTCCCCAGTCCCGACACACTCCATCCCCTAAATTGGGCACTTGAGAGTGGTTAAATTCCAGAATGGCAGTACAAATAGATTGGGTTAACCATTGTCTGATGGGTTGAATGTACCGGATAGACTGTTCCTGGCTGCTGTTCCAACTGGTAGTTCAGGGACCCTAACTATCTGGCAGCGCTTAGAGCGGCGTCTCCATCAACAGTTGTATAATATCGGGTTGTTTGTAGTGCCATGTCGCGCATGGAAAGGGACCCTGTACTCATTCTCGGCTGGCTATCCAGAGGCCACATTCCTAGTAGATGGCAGGGAAACTGATGGTGTGCTTGTGTTGCACGTCTGGTATTCTGCATAACCACTTGTTCAGCATCCATTACCTAAACTGAAACTCTATAAAAAATTACAGTACAATAAAAAAAAATAAGTTTAAACCAGGCCTAGGAATAAACAACCCCAAGTTGCATCCTCCCTTTAGGCTTGCATTCACAAACATCCGTGGGCTAAGAACTAATTTAAATGATGTCGAAGCATTTCTCCTAACAAACACCCCGGATATCTTAGCACTAAGCGAGACTAACCTACGCTCCTCCCTCCCGTCTAACTACTTTAACATGCCTTGCTATATCCCACTCTGCCGTAAGGACTCTGACAGACATATGCACGGACTTGAAGTCTACATTCGTAACACCTTCCCCTTGACTAGAGAAAAAAAACCTAGAATCGGACTACCGAGCCTTTATGCGCTTTAGATTAAACATACAACATAACATTAGCTACTTTTATTTTCTCTACCTCTCACTCTCGATCCAGGACTGCACCAAAATTAACAAATTCTCTGACAGCATAGACTGAACACTCTCCCTCGACACTAGCGCACATCTACATGTATTTGGAGACTTTTATGTCAGCAACAAAAACTGGCGTGGAGTCTCTACTTATACAGATGCAGCGGGTAGCCAACACATAGTTCGTTATATCTCACTTTCTATCTAAAATGGTTACGTTTTCAACCCGTTTCCATGATCAGGAAGAATAACACGCATCACTTCTAGATCTGTTTCTGACTACAGTTCCCGAGGATTGTATAACAAATGCTGACAGCCCACTCAGGAAAGCTGATCATGCAGTGATAATGGTCGACATCGCCCTAAACTCTAGACCCAATACTGACGAGACAGTGCTTAAAACAACGAGATATTATAAAAAGGTTTACTGGGAAGCAACCAGAGATCTTATCAGCGATGCCCCATAGGGAACTATTTTTCTCTTCCTGCTGAACAGCGCGCCAATGAGACCAATGAATATTTCAAAACGGCAAATGAAGCACATGCTCCCATGCGGGAATTTATAGCAAGCCCCACACTCCTCAATGGTTTACTTCTACTTGCGCAACTGTCATTGCTCAAAGGTAGCATGCACACAACAGATTTAACCGACATAAGTCTAGTTCAAACAGACAGAAGTATATAGAAACCACTAAAAAAGCACAAAAATTAGGAACGCGTGACTTCTGGAAAATATACAACAGTGTAGAAAATAATGAGAAATAAACAATTCCCACTAACCAACAATCATGAGGTTATTTACTCAGCAACCGACAAGGCTAACATGCTTGCCAGTCGGTTTGTCTCAAACTCCACACTGGATCCTTCCAACCACCACCTGCTTGACTTTCCTTTGGGGGAGACGCCACGCTAGACGATTCTAAAATCACCCCTGCTCAGGTGCATGCAATCGTAAAAAATCTTGACACATCAAAAGCATGTGGACCCGATCTCATCCAAGCGGTGCTATTAAAAAAGAGCTCAGCCGAAGTAGCTCCAGTTCTATCAACCTCTACGACAAATGCCTTAATGAATGTTGCTTTGCAGACTGCTGGAAAACTCCTTCTCTGGTACCAGTATTCAAGAATTCTTGTGAAAGAACTGGGCAATCTAATTATCGCCCCATTAGCTTCCTCCCACTTTTCGCCAAAATATTTGAGACCTTAATTAACCGTACTCTAGTCCATCACCTTACAGACGCTGAACTTCTGACTTACAAACAATATGGATTTAGACAAGCTCGTTCCACAGCAGACATCCTCACTGTAATCTCTGAACGTATATACCATTCACTGGACAAAGCGAGGGAGCCCAGAGCGGTAGCTCTAGATATATCTACATCTTTTGACAGGGTGTGGCATGAGGGTCCCCTCAGGAAAATTAGATCATACGGTATCACTGGTAGAATACTTAACATAATTAAATCCTTCTTAGATAAGAGAAAAAAAATCAAGGTTGTCCTCGACGGTCATACATCTAAAGTATGATATAAATACGGGATGCGTCAACGGTCTATCCTTCGACCTCTATTGTTCCTAATATTCATGAATTACCTCCCCGACAAAATTGCACCTGAGATGGTTATATATGCTGATGACACCACACCCGATAACAGGCATGACAGGAAAACAAATGAACATATATGTAAAGAAATGGATAAAACACTAGAGGATGACCTCCAATCCGTAGTTGAATGGGGAGAAAAGGGATGGTCACATTCAATGCTGTCAAGACTGAACTGGTTTTCTTCAATAATTACAGGAAACCTTCTCTGCCACGAATAGCAATGACCAGTGACTCTTTATCTGAGAGTACATCTTTCAAACTGTTTGGCCTAACGTTCACAGGAAACATGAGTTGGAACAATTACATTGAGCGTTGCCAGAGCCGCTGCAAAGAAGGTGGGCTCTCTCTACCGTGCCAGAAAACTATCAACACCCGAAAGTATCCTGCACCTCTATAAGGCCACCATTCGCCCATGTATGGAGTATTGCTGTCACATTTGGTCAGGTGCATCTGCTACTAGTCTCTCGCTCCTAGACAATGTTCAAAAGAGATTCGCAAATGTGATAGGCCCTTACCAGGCATCTAATGTTCAGCCTGTGTCCCATCGACGTGATGTTGCATCCCTCTGCCTGTTGTACACGTATTTTAATGGTGACTGCTCTGGTGAACTGCAGACACTTGTGCCCCCACGACGTAGACCCCCTCGACAAACCCGACAGGTAGCTAAATCCCACCCCCACACAGTACAGATCCCTAGATGGAAAATATGTTTCTGCTCCAGTAGTTTCTTCACCAGAACCGCTAAACTTTGGAATTCCATTCCAGGCCACTGCTTCCCCAACTTGACTGACATGCAGAATGTCAAGTGTAACGTGAACCGACATCTTGCTGCCCAAATTCCAACATAGTACCCCGTAGTTGTTGACCCTGATAGACCCTAATAGTAGCCCCCTACACCCAAGTGGCAATGTGGCTTGTTTGGGGTGAAAATGTAATAATTATAAAAAAATAGATGATGATTACTTAGAAAGAGTTCCACTTATAGGATATATATATATATATATATATATATATATATATATATATATATATATATATATATATATATATATATATATATATATATATATATACAGTTGGGAAAATAAGTGTTGGACACATCCCATTATTCTTTATTTAACACATTTTTTATGCAGCGAATGACGCGACAATTTAACAAGAAATAGTTACTCATTTAACAATTACAAATAACCTTAGAAATTGGAACATTTTAATGCATGACAAAAATTATATAATAAAAACGAGAATAGCCTGGAAAAAAAGTGTTGGACACACTAACACAATTTCATCTAATATTTAGTTGAAAACCCCTTATTGGCTATTACAGCTTCGAGGCGTTTTCTATACGACGAAACTAATTTGTGACAACGTTCAGGCGAGATTTTGGCCCACTCTTCAACACATACTTTCTTCAAATCCTGAATATTACGTGGATTTCGCTGGTGGACCATGATTTTGAGCTCTCTCCATAGATTTTCTATAGGATTTAAATTTGGGGACTGACTGGACCACTTAAGAACATCTATTTTGTTCTGTACGAACCAATCGGAGGTTATTTTAGCAGTATGTTTGGGATCATTATCTTGTTGAAGATCCATCCCTGTCGCATACCTAACGCATTGGAAGCAGGCAAGAGATCATGTTCAAGAATTTCCCGATATTTGGCTGCATTCATCTTTCCAGCTATAATATGAAGTGGCCCAGTACCATTTGAAGAGAAGCATCCCCAGAGCATGAAATTTCCACCACCAAACTTTACAGTGGGGAGGGTGTTCCTGGAATCGTGCGCTGTGCCATCTCTTCTCCATACACGACGTACAGAGTTAATGTCGAAAAGCTCAATTTTCGTCTCATCAGACCGGATCACATTCTTCCAGTAATCATCTGTTTTCAATAAGTGGTCTCTTGCAAACTCCAGACGAGCATTAACATGACATTTTTTTGTAATGGTGTCTTTCGAGGTGTACGCGATTTAAGACCGTTGCGTCGGAGTACATTACTAATCGTTGGTTTCGTTACTACTATCCCTCCTTTTTCCAAATCTTTCTGAAGTTCGCCTTGTGTTGTTCTCGGTTGCTGCTGAACTTTTCGTACCATCCTCCTCACTGCTCGATCCGACATCTTGCGAGGAGCTCCGATGCGCGGACGGTTCACGGTTGAGTCATGCACCTTCCATTTCCTAATAAGGTTTCCTATGGTGCTTACAGGAATTTTGAATTGAGCAGATATACGCCGATAACCAATTCCATTCTTGTGCTCGGCAATACTTTTATCACGGACGACTTGAGAGAATTCTTTACGTTTACTCATCCTATGAACCTTCACGCGTGATGGCTTACTGGTGACTAACGTGTTCCAATACTTTCCAACGACGTAGAGTATGGTTGTGCTGAAAGAAAAGAGAACTCTTTAACTTCCGCTTGTACCTTCCGGAAGTGAATTACTTCCCTTGACTTTTTCTTTCCTTCTTTCTTTCCAGCATTATTTATAAAAAAACAATAAGATATAATTTAAAACAATGTGTCCAACACTTTTTTTCCAGGCTATTTTCGTTTTTGTTATATAATTTTTGTTATGCATTAAAATATTCCTATTTCTAAAGTTATTTGTCATTGTTAAATGAGTAACTATTTCTTGTTAAATTTTCGCGTTATTCGCTGCATTAGAAATGTGTTAAATAAAGAATAATGGGATGTGTCCAACACTTATTTTCCCCACTGTGTATATATATATATATATATATATAAATATATATATATATATATATATATATATATATATATATATATATATATATATATAAACATAAGTCCCCTCTTTTATTATCCGTACCAATATTTCAGACCAAAAATCTAAAATCATTACTCTTAATGTCAATGCTATCTATAAGTGTATTTACCCGGCTGTCTGTCTTCTCTATCTCCCTTAATTCATCGCAACTAACTCCCTTGTATACCAATTACTGTCTGGATTATATATGTGTATAGTATTATTTTTCCTTTTATGTTTCTTTTTTCTTACAGGATAAGAAGTTGCTTAGTCGCTTGCATAGATCGGACCAGTCATTTTATTCGAAGCGGTAGAATGATTCTAACACATTACTGGCGACATTGGCAACGAATCTTATGTAAGATTATTATTTCAAACCAGTGGTTACGACTAGACGCAGAAGCTTGTAAACGCAGGGTGCTTCCTGTAGAGGAGAGCCGAACATCTCTATTGGTTCCACATGATTTTCCAGAAGCAATGGGTGTGAAAACATATCAAGTTCGGTTTTAGATGCATTAAATAGAAAGCAGCTTTCAGTTTCCCCCTTTTGTTACACGCTGTCAAGCTAGAAAAAAGAGAATCGCCAAAAATATGTAGTTGTTATTTACATAACACTCATGCGACACCTATTACTATAGGCATATAAACGTACAAATTTGAGGGTCTTGTTTTTCGATTTGTATCATTCCATTTCATCAGAATAAATAAAATCTATGCGGCCAGATAAGATTTTTGTTATATTCTCTTATTACGTTAAATATATAGTGCTGCCAAAAAAAAGTACCCATTGTCATTTTACAAAACCGCAAACTTAAGATATATTCAATGTAACTGTGTAAAGAAAAAATACCTCATTTTATTCGCATTTCATTCCTCTGTAGTTGTCCTTGTTCAATTTTCCTGTTTTGATTATAGTAGCTAAGTACGCAAGTCACTTAAAAATATGCAAATCCCTCGATGTAAAATTGTTATTTAAACGTACCATTAAAACATGAATGCAACGCATATACAACAGGAACACAATAAACTTGTTAATATTTAGTAACATAACTCTTCTGCAATTTGATACTTTTACACATTTTAAACAATTTCCTGTAATTCTTCTGCGGCAATACTCCGGTGGAAGAGGCACCTCACTTCTCTTTATTTTTTCTACATTTGAAATTTTATCATTGTGGATGCTTGCTTTAATGGCATAGGTTTTCTATAGGATTAGGGCCTGGAGATTGCCCAATGAAAATACAGAATATCATACCCAGTAAGAAACCTCTTGACGTTTCCAGCTGTATTAATTAAGATGAGATTATCATCGAAAGTGGGGTAGAAAATCTTCAGTCAACATAGTAATGTAGTTGATCGAATTAATTAGAACTTGCAAGCGAAAATAATGCCCCGAAAGCTTTGCACTAAAACCGCCCAACGCCTAAATTGCACATGTACCAGCTATTAGCGACAACTGTGCGTCTAGTTTTGCATTGTTTGTCCTCCTCCGACGTATGCACCGCCAACAATGACTCCCTAAATTATTGCACTTGCTTTCATCGTTAAATCACTTTCGACCATTATGAAAAGTAATGATTTTATTGCATCTGACGAAGTCTAAACGACGCTTTCCATCTTTACAGACGCCATTGTCGTGCGTTTTATAAGACAGCATGGCAAATTAAATTCCATTATTTACATAACTTAAGAACAAGTGAGAACTTAAAAAAAATAAATACAATTTTGTTGGATTTGGGGAACTTCTTAAATTTGTTTCTGAGAATATGTCCGGTAAACGACCTCTGTGCGTCATACTGTATGAGATACATACTGAAATAAAAAAGACCGCAAATTAAAAAAAAATCCATTAAGATCGTGAAAAGAATAACTCCGTCGTGTTTAATGATATGTGTATGAATAATAACCTAATCCCAATACATATATATATATATATATATGCATATATACACATACATATTTATACACATATTTTATATATGTATATATTATATGTATATATATATATATATATTTATACTACTATAAAATTTATATATATATATATTTATATATATATGTATATATATGTGTATATATAAATAAATAAATGTATATATATATACATATATATATATATATATATATATATATATATATATATATATATATATTGATTGTCCATTCTGTAAAGAAGGAGGCCAGCTTTCCTTTGCTTTATTGTAGATCTACTTATTTCCATGTACATATTTTTTTAGTAGTCTTTATTTTTTGAGCCACAGTTCAGATAGCGAACGTTACCATCCACCAGAATGGGCTCTCAGGAAACATAAATTGACTGTAAGTTTTATGGAGCTTACACTACAATACTCCAGGCACTGTAAAAATTACACTGCGAAACACACCGACTAATAGTCCTCATAAGAGAAAGGAAAACACGATATGCCCGGCATTGCTTTAGAAAATAAAATATAAAGTCGTCAATCCTATAGGATTCTAAACACCGAGATTGGTAAAGTAGGAAGACTTGTAATGGCGTACAAATTAATTATTTGCAGTAAATAGAGAATTACCCATTCAATACCCTTCTAAATGCATGGAATATAGAGTCCTGTTACACAAAACATAAATTTGTTCTCAGAAACTTGCCCGATACGATCATATATATATATATATATATATATATATATATATATATATGTATGTATGTATGTATATATATATATATGCTACCCACATATGTATATGCATATATATTTACATATATATATAGTTATATGTATATATATATACACATGTATATGTATAGATTAATATATATATATATATATATATATATATATATATATATATATTGTTATTTTTCAAGCGATAAATACGGAGCTCATTTTTTTTATTTACTTAGAAAGTCGCCCTTTTTAATTTGGACGTATTTAACATTTTTTATTTACTTTTACTATTTTTAAAACAGTAATCTACGTACACGCGTGTTTCGAGGTTTTTCACCTCTCATCAGTGTAGCTTTACTGCCTCCAGGGATCGAACCTCAGACCATGTTTACCACAGTATGGTGCCTTAACCATTAGGCCATAATCCCTAGATTTATCATACTGTTTATTTTTATCGCTTATAAATTTACATTTTGTTATTGTTGTTATTTTTCAAGCGATAACTACTAATATATTATAAATATATATATATATATATATATATATATATACATATATATATATATATGCATACATACATATACTAGAAGGACCCGTTGCCTCGTAAATCATGCCCCCCCATGAACACATAAATCGGTTGTTAGTTGTGGTCGATACTAAACGTCCTAATATTAAGAACCGCTTTCGGAGTAGACCCCTCTAACCTTCTTGTGTTAAAACTGGCTTTCGGTATTGGCACACTTAATATCCTTCTTTTAAGAACGGCTTTCGGAACAGGCACCACATACTCGCTATGGTAAGAACGTTTTTCTAAATAGGCACTATATTGTATGAGTGTGTGATCAAACTACTTGCTTCTGAATGAAACAGTTATATTCTTTGTCAGTAGATCACATCTGAGAAGACTGGACTTAAGAACAATTTCGGAGTATGTAGTGTTGGTCGAAGAGAAGTATATTTGCTGATTGCGCATACATAAAAATCTGGCGGCCGCTGAAGTACAGTGCATAATGCACGTCTTTATGTCTCGGGACGTACTTGTTCCACCAAAGATAAAAACGTATTCAGCATAGTACATAGCTTATAAATGTTTTCATTTATTTTTTAAATGTGGCGGTGTATTTAAGGAAAACTTTACACTACACAAGTAAAATTAATATCTATATAGTGTCGATAATGAGTTAGTAATAGAGAAGTACACTCAAAACAAATATATAACAACAAAAGTGTTTCCGCGACAATGTCATTTAGGGTTAATGTGGAGTTTAGCTGAATAAATTATTTGACAGACAAACAAATTTTAAAACCTTTTTAATCTAAAATATATTTTTTACATAAAGGCTAAAATTAAATAAATAATCATTTGTAATATTTCCTAATAGTTTTATTATACCAACTTCTTGACGAGCGAAAACACTATAATGCTTTTTTTCAATTTTTGCATTACAACGTCTGTATAGATTGCTCTTTTTGAGGCCAAATTTGACTTTTTGTGCTATTTCATCGATGTTTTTATTAAGAGAGTAAAAATAGCCAAATTTTCCTTCTAGAAGGCGAATATGTAAACCTTTACAGATGCCCATTTGTAAAAGCAAGATGATGGCTTCTATTGTCGTTAATTAAGACTAATAAAAACTAAATGTAGAATTAATAAAAAAATGTATGGTTTTATTCCAGCCTCTAAGTCTTAAGATGTGTTTTATATAAAAATACGAACGACTTATATTTTTCTCTGTCAGCAAACGGAATAAAATAGAAAAAATAGCATTGTGTTTCGGTTGAAAGCCGTTGACAAGATAAACAACATGCTTGGAGCCTACATTATCACTGCAAAAATAATAATAATCGTCCACACTAATCGTAATGTAAAAACAAAAATAAGGAAAATGTAAAATACGCCCCCCCGTAAAAAACAAAGAAAACATGAAATAACATTTTGTAAGGGTTGAATAACAACGTGTAAGTGTTCAATAAGCGATAAATAAATAATGGTATCCTTACGTGTTTTCATTGTTTGTTGGGGGAGGCGTGTTTATTGTTGTTCTTAAATGATATGTGTGTACCCACTATGACATAGATAAGTGTAAGGTGACTAATATGTAATTTTCTGTAAATGAACGGTTAGTATGTTCATTATTGGTATTTTATTTTCAGTACGATGATTTCCTTTAGAGAGCTACAGCATTTTGGAGAAATCCTGGAGCTGTCGCGTATATATGAAGAAGTTGATTCTGGATTAATAGAATTAGCTTGTCTAAGCTAATCAGATAGGGCAGATATTGAAGGGGAAACTTTCCTATTTTTGAATCGAGTAATGAAAAGTGTATATGTGTATGCTAATTTTTACCTATCTATTTAACTATATATATATATATATATATATATATATATATATATATATATATATATATGGGGGGGCGGGTGCTGGGACGATTAATCGGAATCGGAATTAGAAATCGGAACTTTTGTATGTATCAGAATCTGGAATATGTTAGTCTCATTTTCGATTCCAACATAATGCTTTTATCTTTTCTTGCAAATTATAAAGAAACAACTAGAGATATATTTATTTTTCACTAGAATGATATGTATTATGAACATAAAAATAAGGGGCACGGAACGAGGATTTTTGGGATCCAATTTAATTATTTTATTGATAAATTATAGCAAAGTAAATAATCATGAATTAACTTAGTTGTATTTTCGTAGGAAACTCTTTGAAATGCTTACACTTAATTGTTGACCTATGTGATAAAAGCCAGCCTTCAGATATAAATTAAAAGGTTTAATCCGCTCCTGACAATATCTTTTTTAATTTTCGTGTTCCTAGTTTGTCTCGTGTTGTATGGAGTGGCCATTTTCTAAATAATCCTATGTTTTTTTTTTGTATGTATTTATTCGTTTTGCCCCAAGTGAAAATCATACATACTATCTTATCGTGAGTATTTTAACTTGTGATAAAATACCTGAAATAATGAACGTTTAGAAATTTGCCAAACTCCAAAAGAGAAAGTATACATTTACAATCCCCCCCAATGATATTCCTATGTTTTAGGCGATTATGTGTTGAAAATATTAATAAGTAAAGAAAACGTTGTTTGTAGAATTTAAATTGGGGTTTGTTTCTAATATATATTTAGCGTTAAATGATCTTATTTTTTCCGAGGCGTTCTAACTTTTAGAATAGTTTACTAATTTTTTTACCACTAATCACAGGTCTAACAGGCTATGAAATAAAACCACTCGTAATTGTTTTATAATAGAACTACAGTCCAAATTTAATTAAGTACTACGAAAAAAGATACTTGTTTGTATGACTATTTGCAATTACATATTTTTATAGTAAATAATGATTAGTAGTAGTAATATTACTAGGATTTGCAAACATCAAAATTACTTCCGGCCTTTACAATTTCGCTGCCAACTAGGAATATTCTCGAACGCTGGCATTTGCTAAGTCTTGCCGACTACGAGTAAACCAATAATAAAAACATTCTGTTGCTATTAGTCAATGCGTGCTCGGCACGCACGATAGCGTTCTTTAACTTAAACTTGAATCTCAAATAACAAATATTGAATAGCCTTTTTAGAGTTTCTTCGTATTCGGCCTCGGCGTGTATTATGTTGTTTTTTTCTAGCGAAACGTATATAAGTTATAAATTGAATGATTCACTAGAAACAAATTGAGTTATTTTTATTACAAAACGATATAAAAATTGATATATCCTGACTATTCCTTTAGTAAAAGTGGCTCGTGAAAATTACATTTAAAATAAATAATACAAATTTAATAAATAATCCATATTATATTCATATGCATTATTTGTTGACTTTATTTTTTGGAAATTGCAGAAAAAGAGCTTGGCAATGACAATAAATTTAATATAGCTCTAGCTGTCAGCGAATGTGTTAAAACGCTGCATTTTCCGTTTACTTTAAATTCGATTTTTTTCCTTTATTATATTTTCAGGCTGTTTACACGTAATCGCCTGAAAACTGAAGAATCGCATTTCTATTTTCTGGCGGATTATTATAGGGTGAAAGATTATAATCAGAAATTTATTTTTCAAACAAAAAATATTATAACTGCGAATAGACGAAAAAAGCAAAACAGAAGTCACCATAATTTGTTCATAGTTTCCAAGTAAAACCCTAAAAAAAATTCCACTGTAATCGCCCCCCAAAAAAATTAGAATTTATTGGGGGAATAATGTTGACTAACAATCCTAATCAACACATCTGCTGCTGCTGTTGCTACTGCTGCTAATAATAATAATAATAATAATATTGATGGTTGTAGTATATTAGTAGTAGATGTAGTAGTTACAATAGTAGTATTTAAACATTATATTTAGCTTTTTACAGTAAAACAAATAAGTCTAATATCCGATTTAGTAATTAGGATAACAATATGAACAATTTTTGACAGAGAGATATCGACGAACGAACCTTGCAAACAACTTATTTGTTGTTTTAAAACAGAACTTGTTTGCAAGGTTCGTTCTCAACGCCGTTTGTGTTCATAATTAGAATATCTATTTGTATGCACAATTACAGACGGTGTAAAAAGAGAATAGCTTACAAAATCATTATTTCTCTATATAAATAATTTCTTAGAAAAGCAGTCATAACATAAAAATGACGATGGGGTGTAACATATTCTGTGATATCTCTCTGTCAAACACCCGGGCAACGCCGGCGCGACATGCTACTATATACATACATATATATATATATATATATATATATATATATATATATATATATATATATATATATATATATATATATATATGAGATTGGAGCACTGATATTGATATTAAAATCTTAACGTCTTTATTTATAAAATTATAAAACCTTTTCTTTTCATACCATATAATGTATGTGTATACGAAGTTATTATTGAAAACAAATTTTTAAGTTTCTCGGACATTCATCTATTGTATGACTATGATTGTTTACCTTTCATTTATTATATATTTTAGGATTTGTACTTTTAATATAGCGTCAATTTACCGGTTAGAAACCGCATATTTACTTCATGCAGGAATCTATTTTGTATTTGTCAAATTAACATTGACTTTAACATAGTACTTCTATTTAAAAAGTATTTAATAATATTATAATTGATGTTAGGGATGACAGTTGGGTAAATTTTGGGAAGATAGTAGGACTGTCTCACCATAAATATCTATTTATTACTTTTTATTAGTTTATATATATACTCCCCATATATATATATATATATATATATATATATATATATATATATATATATATATATATATACGCAACATATACTACAGATATAGATGCGAGACAGATACTGCACCTAAACTGCGCACGCAAGTTAGGAGCCAAGGTGGAATGTCCTGTGGCGATGGAGTGAGGATTACGGTGGCAGGTGTGAGAGCTGGGAGCCACTAGTCCAACCATTGCGCATAGGCGGCCGTGTGTGAAGGTCGCAGGTGTACCGAGTGGACGACGATACCATGAGCCAGCTGCACGAATGACCAAGCATCTCTCTTCAGGGATAGCACCGCTTGCCCTGGAAGACGACGCCTCTATATAAGATGAGGTAAACAGAGCTCATCCAAAGACCATCTGAGTGCCAAACCGCGGGCAGTGGATCTCCAATCGAGCGGTAACAACAGCAGAACAAGATATAACAGAACTCAAGACTTGAACATCACTACATGGAACGTCAGAACCATGCTCGATACGGACTTGGGTGACAGACCACTTAGAAGAACAGCACTCATAGATCTGGAGCTCGAAAATACGAATATCGACATAGCTACATTGCAGGAGACAAGACTCGGCGGGAAGGGCCAACTGAGAAGCAAGAAAAAACTATTTCTGGAACGGCTGTCCTGTCGATCACCGAAAAACAGCTGGAGTCGCTTTTGCGATTAGAAATAACCTAGCCAGTAGACTTGCAGAGAGCCCCAGAGGAGTCTCTGAAAGAATAATGACACTGCGAATCAGCACATCCCATAAACCTAACATCACCATCATCAACGTTTATACACCGACAATGCGCAACCTACTCAGTCGAGGAAAAGGAAGTTTTTTTTCTCTCAGCTGAAAGACACCATAGCAAACGCCCCTGCAGCGGATAAGCTAGTTCTCCTTGGTGACTTCAATGCTAGAGTGGGCCATGACTACAATACATGGAGCCCTGTTCTCGGAAAGTTTGAAAGGGAAATCCCAATTCAAATGGAGAACTGCTCCTCTGTTCACGGAGTTGAAACTGGCAATTACGAACACTTACTACCAACATTCGGATAACGATTACTACTCCTAGAAAATCCCCGGTCAAAGAGACGCCATCTCCTGGACTATGTTATCTAAAGAAGGAAGGGGCTCAAAGATGCCAAGAACACAAGAGATATGCGAGGACACAAATTGCCAAACAGACCACTACTTAATCAAGTTCACCATAAAACCTGTGTACAACAGAGCGACAACGAAGCGCAAGAGACCACTAGACACATCAAAGCTCGGAGATAGGCAAAATAGACCACAACTTGCAACCAACTCAACATTAGAACAAACCACCGATGATTCTGATTCACCAGAACAAATGTGGGACTTGCTAAGCAGGCCTGTATTCTCCGCTGCGGCAGGGGTTCTTGGTTACACAAAAACGCGGAATGCGGACTGGTTCAATGAGAATAACCAAGAGATTAGAGATGTAATAAATGAAAGAAACCAAGCATTAAACTCAAAGCTACGCAACCCGAAAAGAGCAAACCAGAAGAAGCTGAAACAAGTTAGGGCAGAAGTCCAGAAAAAACTTAGAGAAATGGAAAACACCTGGTGGCTGAAAAAGTTTGAATATATTCAGAGGCTAGCCGAGGAAAACAATTCTGAAGATTTCTTCAGATCACTCAATGAACTGTATGGCCCTAGACCCCAGATGACTAACACTCTCTTATCAGAAGATGGAAACATCCTACTGACCCAACCAAAACAGGTAATTCAAAGATGGCAAGAGTACTTCGGCACCCTACTGAATTTGCAATCCAATACGGATGAGGAGATCTTAAGCCACAGTACAGTCTTCCCGAGCAGATGGACCTGAATGTTACACCAACACTTGGGGAAATAAGAAAAGCAACTTAACTAAAATGAACAAATGTCCAGGAATTGACGGCATACCACCTGAAGTATACCAGTTCGGTGGAGAACAACTCATAAGAAAACGTCACCAACTAATAGCAAAATACTGGCAACAAGTAACGCTGCCACAAGAATTATACGATGTCATGATCATCCCAATCTACAAAAAACAAAGGTGATGACAAAGACTGCAGCAATTACTGAGGTATATCCTTGCTGACCATTGCCGGGAAAATAATCGATAAAGTGGTGCAAGCACGACTAGCCAGACTGGTGGAAAGGTCCTAACCGAATCAAATGTGAATTCAGACCTGAAAGATCTACAATAGATATGATCTTCAGCTTACAGCAGAT
>NC_136485.1:147074058-147129058 GCF_053919585.1 Euprymna scolopes
TATATATATATATATATATATATATATATATATATGTGTGTGTGTGTGTGTGTGTCTGTGTCTGTGCCTGTCTGTGTATATATGCATGTGGATCGAACGTTTTTGTGCGTGCTCGTCGTAATAGTTTGTAACAAACCTTCTTTATTAACTTTTAGTCAACATACTTGCAACACGAAATATAATGCATTTTGATGTATAGAACATATTCACTTCGGTTTTTAGTCACTAGAAATCGTTGTAATTGATCAATATTTATGGAATGACTAAATAGCAGTAATCCGACTCCATTCGTTACTTTTGCATATGTCAAAAGATACCTTAATTTTTATGTCGTTTAACTCGATTATTTTACATTAATCTCCTGATGTCTCACACTAACGATTAAGGAATGCAAATGTATTTTTTTGAAATTTCGATTTTTGCTGATAGACCCATATTCATCTTTTATTTACAATTGAAATCATTACTATATGCATATAATCTAAATCATTTAATGTAGTTAAAATATAATATTATTTTTTATTGTCTCTATAAAAATAAATTCTAACCCTGCATGAATATAAATATAATGTTAAAGCAAATTTTATCACTTGAGCACGCCAAAAGAAACTGGAAAATAAGACGCGTTTATAATAATTATACTGAATAATTTATTTTACATACATTTCCTGATAATTATTTTACTTTTTATATAATGTTATATAATTTTCTTCGCTCTATCAAATACTTGTAATTACAATCGCTTTAAAACAATTGTTTCTTCTTTTCAGAATGTTGAATACAAGATGAAAAGAAAAACCAAAACATGAATTAAAAGAGGTTCACCTTTACTCTCTTGTTGTCTGCGACCGGTCTTATCCGTTACAGTATTTTTTTTAATGTAGTTGATTACGGCGATAAAGCACTACCAAGAAATGGATATAATGCATGATAATTTTAAAAAAAAAACTATCATTAGTCAAGAGAAACGGCCGAATTCTTTAACGACAATGCACGATGGCACGTTGTAAACCGACCCTGCAAAAATCTGGGTCATCAGCCATGCTCTCCAGATATCTCTTTCTCAAGCATCTCGACAATTGTTTGCGTAATTATATAAGCCAAAAAATTAGAAGCCTAAGACTCGAGTTTCACCCTCATTTGTGCTCATCAGTTAGACACATCCGTTCTCAGGAGTTTAAAGCCGAACATCTTTCATGCTAGGCTAGCACTCCATTAACTGAGCAAACACGCCACAGACATAATGAAGCAACCGGATGCACAGATCTGACAGTGGAAATAACCTACCTCATTTGAAACTGCGACGTTAGTTCGGTTGTGGAAAAAAATTATATATATATATATATATATATATATATATATATATATATATACATATATATATGTATGCATATATATATATGTATATGTATATATATATATATATGTATATATGTATATACATATATACATATGTATATATACATATATACCTATACATATATATATATGTGTATATATATATATATATATATATATATATATATATATTGTATTTTAGATTTATAAACACAATGTTCTTGTCTTTAAAATCATTCATATCATTTATTAGTGCGAAAGGGTGCACGGGAAAAGAATTAATATAGGATAGGCTCTATAATAATTCATATGAAACCGGCATGAAAAATAGTACATGTTTAAGTGCTCATAATAGCAGAGGAATGTATGGCGGTTACGTAGTTTATATATTCAAAATTGACCGTGTATACAAATGATTACTTCTAATGAGTATTCTTCGCTTGATTATTTAAATCATTTTGGTACATTGTCAGTGGTATTAATTTTTAATGAACCTAGAGTCACGCATGTCTAGTCTCCAGCTGAGGGTTTCTACTTGTAATAGCACTCTAAATAAAATTTGAACATATATTTATGTTAGATGTACATAAATCGGCAACTGAATGAAACAAACGAGATATGTAGATCGCAGATCGAACATAAGAAAAAACACTCTGAAACGAAATATAACAATATTTATAAAGATACTAATTAAAATGAAAAAAGAAAACCGATTAAATAAAATATACCACTATTTATCATATACTTATTTCAATAAATATATTAAAAACCAAACGGAATATAAAAATATTGATCAGATACTCCTTACACTGGCTTATGATGAGATATGTAATAACCTCTGGAACATTTCCAAGACGTGACGGTGAAACCGGTAACCGGATTTAGGAGAAAAAACACTCTCCTTGAACTGACCCCGGTTAACACTACATATTGTTTTTCTGTAAATTCGTTAATAATCTTTTATTTAAATAAACAGTACACATTTTCCCTTCATTTGATTCACGGAATATTCTCAATTGATTATCCTATTCTATTGCAACCATAGTATATATTAATTGACGACATAGCTAAGATTCAATCTGTACATGGATTAGTGTTACATATTTGCACAGCGACTGGCAGCACCGATGGACAAGCGTTTGAGTCAAGAATTTTACCAATTATCTATTCAGAAATCAATTTTCAAAAAAAAAGGAAGAATATTTGAAGTTGATAAATTTGAATGGAGACACAATTAGTATAGAGAGAAAGTTACATTCCATGTCCAAATATCCAAATAAAAAACGTCTTCCACGAACAAAAAAAAAGAGTTTGGAATGTTAACGATGTGCGGGTTCGCATTTTAAAAAATGCCCTGTTCAAGATCAACATTGTGCCAAATCTGATTTTGTTGGACACCGACCCTTTCACTGCACAATAAACAAAATAAATAAAGAAAAAATGTATTTCTATATTAAGTGCGATGTTGTTAAAAGAAGAAGTGAGACAAACGGTGAATGGACATTCGTCATTACCAAAACAAATGGTCCCATATTAAAGGTACTTTTGTATCCAGGTAGCGGTATTTCGATTATCGAGGAAAACACCCGGAAGAGTATTCGGTGCCAAAACTAAAAAAATTAACATTTAAATTTACAAAATTAGTATCCGGCAATATATTAAAATTCAAGGGAGTATTCTATTGAAGTGTATCGTTTTAATAGAAAACTTTTCCTTTCAAAGTGTCACTTTTTCCAGATACACATTCTTACCTCTACGGAATTGATTGGATCGTATTATCGATTTATTGTGGCTAACAATAAACTCATTTTTTAACATTATTAGGTTATATGAAATGAAAAATTACAAAACTAAATGAATATTTTTTTTACTGTCTTAAATTTTAATTACCAAGGGTTGTATTTTTCTGAAGGTTTATGTATGTGCACTACGGCCGCAATAAATGTTAAGCTGTGTTACCAACCACACTACAGAGGGGGGGCTCTCGTGGTTTGAGTCAGATGCCGAGTAAATAATTTACTATACACATCCTATAATTAGGTTAGAGCTCCCTACACAGCGCATGCAAAATCATGATAACACAAAAATACTTACGTCAGTATTTAGACAAATAAAGTATTAAAATAGCCGCAGTCATATATTAGGACCTGTAGATATGAGGAGCTTGTATTGTTCATGCGCACACTTCCGGTTCCGTCATCTGAAGAGCAAATCACCTCTATCCCCATCCTCCCACGGATGTCCATCATTTCCTTCAATTTACGTGTTTTTTTGTCTCATATCCAACTATTCGTCCTTTAAATTTCCTAGTGTCTCTCTATCTACCCTCCTTCTCTCTCTCTCTCTCTCTCTGTCTTTATCTATTCATCTCTATCCCTTTCGCTTTATCATTCTCTGTGTATGTATGTATGTATGTATGTATGGATGGATGGATGGATGGAAGGATGTATGTATGTATGTACGTGTCAATATATCTCGCTTTCTCGCTTTCTCGCTCTTATTTAATTTAATTTTGTACTGGCCTTGATCAGGACCGTAATAAAATAATAAAATGAAGTTGACTTTTAACATATCTCTTATGCTTAGGAAGGATAATTTTTTTTATATCTGTCTATGATTTGCTATCGCGAACAAAATATTACACGAATATTAAATGATTTTGCAATTCCAAAGACGGATAATGTACAAAAAAATATATTAAATAATTTTCTGACAGGTAATGTAAATATATATATGAAATAATTTAACGTACTCTTATATTGGAGTTTTTTTTGTAATGTACATTCTGTTGCACTTTAACAAATAATTGAACATTTTATATCTATATCAGTAATTGCTAGATGAGAGATAATGTGTTTAAATTGCAACAAAATGTACATTACATGAAATAAATCCAATATATTTTTTTTTAAATTTAATTTAAATTAAATTTTATACCTTACTTTGTAAAAGTTTTAAAAGTGCACTTTGAAGATAAGTACATTTCAAATTCAATCTCATACCTTTATTTTAAACATCTATAGTAAAAACATTTTATTTAACAATTTTCATGCCTTAGATGAAATATTTTTCTAACATATATCTTATCTTTTAAAGATTATATTTAAAACTATCCTTCTCTCTATTTCATTTTGTATATTTCCTCACACCACAGCTCATTTTTGCAATCCCCTCTCTGTATTAATACAGGTCTGAATAATGTCTCTGTTTCAGTTTGTATTTCTCCTCACCTCACAACTCATTTTTTCCACACCCCTCTTTGTAATACAGATCTGAATAATGAGAAGATCTGAATTTTTTTAACAAACACTTTGAAATAACGTTTTTAGATTATTTTTTAAACTTCTTTCAGAAGGGAAAAATATTTAAAATTTAATAAGGAACATAGTTCATATAGGTTTCATTAACAAATATTCAGTACACACCGAGAAAAATAGTGATGGAAATTTCAAAAGGACTGTATAACTGGTTACGGTCAATAGTAGTCGTCGTCAGCAAAGTCTTTGTTATTGTTATTCTAATATTATTATTATTTAAAACATGTTGTGTCCTGCTCTTTCGCACGAGGACTAATTGTATTAAGTTTAATCATGTAAATATAAATTAATCAAAACAATGTATCGTTGTAATTTTACATTTGTTAACCGATTCCAATGCATCACATTTTGCAACATCCGAAGTTTCATTTCCTATTTGTTTTTTTTTTTAATCTCATTTGACTTTTTTCAAGTTCACGAAAACCGACTAAGCACAGTGTAACATAATATACAACGCTTACTTAGCTACATCAAAAAAGACCGATGCTATATCTTTCATAAGTATCGCAAAAAGTAAAATTATTTGTTTTCAAGTATATCTTCATATATAATAATTTGTAAATCGGAAAATGTCCCAATATAGCGTATTTGTAGTTAGTTTATATTTATGTAACATTGAAACCATTCAATTCTTCATAAGAATAAATAACACCAAAACATATTCAAGTCTTCTTACCATCAATATATTTCTAAGCCACGCCATCTTAAATTTTAAATTAAAACAATTCCATATTTGCGAATTATTTAATTAGTACGGAAATGTTCTATTCGACAGGAAGAAATAATTTGTAGTATGGCAAAGATATTTAAAAAATAAATGTAAGTAATATTCTTTTCCTTACCGACAACAAATTAATCAGTACACCTATTTCTCATGAATTCTCTTAATTCTGGGAAAGGAAATACAGTGCGTATGATCATGGTATATCATCATCTTAGTATACTGACGGAATACAAAGCAGATTCAGTATAAAAATTGAACACATATGCCCCATCCAACTATTTACAATAGTAAACATTCAACTATACTCTTAATCAATTGGTTCATCCGAAAATTATCGTTATATAAAGTGATGGAATAAAAACTACAGGCCATAGGAGTGACAGATTTGTATAATTTAGCCAACATTTTAATGTGCAATCAAAAAATACAATAAATATGCTTATTTTACATGTATTCATTGCGTACTATAATCATTATCCTCTCGTTGTGGTTTCACGAGGTTAAGGCCAACTGTTTCCCATGGCGTTTGTAAGGCGGTTAAATGCGACGCGATAAGAAAGCATAATTTCCTAACTACATTATCAGCTATTACAACCTTCTATAGTTGTTGTCCTTACCCACACTAAGCGTTTGGCCGGCTTTGGGTAGGATTGAAACTGCTATCTTCATATAATGTTCACCTGAAACCGTAGAGATTCAAATTCTATTCACTGCGCCACGGGCCCGAAGCGCGATCAACGTCGGATTTTTGGTCCTATAAATCATCGTTTATTTGCGATTAAATCTTCCATTTTCTGGTCCACACCGAATAGTAGTTTATTTAATTAATCGGAATTTTTATTGCGATGGGTAATTATATATATATATATATATATATATATATATATATATATATATATATATATATATATATATATATGTATGTGTGTGTGTGTGTGTTTAACGTGGTGGGGCAAACATAACTATGAAAATCACTAATTGCTGAGGAGCTGAGGATACAATAAGGAGATTCGGCTTTCCTATCCCGTCGCAGTTAATCAGGTCAGAGGAATAGTTGGCCAGAACGTCACGAACCAACACGTAGGTAAATTATACAAATTACTCATCTCAATGATACGGCTAATCTCCTGTACATTTATACGGTCACCATTCGTCGATGTCTTATGTATTGTTGTCATATTTAGGCTAGTGGATCTGCTAGTGGTCTCTCACTTCTGGACAGCGTTCAAAAGAAGGTAACTTGCCATATATGCCCTGAATTTTCACTTAAGCTTAAACCTCTGACCCATCGGCGAAATGTTCCATACCTCTGCCTGTTTTACAACAATTTTAACGGCGGATGCTCCGACGAACAACAAATCTTTATCCCTTCGGCGAAAATACCCCCTACAAACCCCACAAGCCGGAAAGTCCAATCTTTACCCTGTTGAAATCCATAGATATTAGACATCCTTTTACTATGATAGTTTCTTCCTCAGAACTCCAAGATATGGTAATTTTATTCCGGGTTGCTGCTTCACCAACTTTACTGACATACAGACGTTCAAGTCTGATATGACCAGAAATCTTGCTGCTCAACTCCCTACATAGTATCACTGCAAATTATGGGCTTGACAGAAGCTACCTATACCAAAGTGTGACTATGCCTTGTTTGAGGTGAAAATTCATTCAAAAATATATAATACATATTTAAAATGTCGATTAATTATATCTGAATGCACAAACTAATATTTGCGTTGAATAGACAGAATGACATAGATATTAAATACTAACATATATAGCACAATATTTGAATAGGAGGCAGTGGCATTACTAGTAAATTAATACGTTTCCATAGGTTTTACTAATTTTCCAATAGTATTTAATAGGAAACTTTATTTGTCATATGAAAACATATTGAGGATATTATGACAATCTGAGAACAAGTCTTTAATAATAAAAAAATGAATGCTATATAAATGGTATATAATTGTGTAGCACATTTACATTTTGTGTACAGAAAATTGTTAGATGAGAAAAAGTCATTCGTACCGTCGGTTTCAAGCCCGATAGGACCGTTTAAGATATCAATATTAAACTCTCTTCAGCCAATACTCGTCTCAATGTATCAGCCAATACTCGTCGCACACACACACACATATATATATATATATATATATATATATATATATATATATATATATATATATAATATTATTTCTCTATTTTACATTAAGGTTAATTTTATTCTTATTTTGAAAAAAATATCTTAAATAGGTAATTAATTTTCTTGTAATAATGAATATTACAAAATAATATTTAAAGAACTGTGACAAGCTAGCATTCTGTAAAAAGGAACTGCTTACCTATATAAGTCTCCTGTGTGTCATAAGTAAGTTGCTGGATTCCATATTAAATAGAGAAATAGTCAACCAGGAGAAATAACCTTCTTAGTGACACGCAATATGGTTTCCGTTCTGCAAGGTCTACCGCAGATGTGCTAACGGTTATATCTCATATTATTGCTGAATCTCTTGACAAATGCTACCTGTCTAGGGGGATTGCTCTTGATATATCAAAGACCTTCGACAAGGCCTACTTCACAAGATTTCCACATACGGTATAACTGGAAATATTCTCTCTATAATTTAATAATTTCTCTCTGATAGGCTCATAAGTGTAGTAGTTGATGGCAAAAATCAGAGGCCTGCAGTATTAATGCTGGAGCCCCTCAAGGGTCCATCCTGGGTCCAACTATTTTCCTGATCTACAACACTGATCTCCCTAAGCACATACTTAAATCATCCGTTGACATCTATGCTGATGACACGACCATCTACGGCAACACATCAAAGTCTGTAAATGAAAAAGTTCTCTCTGATCCTCTCCTCTGATCTCGAACGAATGGTTCAATGGGGGAAGACGTGGCTGGTTATCTTTGATGCATCTAAAACCAAACTCCTATCTTTACGTAATAATCGCTCTGATCCTCATCTGGCATCAATTGAAATGGATGACTCTCGTCTAGGAGAAACCACATTTTTTTACAAGCTTCTGGGTTTGACCTTCATTCCTGATCTGAAATGGAACATGTACATCAAGTCTGTTGCCAAGTTCGCTGGAAAGATGGTGGGTTAATTCTACCGCTCCAGAAGATATCTCACTACTGATGCAATTCTCTATCTATATAAAAGCCAAGTACGTTCAAGGATGGTATACTGCTGCCATATCTGGGCATATGCTGTTAAAAACAGTCTATCCTGCCTTGACAGAGTACAAAATAGACTTCATCGCTTAGAGGGGGGTGCCCTTTTCTCTTCCCTGCCACCTCTCTCCCACAGAAGATACGTTGCAAGCCTATCTTTGTTTTATCGTTATTTCCATGGCAGATGCTCGTCTGGACTTCAATGCCTGGTCCCCCGTCGGCAATCATTTACGAAAAATACACGTCTAGCTGAATCCACAGTGAAAATCTTTCCCCACTCTTAATCCATGCCTAAATTAAACCTTATATTCCCCGAACAAAGTTTCTTTCTTAGAACTGCACGCCTATGGAACACTGTTCCGTCTGCCTGCTTCCCACATGACAACATCCTGGATGTCTTCCAGTCCAACGTAAACAAGTTCCTGATGAACCCCCTCCTTAAGTAGATACTTTATTAAATCTCCACACTAACTACTGAACTTACAATAACACTTATCTCTGAGTGGCTTCCGAACCTTGATAAATTGTTACCACCTTGTAAATATATATATATATATATATATATATATATATATATATATATATATATATATATATATATATATGAAATATATATTTATTGTGTCGGTGGTTTGTGATCATTGATAGTTCCTGTAATATCGGAAGGGAAAATTACGTTCATTCATTCAGGTCGTTTATGAGAGCATAATGCCCGATAAATAAGGAATTTTCGAATGTTTGTCAATTTTTTTATATTTGCTGAGTAATATTTCAGAAATATTTTTTGTTTCTATTCGAGACACGTATGCTGAAAACACTGTTCACTTTCTGACATCATTGGAGCGGACAAACACGATAAGAGGATCCATTATTTTTTTCTAAAAACTACATGTGAATGTAATATATATATGTATATATATATATATATATATATATATATATATATATATATATATGCACACACACGCACATATATATATATAATAACATATTTACGCATGTACGCTTATATATGTGTATATGCGTATATATGTGTATATGCGTATACATTCGACATTTTATTGCTATATAATTTTATATCAATATAAAAGCTGTAAAAAGACATACATTAAATACATATTTATAATCATACTAGCATTTCAGCCAGGTGTTGCCCGGGAGATTGGAGGTGTATGTTGAGCAAAAAAAAAAAAAGGTGATAGTAGTATGGCAAACTGGAACCCGTATCATGAAGGAGAAAATAACGTGAAAAAACCGTAACGTCTTTACGACCACCGTCAAACCTATAATTACGTAGGTTTTAAATAAGGATAGACTATCGAAAAAGACTTTAAAAAATAGCGGCGAAAAAAGCTATCGCCCTGCAGAAAAGTGCCCAGTTGAGGTTGAAGAAACAAAGATTTGTTTTTACATTTTTTGGTATTTGTCGTCTGAAGGGTCGAGCTTCAAACCTTTACTGATCTGGTGAAAATCTGTCGCCTCTGTCGAAAGTTTGCGGAAGACATGCAAACATACATACATACATACATACATAATTTATATATTGGTAACTCAAATTTTCGAGCGAAACCGATTAAAAAGCTTGCCCTATTTTTGAATACACTTTATATGATTTTTTAAAAACTTTGAACCCTATTTTGACACCTTAACTTTTATTATGATTGGCACAAATACAATTATTAAGTACAACCCATGACCAAGAAAAATATATCTAAAATTTAAGTGTTTGGAGCAAACATTGCCGGATTAGTTTCGCAGAGTTCTGAAAGTTCAAATCATAAACCTTTGACCCCTTTCAGGTAAATTTATGGCCCGAGAAGTATTACACATATTTCCCAAACATATAATATATATATATATATATATATATATATATATATATATATATATATATATATATATATATATAAACCTATACTATAAACCTATAATATAATATATTTATTATATAAATATAATAAAACCCAAACCCAAAAAATGTTCCCAAATGTTTGGGAAAATATTTCTAGAAATAACTCAATTTTCTAGTCTACAGACTCGAAATCTGAAATACATATCATATTTCGAGTCTGTACACTGAAAATTGACCGAGTTATTGCCAAGGGAAAAGTACACAGACCGACACACAGCCATACAGGCAGACATACACTTTTCTAGATATATTGATAGATATAGATAGATTGGACACAATACGTAGTTATGATTGAAACTGTTTTTAAAAAAGACTCCTGCGCCATCACCGAGATTCGAAACAAAAACGCTCACCTCACGATTTATTTTTGTCTCTGTTGTCAAAGATTGGGTTATGAAGATATTTATAATGTAAGACAAAAAAATAAAACAGGAACCGACAGCTAATACGTTATGCATTCGTAATGCCGGCGTTCGCCCTTCACCTGGCATTTTTCTTTTTTTTTAATCATATTTTGCACCGATTTTTCCCGTGTAAAAGCCAAATATAACGTTTCGCATAGATTCAAATGCATTATATATGAAGTTTCTTGTCTGTAGACAAAAACCTCTGGGGGGAATTTTGTAGACAAAATTTGTTAAACAAAAATAACTATGTATACATAAATATATATGGGAACAGATTTGTGTTCACTATAAATATTTTACGCAAATATTAAGCAAGTATAAATTATGTAGAATATCTCGATTAAGATAATTACACGTAATAGTTAACTAATGATGATCATCTCATTAGAAAACTGAATAAACTAATAGCGAATTAATTAAAATGAACGTTTAAAATAATATGCAAATAAGCAGGTTCTTTTGTTAGTGAATGTAATTCCACACCCCATATATATACGAAAATAGTTTTTTTTACGTAAAAGGAAATAAGGCTTTTTATATGAATATAAAAACACACACAAAACTGGAATTTATAGGAATATAGATTAGCACATAAAAAATTCAAGTACAGGATACACTTTCAAATAAATCATAAATCATCCAGGTAGACATATATAATTGTAGTGAAATCTGCATTACACATATGAGTGTATATATCTCAATGTGTACTGTAGTTGTTTTGTTGTTTTTGTTTTACGGCATATCAAGCCTTTCAGGTTATTTAATGCCGAATCCAAACATACTGAAGAACGTTTTTTTAAAGAATATATTTCTTGTTTTCAAGTCGGTTTCTATTTAACCCATAGTTAGGACCCTACCAGGAATTACCCCTCCGGCTTAGAGTGGACCTGGTCGCAATGACAATTAAAGGGTGGCTCCACACTCACCCAAACCCGAAAGCTGGTGCCTCACCACGGGATATCCTGTAAGGTCATATCCAAGAACGTGTAATGTATATATATATATATATATATATATATATATATATATATATATATATATATATATATTCCTTTATTTTATACAATATTGTATAAATTATTATTATTATTACTGTTATTGCTATTGTTAGCGTTATTATTATAATTATGATTGTTATTGTTGTTATTATTATGCGCCTAAGGGGTTTCATTCTTTACAATAATAGTATCACAGTGAATATTAAAGTCACCTGTTGTGTGAGGGGGGGAGAAGATAACAGTTTAATACGTTATTTTATCTCTTTTAGATGTATTAATCTTATTATTATTATTATTATTATATATGTTTTATATTAGTTTGTATTAAATATTCAATATATATATATATATATATATTCAGTAATGTGATTGATAATTTAAAATTCAAATTAGAATTAAATTAAAAATCCGTTTCACAAGTAGGAACAACAACAAAATCATTTGATTTTGTTGTTGTTCCTTCTTGTGAAACGGATTTTTAATTTAATTCTAATTTGAATTTTAAATTATCAATCACATTACTGAATATTAAATTAGCTATAGGATATTTACCTATCGAACTTATATATCTAAATTACAACGAACACTTTTCTTTCCCTGTATTTTAATTAAATTAGTAATTATACTATTACATTAAAATACACTCTGCTCTTTGGACTATTGTTCTAATCTCCTTTAAATTTATATATATATATAAATATATATATATATATATATATGTGTGTGTGTGTGTGTGTGTGTGTGTGTGTGTGTTTCTCCCGTTTTTCCGATGCTGTCGTTGATGCTTTTATTTTGTCTTCTTTTGTTTCGGGCTTAATATTTTGAGCATTTATGTTATTTATTTTTTTTTTATTTTGTAGCTGTAATACTCTGTCTATGTTTACGTATATAGGCACTTATTTATACGTATATTTGTTGTTTTTGTTCGGGTAAATTATATAGTAAGAGAGAATATTCTGTATGATTTTAGTACTTGTACTTTTTCTTTTATTTATTTATTTATATTTATTTTGCTAAGGGTTCGTAATATATACATACTATATATGCTGATCACACGTGCATAAACGCCCGTACATAAATAGACATGCGCACATAAATGTACGTACACCACACGCACATACCATGGGTGTACTATATTCAGTGGATTATAGTGACACACCTCTGCTCAAGCACACCCGGCTGCATTTGTTTGTTTTTCTGTCTTTACTTTCATAATTCTGGTATTACCCTGCATTGTCTTTGGCTTTTAAAAAACATTATATATATATATACACACACACATATATATATATATATATATATATATATATATAATGTATGCATTTATATATTTATTTTTCTCTCTATATATATGTATATATATGTATTAATATATATATATACTTATATGTATATATATGTATTTATATATATATACTTATATAGTTATATATATATTATATGTGTATATATAACCGTATAATTGAAATATTTAAAAGTGTACTTAATATATATATACACACATATATATATGTATATATATATGTATACACCTTTCAAAACAAACCTATATTTTAGATAAATGCATGCTAATCAATATATATGTATATATACATATTTATATATATATATACATTGAACTTTTGAATAGTCAAGTCGCTGCCTGATGATATCTGTTGTTTGATTGAAACAAGTGCCTATTTGTAGCAGCGGGATGTGAGCATGTTTATATAACAATAAACAAGTATTATCAGATCTTTTTATTGAGCACTATCTAACAACCTCGTTGAATTTATTAGTCCATTACTTTTGAATATAAAAACCCGAGTATATATATATATATATATATATATATATATATATATATATATATATATATATATATATATATATATATATATATATATATATATATATATATATATATTTATATAAATATGTCCGGCAGGTACTAATATAGATGCTAAGCAATCAATATCTATGTAAAGTCAGAGACATAGGCACATTAGCATATATATGGATCGATAGATATTATATATCACATATATTTTCCAAATTAGTGTGCCCGATGCAACTTTTGCAATTTGGATTCCTGTTATATAATAATATCTAAAATAACCCTTTTTATGACACGACAGTAAGAAATTGAAAACTGTTTAAGTAGATATAAATATATATTTTTTTCGATAAAATCTTGATTCATACTGTGTATGAGGTAAAATATATAAAACTATTAAATTATGGATATTTAGACCATATTTTCACAGGAGATAAATATATTAAATATGATACTAATGAGACAAGGTATAAACAACTGAAAATCGTAAATCACAATAAAGGAAATGACTAAACCCTAATAATAAGAGAATAGTAAATAACACCACTAGCAAACATCATATATATATATATATATATATATATATATATATATATATATATATACTCGCACACACACTACATATATACTATATATATATATATATATATATATATATATATACTCGCACACACAAACTACACACACACATATATATAATCAAATAAAAATTAATAAAAATAAATAAGAATAGTGTAAGTGTAAGAATATTAGATATTGTGTGTAATGGGCGATTTTTTATTATAATACAATAACTGAAAAGTAAAATTTATTTGTCGAGTGTTTATCTTAATACCCATTTAAATACTTGAAATAAGACAGTAGTACATGATCGGGGCATTGATTCAAATACATATACCAAATGACATAATATAAAATAAATATGCGCGTTTAGTTTTCAGGAAATATATCCTTGGATTTATTTGAACCAGGATATGGGTAGTATCGTTTTCAGTTTAATTAAACTGATTTAATAAATTAATATATTATTATATCTGCACCTAAAACATAGAGAAATTAGGATGCATACCAGTTAAACACAAATTGTAATAAACTATTCTATAAGTTAAAGAAATCATAATTTATACTTAATTGAAGATGAATATAACAAGTAGAGAAAATAATTTATTTTACAGCAAATCGTTTTCAAGTAATATAAACAAAGAAGATAAATGAAATAAATAAAAACAAAATAGTGGTAATTAAACAAATATAATTTCATATTAAACTGATGGGTTAATAAATATACAATAGCTTTAATTTGAAAAAAAAAATTATAATTCATAGAAGTAAATTAAAAGATTCTATGCAAAGTTTTGAACAAAAATACGAATTTATTTGAGAATATATAAACGTTAGACGTTTAATATATTTCGATTAATTCATTATTACTTAAGTATTTACAAAAAATAAAAAAACGAATTATCTACGTGATGGGATTTCCATGTTATAGAATACAATTACAAAAAATATAATTGGTATATACTTGAATTCAAAATATAATTGTAGGTAAACTATACTAATGAAATAATAACTAATAGAAATAACAGCTTATTGTTTTTGTTTTTTTTAAATATGGTAGATTAACTTTGATTATTGATAAGTAAAACTGAAAAATACGGAATCTTACAAAAAGAAAAAAGTTTAAATGGTAATATTCAATTAAAATAATCATATAGTTCAATTTAAATTTAAAAAAATAGAGTAATATACAAATAATATATATATATATTTATATATATGCATATATATCTACATATATACATATGCATATATCTCTCTCTATCTATCTCTCTCTATATATATACACACACACACACACACACATATATATATATATATATATATATATATATATATAATGATCTCACTATACGTATTTATAATATAATTCGGTAGCTAAATAGTTGATGCTTCGCCAGGATTATCATTAAGCTATCACTAGATGAGCTGCCTACCATAACTTAAGAAAGTCCCATCTACACTCGGGAGAAACATAGAGCGCGCCAGTTTCTACAACTGGTATCAAATCAAGCGGTACATGCAGCACATCACCTTTCGAAATGATAACCAATCTGGTACTGGCAAAGCCTAACGCTGCTTATGGTGAGTACGAATGTGCTGATGGGCTCGTGCCGTATAAGAATATATAATATTTATTGAGAATATATATTTTATTAATCGTTTAACATAACAGGGTTTTGATAAACAAAAGATTCCCATTTCAATTCAAAAATTAATCGTCGATATTTCATCTGAATAAAAAAAAAATTATAAAAAAAATATTACGAATAAGGATTTTTTATTAAAAAAAAAATATATATATATATACCCAAAAAGAATTATATAGTATGAAATAATAAATTTAATTAAAATAAAAATAACAGTGGATTATATATAGATATATAATTCAGAAACAATCAACAAATAGTATAACCTGGAAAAAAATACATACATATATATATATATATATATATATATATATATATATATATATATATATATATATATATATACACTAGCGAAAGTACCTGTCGTTGACTGGGTTCGAAAACAGCGTACAGAAAATAGACTCTGATTTATGAAAGTATGACAGGTTATGAAAAGGAAGGGTTGTAATGAGATTGCTTCGAATTTGGGGGGGGGTCAAACCAAAGCAACAAAATATGATGCAATTAAAAATAAAATAGATACATCCCATAATTTATTATACCATACCTGTTCACACTGAAACACTTATCACAATATTCTGTGAATCTATATTAAAAAAAAAACTTGTTAAACTTTGTGAAATATTTCCATTCTATGGAGGTCAGGCGCGAACGAACACACCATAATTTTATTATACCATATTTCTTCAAACTGAAACATAATTATCAATGTATACTAATGCAGATAGATATGAAAAGTCTTTATTAAAGCGTCTGCCTGTTTCCATTCTATGGAGGCCAGGCGCGAACGTAGACCCAACAATTTTATTATACCAATGCTAGTTAAGTGAAACATACTTAACATAGTATTTTCATGAACATCCATATCAAAAACAAATGTAAACCTTTTTTTTTTAATTTTTAAATTTTTTATTTTCATACTTTGTGGACCAGGCGCGAACGCGTACCCCACAATTTTAATGCACCACAGTTTTGCCAGATCAAACATACCCATTTCTGTGTCTCGATACAAATTATCGACCCTTTAGGAGCTAATTTTTGACCAGGAACACATACACACAAACACGTACACACAGATATTCAGCTTTATATTATAGAGATATATACGTGTGGGTATGTTTAAAACAAAGGACATATGTTATATATTTAATATATACATACTATATGTTATATATATATATATATACATATATATATATATATATATATATATATATATATATACCAGCTACAGATATTATTTATATATATAACATTTGTTATGTATATATATATATATATATATATATATATATATATATATATATATATAACATATGGCATGGGGTATATATATGTGTGTGTGTATATATATATATATATATATATATATATATATATATATATGCATGTATGTTTTATAAAGACACAATACATATGGTATATATATATATATATATATATATATACATATATAATACCATTTTTTATATTAGCAATACACACACACCCATATATATATATACATGTATATTTTAATAAAATCCTAAAAGAATTCATTCTAGTGCTATATATCAAAGTTAATACAATTTATTGATACGAATACTTACATTTTTCATCCTTAAATTGTGAGTTCAGTATGGTCTAATAAAGGATGAAATAAAAGGTATTGCCACTTATAATTTGTAATTTGGACAATGTCAAAATATTTATAATTCACTGTCCGCATAGCAGCAGGCGTATAGCGCTACTGTTTGAAGTTCCGACTATCGTTAGGTCGATCGGGTTTCGATCCTGGCTTGAGGTAGTTGCTTGTCCAGCCGCACTAATTAACTGTTAAGCAGGTAAACATTACCGTATCTGCATGACTCTACGAACACCCCCCCACACACACATACATGTATATATATATATATATATATATATATATATATATATATATATATATATATATATATCTGTGTGTTTCATAAGTGATAATAAATTAAGAAAATATTAAAATTCACAATAGTGCTTCACAAGTGAGCATTATTTGCAAAAATACAAAAAAGAAGAAGCTCACTCGATTGTAATTTAGATCATCGAGATTTCATCTTAAAATTCCCACTTCAATTAAAAATACAAACATACAGGCGTAGTTTATCCATTCTTGTTTTAGTATCTGTTCATTTATAGAATCTGTATATGATCGATTTTTAAATATACACACATAAAACTAAATTAACCCCTCCCATATATATATATATATATATATATATATATATATGTATGTATGTGTGTGTAAATATATATATATATATATATATATATATATATATATATATATATATATACTTTCTTGTAGGTTGTTGAGTGCATTGATATCACAAAACTACCATAAATTATTTAAAAATGTCTGGCGAAGTTATTAGAGACAGTCCGTTAATCTCCATGGTCCGTAAACGGTTACCGAGTGATTTCAAGCTATGTAGCACTTTGAAAACACAGAAGCCCCTATGACTTTTTGTCAATTCAAAGTTGCACTTCGGAGTTACGAGGAAACTTAGAAATTATCACATAAAAAAAAAAAAAACGAATCATCACATATCATGCAATCTAAAAACGTCCACTTAAAACCAGCAATTTTCTTTTACTCTTATTAGGGGCGTGCAATAAGTAATGTCCCTGGCCCAATCCAATAAAAGTAAAGTAATGAAACTGTCACTCATTTCTCCCATATTTTGATGCAGCTCTGCAGACCGTTTTTGTAGAACAACACAGGTTGGTCCTCAAACCACGACGTGACTTCAGCAATCCAGGCTGCATCATCTGGGAAACGCTTTCCTTTCAAAAACAACTTCATGACTGGGAAGAGGTGAAAGTCAGAGGGTGCCTGGTCAGGAGAGCAGGGAGGATGGGAGAGGATTTCATACCCACACGCCCCTGCTTCTGATCTGGCAACTTGTGAGTTGTGGACCGGGGCGTTGTCCTGCAGGAGGAGGGTACCTTTGCTGATTTTGCCCGCCTCTTAATTTTAATAGCTTCACTTAATTTCCTCCACAGTGAAGCATAATAGGCCCCTGTAATTGTGGTACTCTTTGCGAGGAAATATGTTATCACTACTCCGTCCTGGTCCCAGAAGACTGTGACTATGACCTTGTCAACTGATAAGTTCACAGTATTGACTAAGCTTTGGTCTTTCGATCATCGTGATGGACCCAGGTTCCATTCTGTGTAATCACTCTTTTGAAAAACTTTGACGCATCTTCTTGACACATCTCCAAATTAATCCTTGGACAGTCGATGCGTTCTCAATTCTGGATTGGTGTCAGCAACCTGGGAATCCATCTGTCAGACACCGTATGCATACGCAAATGGTTATGAATGATAGTTTCCACAGACCCTGTACTAATCTTGACATCGTGGGCTCTTGGCGAATATTAACGCGCCGATATTCCAAAATTGCAGCATCAACTTGACGGACAGATGCCTCACCAATGGTTGAAGGGGGCGACCAGGTTTGGGAGCTGGGTCCCCAGACTTCCGGCCATGTTTGAATTCACGATGCCAACGTTTTACAAGGTCTTATGATGGGGCATTATCACCATGAGTTTCTTTCATTTCATCAAACGTCTCCTGTGGTGTGCGTTCTTTCAAATACAGAAACTCCGATCACTGCTCAACATTCAACATACTCCATTTCACACCATACACAGTTCAAACACCTGTAAAACCGAACCCCTATTAGTTCAGAGCTGTAATTTGCCACCTAACCTGTAGAGATATGCACCATAGGACATGCAAAATTTAAGCTAGATCGGACGACTGGAAGTGGGCCAGGGCATTACTTATTGCACGCCACTCGTACCTTCAATAAAAACTGAAACTTTTCCAAAACCAAGTTTTCTTTACAGAAAATTACCAAATTATTTGCCATTATTTTGGGAGACCAAATTACCAGTGCGTCCAATGTACAATCAAGAATCTCAAAGGAGACTTAATTATAAATGTGGAGAACTCCGTTAGCTGACCATTTTTATTTTCATATACGTTTGACTTTTCAACAAACAGTAACAACATTCTTCTCGATTGTGGTGCAACGGCGCAGGAAACTACGACGGAATATGATTTTATCAATTGTGATCCTTACTTTAACATTGAGCGTCAGTTTTTAGAGCTGGTCGACAGTAGCGAGTAAACGGTATCATTTTGAAAAAGGGTAATGCTAAAATCTCGCCATTGAGCAATAAAAATGTGCAAATATAAACTTTAGCTCTAATAAATATAAACTCGTGTACCTGTATGAAACTGTACACGACAGTAAAGACAATGGAAGACTACTTTTTATAATTGCATAGTCCTATAAAAAAAAGCCATTCATAATTTACAGATATGTCATGAAAGTTCTTATGTACTGCAATATACCAAATACGAAAAATTTGCCATTTTGTGGATGGAATGACAATAAAAACATCACAAAAATTAAACTATGACGTTTCTAAACAGGAAAAATGACAAAGTATCAAAACAAGATTACGGACAAGAAGGCCAGGAAAATTCTATCACGAGTACATTGTGATTAAAAGGTCCAGTGGAACCAATTGGCAAATACAATTTCGGGATGTACTAAATGTTGTAAACGATTATTCCGTTTTAATAATGGTATATTTCTTAAAGTAGAAATCTGATACCTTGCTGGCAATTAAGAAAGTTTTAGCTGACTTGGCTCTCTACGGTGCCGTAAAGTATATTCCCTCTGACAATGGTACATATTTAACTTATACAGACTTGGAACTTATACTAATGTACAATAATATCAAACATAAAATATCGATCCCTATTTACCCCATCAAAACAGAACTACAGAAAGACTAAGGCGGACACTTTTTTTTAAATGGAAGGATGTCTGCTCATTGAATCCAAACTTCCCTCAAACCTCTGACCATACGCACATATGCCCGCTGGATATATACGCAACTGGTGCATGAACAAAAGACTATCTAAAACCCACATGCAGCTTCTTGTGGTAGAAAACCAAATTTAAGCAGAATACATATATTTAGATCAACTTGCTGCGAATTTATAGAAAAAAAGAGCAAATCAAATAGTTAGACTAGTAGCGGTATTTTCTTCGGTATGGTTTAACAGCCCAGCCCATTTAATAGTCTTTCCAGAGAAAAATAAAATTAAAAAAAAAATCGCTGTGTAAAATTCACAGACACGTTTGGTTTCAAAGATTAATTCAATCAGGTGAAGAGGATGAAATTTAATTTCCTTAAATTAATAAAAGAAATGACGACATAAAGTCGCCGTTGACGGTTAGAAGAATTCATTCATAATGATGACAGCGACGATAATGATGATGATGTTAAAGTTGAGCGTTTCCAAAAGAAGCAGAAGACGGCCCGATTTTTTAATGGTCGATAATTTTATAGATTCTCAATTGAAAATAGTAATGGAATCAAAATAGATGTTTTAACAGAAAGCAATACCTCTTCCGTAGTACCTCTCCCAAATGATAAAATGCTATTTCTTCAAGATGGGTCTTTACCAACAAAACTACAATACAAGACATTGAGCAGTACAAAGTAAGATGTGTTGCTAAGATACTTTCAGATTTACGGTATAGAATATTTTTCTACGTTTTCACCGACCACAAACCTAAAGACAATCAGAATTTTGTTTCTAATCACATTGTAATGCAACCTTAACATCTATCAAATGGGCGTAAAATGCTTATATAAGTCCCCCAATTGACTGTGAAAGTTGTATTCTCCCTACAGAGGGATGCGTAATCTAAAATAAATAAAAAATTGCGTGTGGAGTCTTAACAAATCACTGTACGGTTTAAAGCAAAGTGGTATTTGTTAGAATACATTATTTCATGGGTATTTGATTGAACAACAACTAAAACAATTACAAGTAGACTGTTTGTATACCCAAAAAAAGACAATAAACTACTTATTTCGCTTTTATAGGGCGATGACATTTTAATCGCATCAAATTGAGACATAATTCTTAAGGATGTTAGGAAAAAAAATTAAAAATTACGGATCTTGACAAAATATGTTTTTTAGGGATAGAATTTACTCATGAAAAAGGAGTTATAAAAATGAATCAATCTAGGTATATTGACAAACTCCTATTAAAATTCTGAATGGGTGCAAGAAACGCTCTACACTAGTCGAACATGATATTGATAAAAATATAAACACATCATCTGAAAGAAACGGTGATAAATTATCCCTTAAAATTATAGGAGGCCTTATCTGATTACTACAAGACACGACATATGCTACACTGTAACAAATTTATCACAAAAAATCAAGAACAAAAATGAAGGATTTGAACAGAGCAACTGATGTTCTTTGTTATTTAGAAGGAATTAAGAACCATAATCTAGTATTAAGAAAATCAACAAGTCCCCTCGAATTCAAAAGGATTTTGAAGTTCAGATAAGGGAATCAAGGAAGACGTAAAAATTATATCTGGATATTGCTATTATTTCATGGAAATCTAAAAAGCAACAGATTGTATCGCTCTCTACTTGTGAACGAGAATTTATTGCGCACACACATATTCGAAAGTAGCACATTACCTTAATAATATGCTAAAGGCTGTTTTAGAACCAGAATTAACTTAAACCCCCCTGATAGCTAATTATGATAATCATGCCTGCACAGTCTTTGCAGAGAACACACTAATTCACCAAAAATCCAAGTGAGTAGATATTAAATTCAACTTCATCACAAATGTAATTAAAAATTATCCCGGGAAAGACGTTAAACTGCATCCAGTTTGTCTGAGGAAACAATTTAACATTCTAATTCGTAGCGTATATTTTACTAAGGAAAAACTCAACAAAAGAAATCGACAAAATATTTAGAAAAAAAAAAACTTTTGAAAACATATGCTTTGTATATTTATATTTCTTTTTTTTACAAATGCTTTTTGCATGCTGATTTTAAGGCGCACATCATTTGCAATTGACATTTTCTTTTACTTTCCTTTCATGCACAATAGTTTTTTTTTCAATTTTACAAAATATTTCCTATTCTTCTTGCTTTGTTTAAATTAACAAACACACAAAAACAAACTCTATTTTTAACGGGTATATATTACATATATATTTATTTATTTGTGTGCGTATGTGTTTTTTAACGATACCTTATATTCAATATAAGAAATAGCTGCATTTATCAAAACCCTACGCTTTTTATTTGTTTTATGCACTTTTCTGCACACACACATATTTTTAACATATGAACAAAATTAAAAATGGTTTCGTTTAACATGCTCGTATTTAAAGATGTTTTATTATGCATAATTGATTATGACAATATTAATTGAACAGAATTTAAAAGGAACCAAACGACATTTCTCACTATATAAGTAAATAGGGAAAAATAGCAATATTTTAGTTATAATAGGGGTATGCCCCCTTAAAATGGGAAATTCTATTTATAAACCTTTTTGCAATGAACTAACAAATCGAAGTAATTAATGTTCTGTTATCACCCAAGAAGGAACTTTCTCCGTAAAAATTTAATTTTTAGCAACGTTGCAAATGTCGTCTTCGTATCAACGCAATAAGGATCTTCTGTAATTTGGCTGTACAATTATAAATGTCTGAACCTGAATAGAACAGCTGTCTACAGAGAATCCGTCATCCCCAAAACTTAGCTTGAATACCTACCCATCAGAAACATTTCCTGAAGAAAACATTGTTTCTAACACAAGAAAATGAATATTATGTTGTAAGGTCTCTAAAATCATGTTCATACGCATACGCTAATCCGATATAAATAACACAATGAATCGAGTTTGTAGATTTTGAAATCGATTTACTTTTAGTAACTAAGAACGCTCTAATATCAGTTTACAATACACCGAGTTAAGGAAGTCGGCACAACAGTTATGGTTAGATTATGGTAATAAAGAAATATTGATTCTGCGCAATAAAAACTGCGTATTATTTCGAAATAATTAAAGTGGTATGTGTGTAGTTTTTGATGTAAATGAAGTGCTCTATCCGCTATAATATATATTGCTTCATGATGTATGGTATATATATATATATATATATATATATATATATATATATACACTAGCAATGGGTTCCCGGTGTTGCCCGGGTGTTTAGTGGTGTATGCTGGGTAAAAAAAAATAGTTTTTTTTTTTAATTTTACCCCTCTTATGCCCCCTTAATATTTATTGTTGTAGGCTCAAATCAAGTTATTAAGTTAGATCGATGTCCAAGTAACCAATATCTAAAATCAAGTGCCAAAATTGTCGGAGGATTTGGTAGAGTTCTTAAAAGTCAAATCGTTGCACTTGGACCCCTGTACGGCATAATTTCTGGCCGAAACCCGATCAGATAAATTTTCTCAAATCTCAGCACCTAGTATATAAAATTTCGAGTCTGTAGATTAAAAATTGACTGAGTTATTTCGTAGGGAAATGTACAAAAACACACACGTAGAAACACAGGCACACACACAGACATGATCACTTTTATAGAAACTAGCATTTCAGTCCAAAGTTACCTGGATGTTTGGATGTGCATGTTGAGCAAAAAAGAAAAAAAGTAGTAGTAGGAAGGCAGGCTCAAACCCGAAGGAGGAAAAGAACGGGGTAAAAGCAAAAGTGTATGTTGTTACGACAACCGCCAAACCGGAAGCGACATTTTTTTTATATTAACGCTACACAATCTAAAGGAGAGGATATCTTTCAAAATATCGGCGAAAAAAGTGACCCTCCCTGTAGAAAAGTGCCTAGTTGAATAGGAAAATATTAATGTTTTTAGCTAATTTTTGGATATTTGTCGTATGACTATTCGGCCTTTAAAACAAGTCTGATGTTGGTAAAATCCGTCGCTTCTATTGAAAGTTGAAGCCAGACATGCAAACAGGCATATATACATACATTTATATATTGGTAACTAACAATTTTGGAGGAAAAATTATGAAAGATCTTGCCTATCTCTGAATACCCTTTGTATATATATATATATATATATATATATATATATATATAATTAATATATATATATATATACATATACCCTTTGTGTATATATATATATATATATATATATATATATATATATATATATATATATATTAAACCCATTTATTTGTTTTTTTTTGGTACAGAAATTACAAAAGGCATAATACAACATTATTTTGGACATTCTTGTAAGGGGCACACAGTGGTATCTTTGCCCTTTTTTAAAAAGAAAATATGGGGAAGAAGTAAAATTAATGATGAAAATGAGAACAATTTATTTACAATAAATATAAAATATATGTGCAGGGATGGAGAAAAGGCGAAAGATAACATAAAATGGATTAACGTGTATATATATATATATATATATATATATATATATATATATATATATATATATATATATATATATATATGCATATATATATATATATATATATATATAATGAATATATATATAATGAATATTATTTAAAGAACAAAGAAAAAGTGTAAACTATCACGCCAATAAATAAATTATTTTTTATATTGTCAGAAACTCACTCGGTAGAGAGGGTATCATGCACTTCTTTTTTGGGACCAGTGTATTTACATGCTTTTATCGGTTCTTTTATTTTTGATATTTAGATTTGGAAAAAAAAAATTCTAACCCGTTTTGGTCAGAAATTTGACTGTTAAGGATAGGATTTTCAACGATTTTATATTTGAGCGCTCTAAAAAAACTCCTCCTACAATTTTTGGTCTAAACAATTGAAATTTGAGATATAAGTTCCTTGGGCATGGATCTAATTTAATAACTGAATTGTAGCCCAAACACATCAAATGTTAAGCGACCATAATAAAGGTCAAAGGTAAAAAAAAATACCTCTGTGCTGTCTACCAAATTACTCAGATAATTTCTGATCTAAACATTTAGAATTTTACATAGAGGACATTCAGACATAGGGCAAGTTTTTAATCGATTGGAGTACAGAGTTTGAACTACCATATGCATGTATATATGTGTGCATGTTTGCCTTAAACTTCCGACAGAGACGACAGATTTTCGCAAGATCAGTAGCGTTTTCAAGCTTGAACTCTCGTACGATAAATACCATAGAATTGGCTAAAAAACATTAATTTCCTCACCCTCAACTAGGCACTTTTGTACACGCATGGGTCGCTCTTTACGCCTATATCTTCGAAATTCATCCCCTCTTTTCGATGGTATTGAATTTATTTAAACCTACGTCACTTCCGCTTTCGTGCTGGTCCTAAAAGCGAAGATGCCACGTGTTTACGCTGTTTCGCTATACAGGTTCGATCCTACTTTCTTTTTACCACTTTATATATATATATATAGTTTGAAGTTGCTATTATTCAAAAGTAGGGTAACCAATGAAATATAACGAGGTTATTACAAGAGTGCTCAATACGGTAGGAGAACAAGTTACGTTTGCAATTTGTCTTTACATAAGAAGTAAATTGTTGTTACAGATTCCTGAGTATGTTTGGGTCTTCTACTGTTTAGTTACTAAATACATTTTCAGGCAACATACGCTTTTTTTATGAAAGCGGAATTTAGAATGAAAACCGAAAATCGACTTTCAGCAAAAAGGAAGCCGTGTGTGTTTTTTTATTTGTTTTTCTCTGCGCAGAGAAGTGGGTTGATTAGGTGCAAATTTGTTAGTTTATTTATTTCCATATTTGTTTATTCACTTATTTACCGTGTCTTTATTAAGTCATTTCTTGTTTGTTTTGGGGAATAGTGTTTGTAAGGTCAAGTGTTGTAAAGCTAGAGCGATGTAGTTGTTATCTTAAACAAGGATGAGGTTAGCTTGTCTGGTTGCCCGCCGCCTGTCTGGGTGGCTTGTTTCAAATTCCTTTTTATAGTCTGTTTTACTTTAGCATTCCTATTTGTTAAAAGATTCAACTCAGATCTATTGACCATTTCATGGGCTTCTAGTGAACAGGAAAGGACTGAATGAAGACACGGTAAATAAGTGAATAAACAAATAGGGAAATAAATATACTAATTAATTCGCAACTAATCAACCCTCTTCTAAGCGCAGAGAAGAAAAAAGAAAAATGAAAAAAAAACGGCCTACTTTTTCTGAAATTTGATTTTCGGTTTTCATTCTGACTTTCGCCTTCGTAAATGAGCGTATGTTTCCCGAATAGGTCTCTAGTTACACTTAACTAGAAGACCGAAAAATGCTCATGTCTGTTTTGCAACAACTTACTGCTCATGCAAAGAAAAATTTAGTATATATATATATATATATATGTATATATCTATATATACATATATATATATATATATATATATATATATATATATATATATATATATATATATATACAGGGAGATGCAAAAGTAGGAATACAGTATTGAAATTATTGACATTTTATTGAACTGAAAGCTACATACCTTAAAGTAAAAATGCATATACTTTTAATCTTTTGTTTTCATTAATTAAATTTCCTTTCGATTAAAGTGCATGTACTTTGAATCATTTATTTTTATTTTTTCAGTTAAATTGGCAATTTTACCATGGCCGGTAAGTTGACTGACGGACAGCGAAAATGAATATTAAAACAACACTGGAAGACAGAAAATAGTGAACGCGTAAGAGAACAGTGGGTCAAAACCTTTGCAGCACCTCCCCCAACAAGGCGCACGGTTTATCGACTGCGTGACAAATTTGAACAGACAGGGAGTATCCAAACAATGCACCGAGAAGTGGTCGACCAATTACTGTGACCACACAAGAAAATGAAGTTGTTCAGGCATTCACTCAGAGCCCAAAGAAATCGAAATACAGAGCCTCATCTGAACTTGGTAATGAGCGTAGATCATTGGGGCGCCTGATGAATCGTGCCGGTCTAAAGATGTACACGCCTCGATTGATACATGGTTTATTGGAAGATAACTCGGATCGTCGTTTACAATTTTCTGAAAACATCCTGAGCGAGGAACTTGAAGGTAACGGTATTCTAAATAAAATTGTATGGTCTGACGAAGCAAACTTTAAATTATCAGGTGCCGTTAATCGACACAATTGCGTTTATTATGCAACCGAAACCCCTCGCATCACTATTGAAAACAACTCAATCAACCCGGGGTAGCAGTATGTGCCGGGCTTTCTTGCAAAGGTGTTGTTGGCTCCATTATTTTTCACACAAGCATTGATCAAACTGTGTACTAAAACATGTGAACAATACTAAAATGATGGCTTTTATTTTCAACAACACGGGACCCCACCTCATTTTGCACTCACTGTGCGAGCACTACTTGACTTAAAATTTCCCAACAGATGGATTTGGACGCCGTGGCGCCATTGATTGGCCACCACGCTCGCCAGATTTAACTCCTATGAATTACTTTTTTTGGGGCACAGTAAAAGATAAGGTGTTTGCATGCAAGCCTCGCACTGTCGAAAACATGATTCAGTTCATTTTGTAAGCTTGTCAGGAAATTGATGGTGATAAAGATCTTTGTTCTAGAGTGTGCATGAGTGTTCGTTCTCGATTAGAGGAATGTGTTAACGCTGACGGCAAGCAATTTGAATATCTGCGGAAATAGGGCTTTCTATTACATGTGTTTCTTATTATACGTGCTATTTATTACTTGTTTATGCAACATTAGTTTGTCTGTATAATAAATGCCTTAAACTTAATACGGTTTTTTCTTTTTTTGACCACTGTAGTCCTACTTTTGCATCCCCCTGTATATATATATATAATTTTGTTTTTACAATATAATAATACACTCCCATGTGTTTCATCGGCTACGCCTCATCAGTGGCTTAATCTAGCGAGACTCGAAATCTAATCCCATGGTAGAAGAGTAACCCGCTACAACAAGGCTATCTCACAGGACTACTTAATATATCGCTTTTCATGTAGATATTTCACTATATTTTTTAAAGAAATTCAGTTATTTACAAGTAAGTGGATTTTTTTAAAATATAATAATCAACTGACACGTGGTTCGTTATTATAACTCATCATAATGGCTTAATCAAACGAGATTCTAAATCGGGGCACGATGGTAAGATTAACAGGCCCCGACAAGGTTAAATAGCAACGTACCTTTCTGCGCATGCATGGAGACTCCTATTATTGTAAAGTAAATTATAAACTTATTAGATTCACTATCGTTTTTAGCCTAATTATTAGAGAAGATGACTAATTATCCTACGTTTTCGAGTTCGATCCAACATTTCCCTCTATCATTTTTTTATTATTGTATTTATTTCTTGTGTCAATATTTTCCACCCGTGCAAACGTTAATTACGAACTCATATATAAAAGTATACTCTTTTTTTTCGCTCCTTCCCCCCTTCGCGGTGATAGTTCGAGCCTGTCCGCCTACCACCACTGTTCTTTTTTTATTATTTGCTTAACACATACCTGACATCACCCATGAAACGCTCGACACCCAGGCTAGTTTTTTATAATTCTCTTTATTATACAATCGTTACTTCTTTTTTATCTCTCCTTTTTTTATAACATTGATTTCTCCTAATCTTATCGTCCATGCCATCTCAGATGACTTCGCACTCCCGCCGCAGATTTGCACATCTTGAAGTAGATGCGACATACAAATTCCAAATGTCCAGCAATGAGTTGGCTTCGGCTGTGGGTTGAAGGTTATTCCTATGAACAACCACATGCCTTCCCAAACTGGCAGTAGACTTCCACCCTTTGCTACATGTTAAACAGAGCGGTTGGTTCGGACTAATAGGTGCAAGGTTGACCTGAAAAGAATATTTGTGCGACGTAAGTTCGTCGACATAGCCAGCATTTGACAAAAGTACTCGTTCACAAGTGTCGCATTTCAAACTCTGTGTGTCATGATTAAGACCACCAATTAAAACTTTGCGAAACTCTCGCTCCAGATTGATGTAGTCCTGCTTTATTTTCTCTATAGCATCACAGCTTTCACGTACAAGCTTTCGCTACTTCGGCTTTTGCAAAGTAAGTTCTACCAATGTATCGATGTCTATTTGTAAAACTTTCAAATTATTCTTTGTAGAGCCCCTTAACCTTTTACTAGGCTTCGGTTAGGGGCGCTTGCCATGTGCCAGCTCCCCGTAAAAATTGTTTTGGCAGCCTACAATCTTCCATTCAAACCTGGTGGCCCAATCAACACATGTGAGTTCTGATTACAAGTGTCTCAAAACCAGAGCAACGTGCTCTTACACGGGCTTCAGTACACGGTACTTGTACTTGCCACTTGATATTTAAGATATTTCTCAAGCACTTTCGGTGAAATCGTTCAAGCCATTTAATTTGCTTTTGTTTGGGACAATGCCCATGTCTCCGATGAATACAACAATGTGGTTAGCACACAAGTCTTGTAAATGCAGGTCTTTGTCCTGTCTGTGAAGCAACGATCAGACCATCTTCTCCTCTCCAACCTTCCAAAAGCTACAGATGCCTTCTGTATTCGTCTGCGGATTCCAGTGTCGAGAGAGCCATCCCTCGCCAGGGGGTTGCCCAGGTAGAAAAACGAATAAACTGCTCCTAGTCTGGAACCACAGACCATGATGTTGGGTTCCACATATGACTGGCCTGGTGCAAGAGTGAACATCACCTTTGTGTAGACAGACTGATCTACAGACTAAAGGCAGTACAGGAGTCAGCAAAACTATACATTTATTCTGCATATCAGTCGTTGTGTGCGACAAAAAACAGTATCGTCTACATACAGTAACTCATTGACTTAGACATGATGCAACTTGGTTCTTGCATTAAATTTCTAAGATTAAATATGAAACCTGTGTGTCGAAACTTGAACATGACACCCTTATGGCAATCCCAGAAACGTCAGCAAAATATATAGAAGAGCGAGTAAGGACAGGAATATGTCCTTGTTTGGCACCATTGTCAACTGGGAATTCTATCAGACAATGACTCGTTAAACGAGACTCGAACTTTCATGATCCTGTACAGTTCCTTGAATATTCTAACAAATGCGAGAGGAAAGCCCAGCCTACCTACTCTGAGATCAACCAGAGAGCATCCCTGTTGACAGTGTAAACTTATTTGGGTAGATAAACAAACACTTGATACAGTGGTATCAGTTGTACAATGAATTTCTCATGGACGTGCCTGGCTGAAAAAATATATCCATAGTTCCTCCGTGACTCTTGAAGAGCATTAGAACAAATATCCTTTAGTATCCTGTTCAATAGAACTTGTGAGAGAACTTTCTTAGCAGCCTCAAAAAGCGTATCTTACGGTAGTGATCACAACCATTTTACTGTCGTTTCCTTTAAAGAGGGGCACCAAGCCACCATCAATCCAATCCTGTGGAACAGACGCACTTTCCCAGATTTATTCAACAAAATCAAGAATAGAATTAGCAATATTCCCACCGCCAATCTTAAGAAGTTCCACCAGAAAACCCTCCAAACCAGGTGCCTTGACAGCGCTGACTTGTGCGATAGCCACCTGCCTCTCAGCCGGACTATGCAAACAAAATTTTGTGAATCATTCCATGGATTTCAGCCTTTGGATTATTATGGACCATCTTCTTCCAATTACGGGATTTCCTTGGAATTTACTTGTGCAAATGGGAATTCAATTAACTTTCTTGAAGTTATATATTTGGATTTTACCGTCACTGGATTATTTTTCTTCCGCCAGACTATCAATTCATGTGTACTCACCCTTTTCTTCACCATATTCTCTCTGCTTCACTTTTTTTTTTGTTATCAAGTAAAATCTTTGACTTACTTGTTGTTTCATCAAATAGTTTTGCATGCAAAATCCGATCCCGCATTTTGAGAATTCCTCTCCTCTGATGAGAAGGAAAGTGTTTCTTCGAAACTCCGCGGATTAAGGACTATCCACTTATCTAGTGTTTCCTTTTTAGATTAAATATGTGTTTAACTCATTTCAAAGTGTTTTTAACATGTTTTATTAACTGTTTCCTCGTATATATATATATATATATATATATATATATATATATATATATGTGTGTGGGGGGGGGTGTATGGAAACAATAGGAGTTGGAAATAGAGACACAGAACTATATATTGGGGGATATAGAGTGGCTCATTTATTCAATAAGGGAATACAAGCGATTAGTTGGGGGATAGAAGGGACTCTTTTTGCCAAGGCATTTCGACGGCTAATCACTAGAGTAGAGAAGACGCTAGGTAACATAGTGACAATGCGGCGTCTAGCGTTGGATTCATTAGGAACGAAATAGATCAAAACAAATTAAAATTATGATGCTGTTGGGGAGAGTCGACGTCTACATATATTTTATGATACAACGTAACAGTATTATATATAGTGTAATGCAGAAAGGTGTATAGACTCTTTATACTAGTCTTAAGTGTGTGTAGTATATGCTTTACGGTTAAAGTTGGGCTTAACTGGTTGTGTGCTAATTCTACTTTAACGCCGTGTAAGGCGTCTATTATCTATGAAGGCGCATTTTTTTTACAGATGCAAGCGAGATGACAACATCACTATGAATTAGTTAATACGTTTGGGAGAGATATTATGGTGGTGATTTAAGGTGAAAGGGGTGGGTCTAGGTGGGTAGTTATAAGGCTATGATACTGGATTGCAGAGTATAATATATGCAAGGTAATATGTGGCAATACTTCTATGTTATTATTTTTTATAAGGCAAAGGTAGATAGGGTAGCAAATTCTTTGGAGGTGACTAACAGGACAATATTAGATTTTTGGATGTATATTTGGTGTGATGGGGTAGTAAGAGGAAATGTACTATTAACCATAATAATATTAATAATAATAACAGTAAAAAAGACGATGGTAATGACAATAAAATCATGATGATAGTAACGATAACATTAGCAATGACGACGATGATAAAATAATAATAATAATAATAATAATTATAATAATAATAATAATAATATTCACAATAATAATAATAATAATAATAATAATAATAATAATAATAATAATAATAATAATAATAATAGCTAGACGTTGAGTAAAATTAAGGGGTACAGTTAAAGCCAGGGAATGGCCAGATAAGTCTCCTCTCATAGAATCGATATATATACTCATGTTTTAGTAGGGTGTATTCCAAATGCTGCGGTAGCCGATACTTTGAACTTGACATCACAAAAATTGGACTGCCATATAATAGATAGCTAAAACATAGTAAAATGGCTATGCCAATTTTTAATGTCAGAACTGACAATTCTAAAAATGTATATAAATCAGCTCGTATTTGTGTTATGAGCTAATCACCATGGAAAAATTAAATCAATGTAATACTCCCGCAATGCAAAATATTAGTTCATGCCAGCAAATAAATAATCAAATACATTTCTGTAAGCTTAAAATTTTCAGGGTATAATCGTTGTAGGATATATGATGTCTGATGAAATATTTTAAAGAAATTTGATTAGAGATCTATTGACAATGCAGATGCATATAACAAATAGATATATCGTGATGTAATTTAATCTAACACAAATAAAACACTTCACGGAATCAATTAAATAACACCTCTCACTTACAGGCTACCGCTAAGAAAATGTCACGAATTTTCCAGTTTGGAATTAAATCGTGAATACTACGATGAGTAGGATAACATATAACAAAGAGAATTATATATATAAAAAAAAACGAACGTTCTCTTGTTTATGTGTAATTTTATACATTAGGTCACGGTGGAGTTGCTTGGATTTAAACGAATAACTTTTACAAACACTGACTTTTTAAAGGATTTTATTCGGCTATATTGTTTCTGGAATTTATAGCGATATTATACGCGTAAGTGATAGTGAAATAAATATAACATATTTAGAAAATATTTTTTTTAGTTTGAAGCCTTTATCTTTTTGTCATTCGATATTAAATATTTTCAAATATATCTTTAGAAAAACATGTGCATATAATTAAATCGCAATGAGATTTAAGATTTTAAGCAAAGGGGTGAAACCTTAAGTTTACTGAAGGCACAATTCAGGAATGAAATGAAATATGAACTAAACGTTAAATACATTTATTTCTTCACTTAATTAAATTGATCTGTTTCAGAAATGCGCAATGTATTTGTTTGTAGCGGCGAATGAAGCGCATTACTTAAGAACCAGTTATATCTAAAAGGCTTGATATTCACACTGTATTCGAGTTTCCGTCGGAAGAAAATTAATAAAGAGCAGGAAGTTTCCAATAAATGAGATTCATATTATACAAAACTAACCAACCTCTTTCTTTTACATGCGACCATTGTTAAACTCATCGTTTACCGGTTGGTATGGAAATCCCAATTCCGTGAAATGTAATGCTTATATTTAATCTAACGTTGCGCCTCTTAATTAGATATTTGCTCTTTAGCAACGCGTTTATGTGATAGCAATTGCGTGATCTTGCTTTTCTACACCGAACATTTATGTATTATTTTTAAGGAAAGAATTTAAAAAACGATTTCTACGCTTCTATTATTTTTATTTACAATTTCAATAATATCAGAGAAAATATTTTCCTTAATAAAAAAATTGCACGGAAACCAACATGATAGATGATAAACAATTTGTAATTATTTAGTCAATAAAATTGCACCACTCAGAATATGCGTGTAACACATTTTTACATGCCTAGCTCCCCTCCTTTTTGTCACAGATCATTTCAATCGGATGATATAATTTCTTGTACATAAAAAAAAAAAATGTAAAAAGTGTTCTTTGTGAAACTTGCACGCTTGGAAGTAAAGAAAATCGCATGTGGAAATAAACATGCATTATTATGACGATATTAACACATTTAAACTCATACAACCGAGAGAGAAAAAGCAATAAAGTAATAAAGGTATTTAAAATACACGTTCTGGTGTAAAAGTTATGATGTAAAACATATGATATATAAAGTCATATTAAAAAATAATGTGCACAATAAGTTACGCGTGAATTTAAAATAGAACCAACCCTCTATCAAATGAATACAGCATACATAACTGATGTATGCACACCATCAGGGCACATTAGTTGTTGTAATATAAATTAATTACTATTTATATTACTATTAATAGATGTCACAGACGGCAGTAATGTTATTACTAGCAGGACTCGTAAACCGGCTTTGCCCCGTGGAAACAATTTCCCCTCGCAAAAAAGTGAACTACGATTTTTAGTCTGTGGTAATGATTGAATCTGAATGAAGCAAATAAGGGACTGTGTAAAGGAAATTAGGAAAATAGTCCATTATAATAAGAACATAAATTATAATCATTATTTTTTTTAGAATTTAGGGATTCTCACTGTATATAAACTGTTTAGCTCGATACGAAATCCCTATGTTAAGAACGGCTTTCTGAATATACACCACTAATCTTCTCTTGAAATATACACCTCAACCATAATCATGTGAAAAACGTACAGGGTGGTCAAAAAGTCAGGTAACATTTTAAAGAAAAACGATATTAGCAATACACGTATATTTAAGTACCATACATTGAAATATAAAATGAAACAAACATGAAATATGTTTATTTTGTTAATTGCCGTCCATTTCTCTCTATCAATCGCTGGAAGCGATTAACCACTGATTGTGTAACACGTGTAATCATGTCAGCTGATATCCGCGCAATCTCCTCTTCAATAAATAACTTTAAAGACGCTATTGTATCAGGCTTCTTGCCATAAACGCTATCCTTTACATAGCCCCAAAGCCAGAAATCAGGAGGTGTAGTTTAATATTACACTCAAATATTTAAAGAAATAATATTAAATGAATAGAGATTATAATGGATCATATTGTTTTTTCTACCTTTAACATGTTACCTGACTTTTTGACCACCCTGTACATGGGAGCAGATCACCCTATGTTTAAATGCGAGGGGGTAGATAAATAAATCCCTTTAATTTTACCCGAAAAAAAAGGAGGCAGCATATCCACCTACAATCGGTATGGTTGGTAACACTGTCTATAGGAAATAATGTTAATTTGGGTGACACCCGCGCGAGTACAAATATGTCAGGCATTGCATTACAGTGCGAATGCATATGTTTATATTTATAAGGATGCTTGTCTGCACAACATTTTAATGAGATTTTCGAAATCAGTTTAGACGAAAACTTATAAAAGTTGTCAGTGTACGAAAAATATGGAGGTGGGCGTAATGTAAAAAGCATTTGAACATAAAATGAAACAATCTTTTTTATATTACCTGATATATATGCCTCTTCTTATAATTTCAGTAAGAACGAATTGCTAATTAAGTTATCTTCATCTAATATATCTTTCTTACTAAAATAAAATATTTTTTCATCCGTACTTGACAAAGATTTACTGAACATGTAGGAAATAAATAACACAACGCTATTGGTAAAACACACACGACAAGTAAGACAAAACAAGGCCAAGGAATTAAAATCTTCTAATACTTTCAAGCTCTTAATTAACTGAGGACTTGGTAAGAATTGGAAAGCTGTGAATTGTTATTCGACAGTTTACCTATTTCGATTTTTATTTGTAAACAATTCAATTTTAATCGCTTGTTAGTCGTTATTTCGTGATTCCTCGGAAGCCTAAAAATTGTCGAATAGAAAGCGCTGGCTTTCAAATTTGTATTAGATTGTCATCATAAAATTATAGTTCGTTTCAGTTTGTTTTCGAATTTCCGATAATATGTTTAAGTTTTACGGATGGGGACGATGGTAATCTGATAATAATTGCGAATTAGATAAATAAAATTAAACTAGTGGAGTTTTATTCGACAGTTTAAAGGCTGCAACTATTTCCTAGCTTTTTTGAAAACAAAGCAATCAAAATTGTTTGTTAATAGTTGCAAGCATCTACGGAGAAGATTGTGTGCATACGAATTATATTAATTGCGGATGTTAGTTCCATGAAATCAGGTTATTAGTAGTTAAATGTATATTTATGATCGGTTAATTGTTTGTTTTTTTATTTTTAGCGATCGCTAGCGTGTCCTGCAAAACGCAAGAAATGTATAGATAATCGATGTCTGTGTTTATACAAGTTTTTACCTGTAAATGTATGTGGCGTTTTTTGAGGTTAGCAATATGTAAATGTCTTTTTTTTTCTGAATTATTAATAATTGGTAAATGTAGGTGGTTTCAACGCTCATAATTCCGGTGGAGGGTAACGCCAGTTTTTTGTCAATTATTAGAAGTTTTTGGTAATCTAGGAATTTGTTTTATTTTGGGATATGAGAATGTTCGGTTTCAGCCAGTCGTACAATTCGGACCACTGTCGGGGAGACGTTAGAAATTTTTATTTGGAAATCGGAAGGAGTATACTTTGTCTACGTATGAAACATTACAGTTACGAAGGGATGATCTCACTTCAGTAGAAAAATGCAGAACAATACCCGTTGACAACTGGTAACAGTAGTAGGATTTAATATATAGAAAGAAAAGGCGTGCCTTCTTCTTGTAATGCTGGGATTGTCATGGTGGTTCCCCACGGTAGGAATCTAGCATTTTAACATCACAAATGATTGTGTACGTGACGTGTGCAAAAGTTACATTGCATGGTGGGTAGTAGTTTAGACACAATAATTTTTTAATGTGGCATCTGTTAAAACAAGCTTGCGATAATTTGGCACAGAGGGGAATTGCTGCACTCAAAATATCACATAGGAGATCATTATTATTATTTTTATTATTATTATTGTTATTGTTATTGTTATTATTATTATTATTATTATTATTATTATTATTATTATTATTATTATTATTATTATAAGCATCGATACACAGCGTTGCTCCCGGACGTATAACAAAATGAGAAAAATTAAGTAGTTTTTTAACATACCTTTATTCTTAGGAGAGATACATTTTTATGTCTATGAATCATTTGCTATCTCGAGCAAAAGAATATGTTCCCTACCATATGACAAGAATTACGCAACACATGTATGATATAATAAGTGTGTCTTCCCGAGAAAAGTAAATTTGCTTAACATATATGAAGCATAATTTCTTTCATAGAGCGGGTAAGCTACAACACACCTTTAAAATAATTTTACCTGCCTAGCATTTTTAAGCAAGGCAGATTTATCTTTTAATGACTCGCCTTTTAAAAGGTGTACGTATCATCGTCAATGCATTGAGTGTGATACATCTGCCTTACTTTAAAATGCTATGTTTATTTTAGTGTCTTTAGAAAAAAAACACCCAACAATATAATTGCTGATGAGGAGACTTTGTTTCAAAACTATATGACTCAATATCTATTATAATAAAAAAAACATCGTTTCCGAAACGATCGTACAATTTATTGATTGAATTTCGTTCTTCCTTATGAAACCGATTTTTAATTTTAATTGTAAATTATTAATCATCTTATTTAATATATATATATATATATATATATATATATATATATATATATATATATATATATACAGAGAATGACAGAGAAATAGAGATGGGCAGATGGATATATAGGTATGCGTGTGTGCGTGTATCTCTTTGTAATTTTGCTTGTCTGTTAATGTTTCAATATCATATATTTTGTGAATGTAAATATTGTAAATATAAAAAATATTAGAATGCGACATTCTGGAACAAATAGAACTCATCTAAAATAAATATAATAAATGTTGGTCAAACACGTAAGAGAAAAGAATGTCGAAGACGGGAGAAACGATACGCCTACCTAGACATAATATATCTCCAGCTTTTTCGCAATCGTCTAAATACCTACAAGCATCTTTTCCATCATGTTCGAATAGTAATGCTTTTTATATCGTCTTGCGTACGACCTGCATTATTCGCTTATTTGTTTTCTCTTTATCTTTTCTCTCTCTTATTAGGCGCGTAGAGTGTTATCCTGCGGCTAGAAGTGACCAATCATCAAGACTGCATTACAGCTTTTATAGCCAAACCCACTTAGAAACTCGATTTCTTTTCACGGTTCTAAGCACGTAGCGTGTTCCATACTTTGAAAAGCAAAACAATTTCACTTGTTCTGCGATCAGCCCGTAATTTACTTTAGCTATTTATTTGCTTTTTTATTACTCGTTCTCAACTCGAGCCGTTGTTAATTACGTTTTCGAAAAAGGTTTTATTTTTTTGCTTCTGAAATAGCTGATAGCATTGATGTTTATCGATAGAAGTTTCTGTTCATTTCTATTACGTTCATTTCAACCGATGCCACTCCTTCCTCTGCACGTTTTTTTTTCTTTTTCTTTCTTTCCAAGCAGCTGGTGCATCCGTGCTGGGATCGAGATGAGAGATAATGCTATATAATTTGTTTACAGAACGCAACTTTTACATTTAATACACTGCTATTGTACACACTCACACGATATCGAATTCAGGTTCCTGCATTTAAATTTAATCACATACATTAGGGTTAATTATTTCAAATAAACATGATTGCATAACAAATAAAAATAATTGTATAATTTTCATGCTAAGATTGGATATCGGTTTCAAGTTAGCAATGCAGAACGAATTAAAAGCTTTTCCATTTCAAAGTAAGAAAAAAAAACTAGGAATACTTATCATAGAATCCTTTTCAATGATCTGTTTACTTGGTGCAAAATAACAGATTTGTAACTCGTCGAATCAAAAGGGTTCTTTATTTATAAAATGGGTTTGGATTTTAGTTGCAATCCTCAGTTCTAAAATGAATGAATTTTACACCTGTTATTTAACATCATGAGGCAGAGACGTGAATAAACCTGCACTTGAAAGTTATAAATATAATGTAATTAAAATTGGTTCTAATTAGAGAAAGAGTTAATCATCCAGGGGTTGCAGCGATTGTCTTTCGTTTAATAGAACAGCTTCTTTTATCTAATGAAGCATTTTAGCCATTCTTCTTTTTCATGCTTCGATACGTAACGCATTAATCAGACCAGTTCGGCACAGTGACTGCAGACCTATTCTTGAAATTCATTTCGTTATACACGTTAAGCAAACGTGATTAAAGTTTCCAGGAAGAAATATATATATATATATATATATATATATATATATATATATATATCGAAAATCATAACTATACTCTTGCTAAAAGTGTTTGCCTTTCCACTTGCACAAAGCAGATCGTACCAGAATACGATATATCTCGTTATTACCGCCTCTCAGATATAGTCTACCGCGTTAAAACATACCTTATAATACTTATAAAATATCGGCCTCTTAATCGATGACGTTTGTTTCCTCAAGTAATAATTATGAGCAGATTCCTACACCCAGTAAAATAACTCTACATTCTTATATAGAAGAATGCTTAACATTACCAAAAAATATACTGATATCGTATGGAAATGCTGTGCTGATCGTAATAAAACGAAGTGTAGAATATATTTGAACTATCAATATATAAAGTAAAAGCCATCCACATTTCCTTCAATACACAATAAAAACAAGAGCAATACACGTTATACAATGTTGGTCAGAGGTATTTTCATGTAATTAACATTTTATAACATGTATTACTATTTTTTATTAATCATATTTACAAAGTCCTACGTTATCTTAATTGACATAGCAAATTAATACTTGTCTTACGAATAGACATGTTTAGCTAAACACCAATGCTTTGTCGTATAAATAAAAAAATATACATTAGCCACGACGCGATGTCATAATTTTAAATGTACCATTAATCCTGGTGCACCGACGAATTTTATCGTAACCTCTATTTATCTATGGACTTAATAAATATGGAAGATAGAGTAATACTTCAATAAAAAAAAAATCAGCATGTAAAAAAGGGATCTTATCGTAAATCAGATTTTGATATTAATGAGAAAATAAATAAATTCTCTCCACCTATTATAAATAAAATTATTCTATAAGAGTGTAAAGTACTTATTCAAATGTGACAAGAACACATATATAAATCCCGACAAATTAAAACTATTAAAACTGTAGTAGTTTATTCGTTGTCCTCAATGAACTACTATCATAGTTCCAGATAATAGTATAGATCTAATGATAAACTAGACATATAGATAAACACTATTACAATGATAACAATCCGCCACATTAGACATTGTACCGTATAGATAATCCCGACGTACTGGGGCTTTAGAATGTTTATTAGTAACATTTATACATAAGTATTAATAAAACTAAAAAGTACAGAAATATAAGAACTATTAATACCACATTTTAAAGAAATTAAGTTTAAGAATTTAATTTAAAATATTACAATTAAGTTGATAAATCTTATGGTATTTATTTAATTACTCTGGCACAGACAATGTGTAATGTCAGAAATGTCACGGATTTGCATGTTCTAAGATTGCACTTCACTCTATACTCAGAATTGATCATAGATTCTGCGTTATAGTGTTCACTGTTATTTTTGTTTTCTTACTCAGGTGTCACTCTTTATCAAAACACATGAGCCACTCAAACAAAAATTGTTAATAAATGTATGATGGCAGTGCTACACTACCACCTTAGATTTATCAACATTTTAACTCGTTAATCGTGTATATTGCGTGCAATTTTATTATGAAGGAGGACGGCTCAACAAGTATTATTATATTAAATGTGAAAGCTATTATGTCATATACAACCAAGATGGACAGCGGAACAGTATTCTGCAAGTGGGCAGTTCTAAGAAAGATTTCTTCATGCAATCTGCGTTTGAACTTAGGCACAGATGAAAAAATCGTTTATAGTAGTTGTAGCTTGTCGAGTGTTTTTCTTTGAGTGCTTGGCGATGAAAGACAATAGATTGGAGTTCAGTGGAGCACATTTCATGAAAATAACGATAGAGCAGCAAGGGGCCCGCAACGTTTCTTCTATGGAAAAGGATCCGATTCCGGTTTTGAAATCTATCAAGGCTGGATGAGGTGCCCCGACCAGCTCCTGCCAAGATGTAAAAACAGTAATCAATTTTAGGCCGTACCTGGCTCTTATACAGACAGAGGATTGAACTGGCCGTGAGAAAACTCCAGCAATATTTACAGATCGAGAGCGAAGGTCAGTTTCTGTAAGTTATCAAAACACAGCTTTTCATAAGACGAGAGCCATTCATTTCAATCCGGGTGTGACGAGGGAAGATAAGGGTGATTATGGTTAAATGTCTTCTTTTTCTATCCATTAGAATGAAGCAGTCACCTTTTCCCTCATTTAAAACCTTCTCCAAATTACAAGATATAGAGAAAATCAGAAATACACTTGCCATTGTTGGCGTTTGACGTGTTGCCATTAATTTCTGTGTCGTTAGCATGAATGTGTGTGAATGATCTTAGAATGTGTGTTTCCAAGTCAGTGATGATCATTAGAAAGATAGTTAGGCTCAATATAATGACCTGAGGGACGCCATCGTTAATAATATGATTTTCCGATGTCTGCCTATCACCGACCCTTACAAGCCTATCAGAGAGAAAGAATTTAATAAATTTTCGAAAATAGTTGGGTGCTAGTGCACTTACTGATCCGCGCTACTTTTTAAATCGTATTTCACAGTTTAATTAAAGTTTTATGATATGCTTTTTTTTTTATTCAATTGTAAGTTTCAAGTAAAGAATATGTATAAAAACACCCTCCACTCCCCATGTTTCGAATGACATTTTAAATAATAACTCTATTATTTCAGCAGGGATCAATATATGCACTAGTACTAATATTTCATACTTGAAACAATATTTTTCTCATTTTTAGAAAAAAAAAACTCGTTCAAACATTTTAGGGTATGGAAATAAATACAGTGATTACCGCGATAGCTTCTTAATAAGGAAACAACAAAGTAAGCATATCAAATTAATGAAATATCTTAGAAGCATCTGTAAACAAATTTTACCGAGCGTTTTTAATATTCAGACGTAAAATTGCTGATTTGCATTCATTCGTAAATTAATTTGATCCTTTTCTTTATCCAATTTTATTTACACCATGCCATGCTATATATTCACATAAGATTAAAACATGTATGGTAAAATCTATATATCCTTTGACTGTTTAAGAGTAATGTGAATTGAAGTAATACTAACAATTAACTATCAGACCAATTAATATATAATTATGATACATATGCGATGTTATATTGGCATTATTCACTCAATATTATATATTCTTTTTCGGAATTTTGCCGAAAAAATAACAATAATAAAGATATAGATAATTAAAATTTCTTCTGTTCAAAATAAAGTACACATATTTAAATTTAATAGAAAATATATCTTTTTAATTTAAAAAAATGAAGAAGACACCTATTCAAGTTACCTTGGATTTAAACAAAACATATAAGCATTTTCGCTTATACGGTGATCAAAATACACTATGTTAAGAAAGCTACATTTTTGCTTACAGAATATAAATATCTTGGCATAGGTTTACCTTTAGGTTGAAATTACAAAATAAAACAAATCTTTCATTTATTGATTGAAAAGTGTGTTGTATAAGAAAATGTATAATAATCTACTTTTCGTAGTATATTTTTCACATAAGCTAAACATCTAACTATTTTTTCAAGACAATGGATTTTATGTACGCGATAAATTAAAGATCAGGAGTTAAATTCAGTTCATGTAATTCGTCAAACACGGGGCATTCCTCAGACGAGAGCCATTCGTTTCAATTGGGATGTGATGAGGTGCATGATCGATTATGATGAAATAAAAGAGGTTTTCTGTTCGATGCATTAAAATTAATTAGACAATTTTCCCCGTAGACCAACCTTCTCAGGATTAGAATAGAAAGAGAGAGAATCAGAAATACACTGCACGTAGTTTGCCCTTTCACATGTTACCATAGATCTTTGTGTCGTTCTCATAAATGTATGTGCATGATCTTAGACTTTCGAAGTCACCGATGAAGATTAGAAAGATTGTTGTGTTCAATATAATGACATGAGGGACACCATTGTTAACATTATGATTTTCTGATGTTTGCCCAACACTGACTTCTCTTATAAGCCTATCAGAGAAAAAGGATTTTACTAATTTTCGAAACGATTTGTTACTTGAAACGGTATTTGGTATCAAGGTAAAGAAAAAGGCTTATTCAAATATTTTAGCGTATGGAAATAAATATGGCGCATAATGCAGATGCTGCTTAATAAGAAAACAACAAAGTAAATATATCAGATTTAAGAAATATCTTGAAAGCTACGTAAACAGATTTGTTCCGAGTGTCTTTAAAATTTCAACGTAAGCTTGCTGATTTGTATGTATTCATTTGTAATTTGATTTGATTCCTCTCTTTATCTGCTTTTCTCTTTACACCATGCCATGTTATCTATTCTTATAGGATAAAAAAATCAAAATCTTATTTGTATTTACTCTACCTCTAAAATTTCAATAAATCAAACATTTTACATTTAACAAAAATAAAACAAAAAAAAATGGTGTGGTTCTATTGTTTTAGAGCAATGCGAATCGTAGTACTACAAACTATTAACGATGAGGTGATTAATATATAATTATGATACATATGCGATGTTGTACTGGCATTATTTACGCAATATTATATAAATATTTCGGAATTTTACAGAAAAAATATCAATTATTGAAAGAAGAATATATACCTAATCTTTCTCCAGTTCCAAATAGCACACATTTTTTAATTAAAAAAAATGAGGAATACACTTAATTACATTTTCTATAATCCAAGTAAAATATATCAGCATTAACGCTAACACGCCGTTGAGAAAGATATATTTTATTCGAAATACTGTAAATATTTCTGCATGCATTTGCGTTTAGAATTGAACTGCAGAATGAATGAAATATTTATTTGCTTTCCGGAGTTAAAAATGTTGGATTAATAGAATAAATTATAATTATTTAGTAACATAAGACATTCGTCATATATTTTTGCACACAAGTTTATATAGTGGTTTTCTTTCGAAATCGCTTAAATAATTACTGATGTAATATTGATTAGCTTATTAAAAGAGTGAGCGTATTTAATTTTAAGGGATATCTATAAAAATCGTGTTGAATATAAATATTACCTTACACATAATCATTGTATGGTTTGAATACGAAAATTTCTAGAGAAAAGGTTAATAGTGATTCATATGAATTCAAAATGTATACTCGTAGTCAGAGATTGCTTCTAAAGTTACAGCATTTATCAAGAAATACATCGAATACAATTTTTTTTAAATATTACTAAAGAGCTGTTAGCTTATCAAATATATTTGTCAATACAAAAATTTCAGTGCAAAAGTTATAACTGAAGTCCTATTACATGAAAATGCGATGAACAGGAACAAAACTAATGATGACTTAAAAGAGTGTCTGTATGAACGCAACAAACATCTAAACGGTCGGTCATACCTTTTTTAATGCCTTCCACTAATTTTACTAATCCTTGTAAAAGTGTGTCTACAATGGTTTTAGTAATAATTAACCATTTGTCATCATTAAGGAAGACAATATATTTATGTATTAATTTGGAAACCCTAATGATATGTCTTCTAAATATGATTTCATTGTTTTAAATTATGGTTGCTTGGTGTGAAAGAGAAATCATATACGTTCTACAATACGTGTCGAGAGTATGTAAAATTGTTTTCTATATTACCCGTCCAAGAGTAGTAAAATTATTTGTAATATGTTAATTGGAAGTTATTATTTAGATGAGTATTATTTATTAATTTTAATTCATTACGGACTATTATACTCATCTATATTTTGTTTTTTTTTTAAGATGTTTCGGCCGACTATTCCTCTGGCGTACGGCAGATGGTAACCGAAGCAGGGTATTGTATTGTAATTGGATATATTATTAAAATAATATATGCCATACTGTACAGTCCCAACCATGGAAGATAATAAATGAACATGAATTCATAAGACGAAAAAATTCAAGCTTGACCGCTCTTCGGGGACCGGGGCTCACTTGATAGAGACATTGAATCTCAGTTCCAAGTGAGAATTGTCTGAAAATAGCAGTTTCATTCCTACCCAAGCTTGCCAGAGGCTTACTTGTCGGAAACGTCGTGAGATGACAACAACTACGGAAGACAGTAATTGCAGTGGATGTAGTCAGGTGATTCGGAGGCCCTATATCGTCACGGTTACCACCTGACGAAGGCCAGAGGAATAGTTTGCTGACACGTCGTGAAACAACTAAATAAATATGAGAATAATAGCCCGTAATGAATAAAAAAAGCGTTGTACATTACACGTCCTGGGTAAGGTAAACTTAATTTATATACGTGGTGTAAATTACTTATCCCAGGAAAAGTACAATAATTTCAAAATTTTTAATACCCGTCTTACGATAAGTAAAACATTATTTGGTTCAAAATACAAATGATACTAAGACGTTGAAAAATTCCTCTCTCCTGAGAACAATAGATATGTTGAAAATCAATGTAAATTTTCTCATTGTTTTATACGGTCTCAATCAACGTCGATTAGAACTGCTAGTCTTTTTATGGCATTCATAACTATGCAACCTAGCAGTCAGATGAGGGAAATGGCTTATTATAATTTCAGTTTGCAATGTGTGCGTGTAATAACTCTGAAATAATTTATGCTTTATGAGAAGAAAACAACACTTATTAACGTTCCTGATTAAACTTTTTTATTTAAAATGTGGTGACTAATCATTCTAGTTACCTGCACATCTTTATATGCATGAAGCTTTTTTATAAATGTTATATTCATTGACTCATAAGCTTACATGCACACACCTAGACCTACATCCCCTAACACATATATGTGTGTACGCATGGATATATATATATATATATATATATATATATATATACATATATATACATATACATATATATACATATATATATATATATATATATATATATATATATATATATATATATATACTAGCATGGGTGCCCGGCGTTGCCCGGGTGTTTGGAGGTGTATGCTGAGCAAAAAAAAGGGGGTAATTTTTTAAACTTTGACCCCTATTATGACCCCTGAAAATTTATTGTTTTGGGCTCAAATCAAGTTATTAAGTTAGATTCATGTCCACGGAAGCTATATCTAAAATTTAAAGTGTGTAGACCCAAAATTGTCGGAGAAGTTTGGTAGAGTTCTCAAAGCTCAAATCGTTGAACTTTGACCCCTTAATCGCCAAATTTCTGGCTAAAAACCGATCACATAGATTTTTCCAAATCTCAGTACCCTGTATATCAAATTTCGAGTCTGTAGACTAAAAATTGACAGAGTTATTTCGTAGGGAAATGTACACAGACACACACACACACACACACACACTTTAACTTTTATAGATATATAGATTTAAAATTTGAGTCTGACAGAATGACAAAATTATATTGCAAACCGATATATTAAACAAACGAACTTCAAAGAGACAAATGAACACATAAGTAAAAACAATTTGTATTAGAAAACATTTATTATTCCACGTCTTTTTGTTACAGACCTGACGACTGAGGTTCGCTCTTAATAAAAATTGTTTTTTATAGTCTTAATTTTGACTTCCTTTTTCATAAAAAACTAAAAAAAAAATCAAGAAAGAAAAGAAATTTAATTTTATTTTTTCATTAATTTCTTTCTGTGCAAAGCAATTCTTTCAAACTTACTCTGTTTCCAAAATGTTTTTATTTTATTCCCCTCCCCCTTCATTCATTTTCCTCCGCATCCTGGCAAGATTACTGTACACATAGATTCGAAAAAATAGTCAAAAACAAATATATAAATAAATGTTATCAAAGGCAAGATAAGTTACTTTTCTACCTAACTGGATATCTTTTTTGTGTTTTTATTCAATGTAATATATTTATTCAGCTCGAAAAACATACAGTGTTTACCGATGTGTTGGAAAATTCAAGATGGCGTCTCACACCCTCTTTAACACCGTAAGTTTGGGAAAAGGTGTTATAAATAAAAAACTATACAAAATACTATTAAAAACCCGCCGAATATATGTCAACCTATGTCACGGTAATATATATTGAGCGAGTTTTTAACAGTATTTTAACAGGGCACATCGTAAAAACTGACCCATTAATTTTCCTGAAGTAAAAACTATATAGTTTTCAAACTTTTAAAACTGTACATTATAAAAAGAAAACTGTTCGAGTGATTTTTTTTTTTTTTTTACATGGGTGTCACCACTTATCAAGGCCCAGAGGCCACTCAAGGATAAGGGTTAATAGGTATACATTAGTCATTGTGATTTTAGCATAGTAAACAGTGGGAATTTTGTAACTTGGATTACTTGAAAAAGAAAACTGTTCGAATGATTGAAAATGAAAACAAAATAACAATGTGAATATATTGATAAGAAAAAAACAAAAACAAACGAAGTTTCCGTTTCAGGAACCCGAGTTTAATTTTATGTCGTAATCATTCAACTCGTTAGCGGTTTTATTCAGCGATTAGGGATAACCATACGACATATCTAAATACCAAAGCGATTTTTTTTTAATTTTTTTTTTTTATTAAAACTAAACCTGTTTAGTTTTAATGAACCAATTTTTTTAAAGCCAACACTTTAGTTATTTTGAGAGCGTGCAACTGCACCCGAAAGGTTGATTAGGAAACTCCAAATCCTTTTATGACTCGGAAAAAAAAGGGCTTTTTATCGGCTTAAATGATAAACTAATGTTAAATATTAGTATTTGCCATCGATTCTGAAATAAAATGAAATCCTGACATTGTGATCATTTTTGCAGGTGTTATGTGCCAAATATTGAAATAAGAATGTTTAAATTCAATTATTGTAATTTAAGTCTTTAATTTTAAAGTCGATTTTATTTATAAAATATCTTTTTAGAAATCAATCTCAAAAACAATCTGAACAATAAATCTCTTTTGTTATGGCTAAGTTTTTGTCAAGGGTAGAAATTATAATAGACAAGTATTCATCCATGATGACATTTTACCGATTTCCTGGTTTACAGGTATTCTTGCTAAATTTCTTCGAAAGAATTGACATAAACAATACTTCAACTAAATACGTATATTTCATGCAATAATGACTTTTATTTCTTCTGACTTTTCCTAAACTAAACATAAAACATCGGTTAGGGTTAGTTTAACATTCTGTAAAAGTACCTTCCGTTTTTTTGTTTTTTGTTTTTTTTTTTGTACTTCTGCAGAGAAGGTAAAAAACCGATAAAAACTGGATATATTTTTCGTGTTTTTATTCAATTTAACATGTTTATTCAGCTCGAAAAGAATACAGTGTTTACCGATGTGTTGGAAAATTCAAGATGGCGTCTCACACATTCTTTAACACCGTAAGTTTGGGAAAAGGTGTTATAAATAAAAAACTATACAAAATACTATTAAAAACCCGCCGAATATATGTCAACCTATGTCACGGTAACATATATTGAGCGAGTTTTTAACAGTATTTTAACCGGTTTTTTATTTATTACACCTTTTTCCAAACTTACCGTGTTAAAGAGAGAATCGGCCGCCATCTTGAATTTTCCAATACATCGGTAAACACTGTATGCTTTTCGAGCTGATTAAACATGTTAAATTGAATAAAAACACGAAAAATTTGCCTTTGATAACATTTATTTGTTATATATTGGTTTTTTGGCAACTTATTCGAATCTAATTTAAGACCACGAGTGAAATGAGAAAAAGAAGTCAGCGGGTTTGGTTGCCATAACAACGTGACGGTAGTGAACGTGTGTGTGTGCGTGTGTGCGCGTATTTCGTGTAGTTTAGTTTCGCATAATAGTTTCGTATTTTTTTAATTTGTAAATAACAAGTTATTAAAAAATTAAACCCTTCCAAGATGGACAATAAATAAAGCCATAATATTTTATGGTAAAGGTAAGAGCGTAGAAACGATTGTTTTTTAGGAGATGTGATTATTGGATTAACCAATCAGAAATCGTCTGTGGCACACACATCTCTGTTTTTATAGATATATAGATATATATATATATATATATATATATATATATATATATATATATATATATATATATATATATATATATATATATATATATATATATATATATATATATATATATATATATATATATATACTTACTACTCGTTCAAGCAGCCGCCAATAGCGTAATGGTTAGAAGCGTTGACTGCCGTATAAACGGTCGGGTTTCAATTCTGGTTTGAGGTAGTTGCCTGTCTAGCCGCACTGATGAGCTGTGAAACAGCGACACAGTACTGTATGTGGATGACTATAGTGCTCCTCACCTTGAGTTGAGCATATTGAGAAGTGAAAAACGAATTGCCATTAGCATATAAGCGACGCTCTTTGTGTAAACAAATCGAGCGGAGGTATTTCGGACGATATCTAAAACATCATTAAACTCACTACTCGTTCAAGCAGCCGCCAATAGCGTAATGGTTAGAAGCCTTGACTGCCGTATAAACGGTCGGGTTTCAATCCTGGCTTGAGGTAGTTGCCTGTCTAGCCGCACTGATGAACTGTGAAACAGCGAAACAGTACTGTATGTGGATGACTATATATATATATATATATATATATATATATATATATATATATATATATATATATATATACAGGGTGTCCGTAAAGTTACTACACAGTCTTACAAGATTAAATAAACCTGTAAAAAAAATAAATATTAGCTATTAATACATATATAATACAATAAAACAATAAGACGTAATAGTAACTTTACGGACACCCTGTATATAAGTGTGTATATATATATATATATATATATATATATATATATATATATATATATATATATTACTTCCAATGAACAAATATATTTTTTAAAAATTGGAATGGATGTACTAAGTATTAACGAAGACGTTATAGTTCTATTTCTGGAAACAGATCGTATAAGAAGACATGCAGAGAGGTGTGAAGTCAGTCAAGATTATTCACCCATCAGCAAAGCATGTCAAATGTTACTGCTATGTAAAATTGTTAATATATTATTGTTAAATCTCATGTTGTGTTTCATTATTTGAAATGTGTGTCTGTTGGAAAATCACTTTTATAGGATTGATATGGAAATAGATTCCGATTTATTAGATACTAGTATGGTTTACGGGGCGTTGTCTTGGTGTTTGGAGGTATGTGTTTTAAAAAGAGGTATAAAAGAAAACAAAAGTTTTTGGTCGGAATGTCGGAAGGTCAGATTGCACCCGAAGCCTTGACGCGAAGGTGGAAACGAAAGGGCAAAAATGCGGCCAACTAACCATGTGTGCCACGAGGGAGAGGAACTGATAAGGGTGTTATATGAAGGTATATGGAGTGAAATAAACAGATGGGAGGAAGGCTGACCTATTTTTGCGCTGCAAGCCAAATTATTCGCGGACATACACACACACATTTTCGCTTTTATATTTATAGATGTCACCCAATATGCAACAATATACATATAAATGATAAATTTCTTTACGTATGTATTTAATTTTTTTCTTCAGAAGTTTATATTGCTGAAGCGCCTGGAATCACTTGTAGATGATGCCTAATATCACTTTATTGACTAAGACAAACTCCTATTTCAGTTTGAGAAATTAATAAATGTAATGATTCCTATTTGAAATCACAGAACTGACGTGCAATATTTTAACTGTCGTTATATATATATATATTGCCCTATTTAATATATTAATTCGCGTTGTAGATTGGTAAATTGTTTATGAATTCTATTTAATAGTTACCTGAATAAAATAGCTTATTATCACGTGTTTTCTTCTCATCAACAATACCGTATGATGTTGGGTTAGAGAATATCTAGAAGATATATCAAAGGCTGGAGATATTTGTGAGCCAGTTTTGTTTAATATTTGACAAACAATTGCACAGCAATATATTCCTATGTAAATGCTGGCTATTTGTTTATATTTACACATTGGTTATCGAATAATATCCGACATATCTTCAGGTAATTTTGGATTCAAATTTCTCTTTATATAAAATACAACACCTACTATTTTCTTTACAATTTGTGTATTTATAAATTTATCTCATATATTTAAATCAATGATAGCGTAATTTCCGAAATGGAAGAGATTTGCACAAAATACAATCAATATAAATGCTTTCAGATTTTATCTGGTTATTTACTGAAGTCTTTATTCAGGTAATATCAATAAAGTACATATATATGATAGTGACCCCGGCGCATTATACCCTCCACTTTATTTATGCCGTTTTGTCCTCCCCCTTCCTTATCTTCCAATTTACTTCGAATCATCTTTTATTAAGTGTAGCCAGTAGAGTTTTTTTTTCAAACGTGTACGTAGTAAGCCATTATTTAACAAATATTTTTAGAAGTTTATATAACCTAACAGCGTGTGCTCTGCAAACTAGCAAACAGTTGTTAAGCTTTTTTAAAATAGGCATTTATTAATTTAAAAAAAAAATCTCAAACAAATTTTATTTAGAAATTATGGTAAATTACAAATAAATTCAATTACATTTCAGACATAAAAGATATGTAAAAAATGTTTATCATTTTACTATATCTTCCCGTTATGTGTTACACATCTATGGAAGTCTTGAATACATATAGATACTTCTGAAATACGGTAAAATATTCGTGTTTGTCACAGCCCTTGGTCAATTTTAAAACAATTTGGAGGAAATAACCATGGCAAAGTGGCATTTTTTTCTTACTGGAAATATTCAGTTGCATGATAGGGTAACGCAATTATGAACTCGAGAATCTTTATGTGCATTCGCATATGTGTATAATATGATGTATATCCTACTATCGATTCTTAGTTGTAGTAATCATTATATTAATGGTACTTTAAATGAAGTGCTTAAAGGAGAACAAGTTTCCCACATAGATTATAAATAGTTACTTATGCAGGGAATAAAAACTGAAGTTAGGATTTACCTTGTAAGGAGGTAAATATTATATCTGAATGCCTTTAGAACATAAAAGAATAGAAAATTGGTTATAAAAGCAAGTGGTAAAAGTCGTATGTCCCATCTGTTATTCGTGTGCAATATTTGGTAAATCAATATATCTATGTACAGTGACAGTCAAGGTGTTATATATATATTAGTAAATATAATGATATGGCTAATAAAAATTGAGTTTTAGTAAAAAACGTGATGATATTATATTCTAACTGCTCTTAAGGGTTACATCTGTGGGATTTTCTGTTATAGACTGAGTCTCTTTTAAAAATTGTATACTTATGTTAACTTATTTTTTATTTCCTCATATAGTCGATACTGTTATAACAACAAAATATCATTGATCTTACAACAGAGCGATAATAGTATGCACATACTTATTAGTAGAGCGTGCGTATACTCAGGTTAAATACAGAACGTGGAATAAATAGGGAAAACAGCATTTTTTTTTCAGAATTCACAAGGAAGAACTAGTTTCTGATGCAAGCAGGTTATATTTCATCTATCTCGCTAGAATTATAATGTTATTCGATGACTGAAAATGTCCATTGTCCGGTTGGTTAGGCACGTTGAGCTAAGGCGTGTCCGCTTAATAACCGGAGAAGCCAGCGTTGCTTCCCCTAAGGCTAATGTTTTGCGGCAGGCGAACACACTGCGACTGAAAGTTTATGTATTCTTCCTTCGGTTTTACAATGCTTTTCAATGGAGGTTTTGTTGGCTCGCTGATTGAATAATATGAGAAGCAGAGTTGCATATGATTTCATTTTCTAGCGGACTGAGTCTGTGAAAATATTATTTGCTGACATCTTTTCGAAATATTATACGGAAAGTTAATCTCGATCGGTAAGTTATCTACGGATGTACATATTATTTATACAGTACGCGTGAATACAAAAATGGTTTCGTTGTTTCATAAGTGTTTGCTATACGTAGTATTCGTTTTTCCAGTGACTGTGAACATAAAAATTCATAATTCCAGTGTAATTCCAAATACTGTGATTATATGACTCTACATGTTAACTGCTCACGGAATTAGTGATGCCGATTTCTATGGGATTACTATCAACTAAAACTATTGTCAGTTGAAAATGAGTCCAATTAAAAACTCTAACTAACTTAGCGATGACAAAAATATAGATGATTTTTACAAAAAAATTTAACTGATTCTCTTGCTGTAAAAATAAAAAAAGACAACTTATGACGTTTATTATGTTAATAGTCCAATGCCAATCCTCAAAAAATAATTGGCAGGGTTGTTTCTTGTTTTCTGAATATAAATAAATTTTATGCTCAATAAACAACAGATACACTTTTAAATGTGGCATCACGTCATTTTCATTGTGGAGTCAGTATATTATATTACGTATAATTTCAGATAATATGCATTGACAATATAGTAAAATAGCATCTGTAATATTTTATCAAGTAAGTTATAATTACACTTATTTCCTGTGAAATAGGTTTACATATGTATTGTATGCAATAATAAACTATTATCTACATTTTAAACATAAAATGAAACAAGCCCCGTTTACTGAGATCAGTAAGTATCACAACGTATACCATTTTAAATAATAGTTTTAATATTATCTACATAATGTCACTTCAATATTAATACAGGCGTGGCTACAATACTATTACGAATTATTGAATATTCCATGCTTAATAGTATACGATCAGACTGGATTACAGTATTCGAAAACATCTCAAGATGGGAGATGACATCTACAGCACAAGGAATACAATTCAAATCACGTTCCTTAACTCATGGATTTTCGATGTAGGCTTATCAGATTAGAGAGAAGCTCATTAGAAAAAATAGATCTGGTCTGAAATAATTCTTCTATTCAGCATATACAAAAAAATATCTTAAAGATTTATGTTTAAGGGCAATCTATGAATAAAATAAACTTAGAAACAATAGAAGGATACGTGAAAATCTGTGAATACAGTAGAATAATATTAAAGCAAAAGTTAGTTGAAGAATTCTACATTAAATTTAAATTCAAATTTTCTTATAATAAAAACATTATTGGTATTTAGTAATGACCTTTTGGGCATAGAGAGAAACCATCCAAATCGAAAGAGCTTAATATAAAATTCAGTATTATACAGGTACAAATCTACACAGATCATGCACTATATTTTACACCTGTCAGGCCAGAATAGTACAATGATACTATCACGAAATTGCTCAAACTAAAAAAGAACATCCTATCTATTGTAGTTGACTCAAATAGAAAGACTTTGAATGTCTTAGATATGTCCTTAAATTAAAATTTTGCACCAACTCTCCTAACTATAAACATCATTAAAATCTATTTCATTTGCATAAGCAATCGAATTAGCCAACATTAATTAAGTAATACCGGCTATTGTCTTTAAGTAAAAAATATGAATTACTCATAA
>NC_136485.1:147134058-147169058 GCF_053919585.1 Euprymna scolopes
TATTATAACGAGCAGAGATCATGTGAACCACGGCGAAAAGTGACAAATGACTAGATCTAAGTTGTCTCACGAACCAAAAAATATATACTCCAACAAATGAGAACCGATATTAGAAGTTTGATCTCACAAGTATCATTTTTACACTTTCTATCAAGAAGTAATCTGCAATTTATTTATCTCTCTCTCTCTCTCTCTCTGTATATATATTTATATATATATATAGAGAGAGAAGTTAAATTGCCTGTATGTATGTCTGTCTTTGTGTGCAGAGTTCGTTACCAAATTACTATGTCAATTTTCAGTCAACATACTCGAGATTTGACATAATCGGTGTTGAGATTAAAGCATTTTTTAATTGGTGTCTGACTAGAAATTGGGCTGTCAAGAGGTACAAATTTCACAGACTTGACCTTAGAAAAATCTCGCAAACTCCTCGACTAACTTTGGTAGAAACACTTGAGATTTTACTTGTAGGTTACTTAACATAGATAAAGGTGTTAAACTTGCTTGTAGCCCAAAAAGTAAATGTACAGGAGACAAAATTGAAGTCAAATTAAAAAATACGTCTACATGTATGTATATATATATATATATATATATATATATATATATATATATATACAAATATATATATAGACATACAACTATATATATATACAAATGCATATATATATATATGTATATATACACATATATATGTACATATATAGTGTTATATACATACATATACATATATACAAATATATACATACATATATATATATATGCATTTTTGTGTGTATGACAGCAGGTGTTAGCTTTTATAAGAAAGGCGTTGACAGTTTAGTTGAGCCATTTTTACACATCTTTTACTGCATCTGTGTGAGCTCCTAGTTTACGGACTATACAACAAAATAAGATATTTGCACTCATCAGGGTTTCCTTGTTTTGAAATTTGACTTCATACGTGATCAATCATGCCTTGCTTAACCGTCTTTGCATAGCGTTATCTAGCGTATACAACTGAAACGTTGTTGAACGCAAAAGCAACTGTAACAATTTGGTTTCGTGTATGAAATTTCCTTAACAGATAGTCAAGTTTTCTTTTTCTTATTTATTACATGCGTGTTAAACAAGCTTTTTTCACAGTTTCTTAAAACGCCTTATGATGTTTTTGAAGCGTTCTGCTTAGATTATATTTTGATTGCTTGTTTTCTGCATTTACCGTAAAACAGATGCTTTTCGAATCGGTTATAATCTATCAATGTTAAATATCTGGTGCGCGTTATTCAGTCTCGTGTAATTAACTTCTGATTTATGGTACGTGAGCTCACATGAGGTGTAAGACAGTCTCACATGATATTTAGAACGTTACTTGGAAATTTCTAGTGTACTCTTATCGTGACTTTTAAGTGTCTGCCATTAGTTTCCAAGGCGTCAGGCCGAAAGGTTACAGGGTTGTTATTCATTAATATTTATAGGGAGAGTTATACCTCGGTCAGACGATACCTAAAATTTTAAATTTGCAATAGTTGACAAGCGCGCTAACACTGTATACACTCCATCATCGATAGATGCGTATTCGGCAAAAAGACACCCCAAATACACAAAGTTGACGAAACAGCAAGCCTCCAGTTGTTGGGAAATATTTGATTCTATACTAAATCTTCCAGGTTAAAGTGTGATTATGAATTTGGTCTTAATATTGCCAATGGTAAGTTCAATAATGTGCAGGCTTGGAATAAAAACGATGCTTAATATCATGCATATATTTTTCAATATGAACCGTGAAATAGCGTCACCTCCAGTACTATATATTGCAACCAGGTACTTAAGTATATTTGACAAAGCATTATACCGACGAAGGTCGAAGATAATTTCCGTGGTTCTATAGTGCAATTAAACATTCACCACGCCATCTTTAAAAACATAATAAAACATACTTGCAATAATAATTTAAAAAGTACGATTCTGTTATACCACCCTGGTTTACAAAATTCTCAAGTAACAATGATCCTAATAGGCATCTCTTGAATATCAAACGAGCTTTTATATTAGACGACACCTTCCTGAATAACCGCAAGAATTAAAGTGAAAAATCATAAGTGTTAGAATTGCCTAAACGACACTTTTTATCGAATCGAATGTCATGGACATATCAGAAAAAAGCTGCTCAGTCAAACAGCGATGCCTAATGCATTTCGTGTACAACATCAGAGCAAGGGAAATGGTATAAATCTTCCTTTATCCGGATGAAAGCTACCGTGATTTTTTGCAAAGCAGATGCACAGATATATTTTCACATTTTATTGAGTATAACTTTGTAAAATATTAAATCTACGTCTTCTAACACACTTATTCCACGATTATTTCCACAATAAATCTTTCTTCTCTCCCGTTTGCACAAAAGTATAAGAATTGAATTTACCCAGCCCTTGATTTATGAACCACTGTTTCATCATTTAGATCAATAATTTCACAAACAAGTTTATCATTTAATGTAAGATGAGTTTAGGCAGTAATAGCAACACACTCTGGAGACATTTCAATATTATTTCCTTGATTACATCTCCAATTTCTTCTTAAAATCGGAACTTAGACATACTAGAGATACGCTTCTGATTTTGTAAACCTCTTTATAATGTATTCCTCTACATCCGAGATGAGTGTAATGGTTAATCACATGAAGCATTTCCTAGATTCCTTATTTTCCATATTTTAGACAGATGATACGCCATTATAAGAGTAGTTTCATTTGTTGGAAGTAAAAGAGATACACAAAATGTTTCAGAACCAGAGCATGTTGTTATAATCATTCAAGCACTTAAAGTTTCTATTTTCGACATCCATCTGAATTTAACTGACGTTATGTAATTTATTTGCTTTGAGTGACTCTTGGAAATATTGCTGATTTGATGAGAGTAAAATAATCTTTTATGATGCAAGCGCATCTAGCACTTAAGAGTTCTTTCACACTCATTATTCGAAAATAGGGTTTAATAAAGAACCAGTAATATATACTCTTAAGCCATGGAGATGATTTTTTTTATATTCTCTAACAATTTCTTAAAAATATAAATCCAAGTTTTTCACGTAAACTTCTAATATCCTTTTTTGATAAAGCAACCTGCCTCGGACTATTTTTACCACCCGACATACACCTTATCCTTAGGAAAATGTTTAGTTGTCTGCTTAATATAAAGTTATTACTGCATGCACGTGACGCAAACTAAAAGAAACTTATAAGTCTGCTTTCCTAAGAATTACCGTAATCCATTAAGCCATATTTTAAGTCACATTTTTAAGTCACATTTGTTACAAGAGCTTACTTTTGGCTTGAAAAAATTATTACATGAGACTAGGATGAACTTACTGCATAGCAGGAGAAGATACATATGTTTATTGCTGACCTTACCTATATTCATAATAATCAATTATGCGAATACAAACCCACAAAAGCTCCACTTTACAGAGATATCACTCTTGCATGAATAGTTGTTGAGTTTTTTCCCCTGTTAAGAAAGCAGAGTTATCCTTTCCTTGAAGAATTTCGATTTTTTTTTAAATTGATGTGTATATCATTTTTTGTATAAGTTCTCATGAGAATAAGAAACAGCCGCTGATCGCATGAAAGCGACCGCAGGAGGCCGACCAGTTAGTGAAAATGTTAGTATGAGGAATTTTTTTCTAAACCGTTGCTAGTCCATTGAACACCAGTCCATCTCTTGTAAAACTTAGACACAGGACTATACATTGAAGTGTGTTTGTATATTGTAAGCAAATCCTTCGGCAGTGTAAGATAACTTAATGGTTGCCAAGATTGCTCTTCTCTGACTAGATATGGCTACTGATTAAATGTGCCCAAAAACAATGGCAACTGTTTCAAAACTGTTTTCAATAAATAGGAATGGTTAATAAAACAGTAATACAACAAGTAAACTTTTGCCTCATCTTGAAAGTCTGTCCTAGCAGCAAAACAACTACTGCCATTAAAGAGAGAAGAGTTTTTGGTATCTGGCTCAATACTCACAGCGCAAGAAGTTAGATATTTATGACATCAAACGGCATATACTTAATTAAACTGTTATGGGGATAAATATTAGGCCACTGCTAAATAATTCGATGACTTAGACCAACTTGCTGCTTTTTAAATAGTAAAGCTGAAGAATCTGGTTTTAAGGATAAAGTAGATAGCGAGACGGTCAGTGTGTTACTAGAACTTGTAAAAGAAATGTTACAAAGACATTTGATTCGATGTAGGTTACCCTTCTCGGAAATTAGAAAACTGCATTTTATGTGGTACAATTAGCATAGCCACTGGCGTATGTGTTGAACGTGAATGTGTGATCGTTGATGATGGAGTATGTGTTTGAATGAAATGTGATTACAATCCCATCAACGTCGCTAAATGAAATGATACGATAAATGGGGTTTAACATTACATTGAAATCTGGTCTGAAAAATTTCAGATGACAAGGCTGACAAAAACCAGAAATGGGTATTTAATGCAGCATGCTGTACCGCAGAAGATAAAATTGCATTAGCTACGACAGACATGAGTAAAAAGCAACGGATGAGTGTAAAGAGTCTACCCGGAAATTAAGAGAGATAGGGCAAAATATATTGTAAAACATATCGAAGGAGCTTCGAGATTGGAAAAAAACTTTGATATTGACGTTACACACTATAAAGGAGTGCTATTACTATCTATAGTCAATTTTGGTCCTAATTAATTTTCTATCAGGAAGGAGATTCAAAGACAACCAGCGGATATCATCACATGATAATTAGAATATATTCCAAAACATAGATCAGTCAAAGAGATGTTTATTGACATAGGAATGGAGTCCCGTCTGGAGGTGTTCAGAAAATTTTGAATTGGTGGAATATCAGACAGTATTGTAGAGCAGCTTAGCGGTCAGGCAGAAACTACATCTTTTTACCTTCTAAACATAGAAAAACCATAAAAATAACTTATTATACAAGGAAATATCACCTGAGGAAGCAGTGCTATTAAAGTGTTGATCCAATATGTAAACTAAACCTGCGCATCTTGACGTAATAGCACAGCATATCGATATTTAACTATAATTAAGATTCCCTAGAATCAGAGCATTTAGAGGACAATCTGTGAGCCAAATCTATACAGATATGAAAGCAAGTGTGGGTTAAACAGTCCAGGTCTCGCTGCACAGCAAAACAGACAGAGGGTATGGTTACTGGTAAACAGTCCTATCCATTTATAGAATAGACGGTGTAGCGAGACATTTCTGTAGGGTTAGTTGATTACATATATATATATATATATATATATATATACATATATATATATATAATATAAAGCTGAATGTGTGTGTATGTGTGTATGTTTGTGTGTGTCTGGTCACGAATAGGCTCCTATATGGTTGACTAGTTTAAACCACTGATTACATACAATAATAGTAAATGTATCGAGGCACATGAATGGATATGCTTGATCTGCCAGAACAGTGCTTCATAAAAATTGTGGTGTCTGCGTTCCCGCCTGGTCCACAAAAAATGGAAATAAAAAAAAAATTAAAAATTAAAAAAAAAATCGTTTGCAAGTGTTTTCATTATAGATGTACATAAGAATACTTAGATAAGTATGTTAAATACTTAAATAGGGATGGTATAATAAAATTGTGGGGTCTGCGTTGACGCCTGGCCTCCATAGAATGGAAACGGGCACAAACTTTATTAAATACTTTTCATATCTATCTGCGTAATTATACTTTGATAATTATGTTTCAGTTTGAAGAAATGTGGTATAATAAAATTATGAGGTGTTCGTTCGCGCCCGATTTCCATAGAATGGAAATATGTCACAAAGTTTAACAAGATTTTTTAATATAGGTCCACAGAATATTGTGATAAGTGCTTCAGTGTGAACAGGTATAGTTTAATAAATTATGGGGTTTATCTATTTTATTTTTACTTTGATCATATTTTTCTTTCGTTTTGATCCCCCCAAATTCGAAGCTATCTCCTGTCCTGATAACCCTTACTTTTCATAACAGAGTCCATTCTCTGTAGGCTGTTCTTGAACCCAGTCAATGACGGGTACTTTAGCTAGTATATATATATATATATATATATATATATATATATATATATATATATATATATATATATATATTAATTTTATTTATACAAACATTAATGGCTACATATGCGCATACATGTTTCTGTAATCACCCACGTTGGGGGATTACGTCCTCAGGCCAAGAAGTACCTTCAAAAGTGACATTTCGACCAAATACATTTTTCTATTTCGTTTATCAAGTTAAAATACAACCTGGGTGGGAGTAAAAAAACAAAAAAAAAACGGTAAAAGGATGAGTGAGGTCTTTGAAGATAATAAACATCTTTTTTCTTTTCCCCTTCCCCCATCCAACCTAACATTTGGCTTTTATGGCATAGGGTACTTGAGAGTTTAGTTTTCTTGTCTTAGAGTCTGTAAGTTAATAACCTTAGCTATGGTCAACCAAGTACTGACCGGTGCCTTTTAATCTACCTCCACCCACACATACATGGAACACACACATAATACACACATACACAGACACCGCCAAACACACAGATACACACATTAATACACATATTCAAAAGCGAATCCATGCTGAACGCTCTTTGTTTTATTTACTGAAACTAGACAATAATTCTGAAACTACAGAAATAAAGTAAAAATTACATTAAGGTAAATAAAACAAAACAAAAACAAAAATAAAAAATAAATAAATAAGAATAAAAATAAATTTAATTAAAACAAATAAACCAACAAAATATGAATAAATATAAAACCCGATAGTTATCTAAACCCCACATGTACCTATATGCGTGTATCAATACACTTATAAATTTCTACATTTATCTACACCCGCGCATATATACACATACACATTACAGACATACAGAGGCAAATAATAGTGGTTTTCTTTACTTATGTAGCGTGGTAACCTCTTCGTATATGCAATATTATGCTACCCGACTACAGACGGGTGTGTATATATATATATATATATATATATATATATATATATATATATAGCCAGTAGAGTTTAGTTTCCTAGAAGTACATCCAATGAAACAACACGTGTCTACCAAAATAGTGCTCAATGAGTGAACAGAGCAGGTATATTAATTTTATTTATACAAACATTAATGGATACATATGTGCATACATGTTTCTGTAATCACCCACGTTGGGGGATTACGTCTTCAGGCCAAGAACTACCTTCAAAAGTGACATTTCCACCAAATACATTTTTCTATTTCGTTTATCAAGTTAAAAATACAACCTGGGTGGGAGTCAAAAAAAACAAAAACGGTAAAAGGATGAGTGAGGTCTATGAAGATGATAAACATCTTTTTTCTTTTCCCCCTCCCCCATCTAACTTAACTTTTGGCTTTTTATGGCATAGGGTATTTGAGAGTTTCGTTTTCTTGTCTTAGAGTCTGTAAGTTCATAACCTTAGCTATGGTCAACCAAGTACTGACCGGTGCCTTTTTAATCGTATATGTATGTATTTATGTATGTATGTATGTGTGTGTTTGTGTATATATGTGTATGTATGTGTGTATATATATATATATATATATATATATATATATATATATATATATATATATATATATATATATATATACACCCGTCTGTAGTCGGGTAGCATAATATTGCATATACGAAGATGTTACCACGCTACATAAGTAAAGAAAAATACTATTATTTGTCTCTGTATGTCTGAAATGTGTGGGTGTATATATGCGCGGGTGTAGATAAATGTTAGACATTTATAAGTGTATTGATACACGCATATAGGTACATGTGGGGTTTAGATAACTTTCGGGTTCATATTTATTCACATTTTGTTGGCTTATTTGTTTTAATTTAATTTTATTTTTATTCTTATTTATCTTATTTATTTATTTTTTATTTTTTTATTATATTTTTATATATTTTTTATTTTTTATTCATTTTTATTTATTTATTTATTTATGTATTGTATTTTTATTTATTTATATTTTTAATTTACCTTAATGTAACTTTTACTTTATCTTCTACGTAGTTTCAGAATCATTGTCTAGTTTCAGTAAATAAAACAAAAAGTGTTCAGCATGGATTCGCTTTTGAATATATGGATTAATGTGTGTATAATTTGTGTGTTGGCAGTGTCTGTGTATGGATGTGTTATGTGTGTGTTGCGTGTATGTGTGGGTGGAGGTAGATTAAAAAGGCACCGGTCAGTACTTGGTTGACCATAGCTAAGGTTATTAACTTACAGACTCTAAGACAAGAAAACGAAACTCTCAAATACCCTATGCCATAAAAAGCCAAAAGTTAAGTTAGATGGGGGAGGGGGAAAAGAAAAAAGATGTTTATCATTTTCATAGACCTCACTCATCCTTTTACCGTTTTTTTTTTTTTTTACTCCCACCCAGGTTGTATTTTTAACTTGATAAACGAAATAGAAAAATGTATTTGGTGGAAATGTCACTTTTGAAGGTAGTTATTTGCCTGAAGACGTAATCCCCCAACGTGGGTGATTACAGAAACATGTATGCACATATGTAGCCATTAATGTTTGTATAAATAAAATTGATATACCTGCTCTGTTCACTCATTGAGCACTATTTTGGTAGACACGTGTTGTTTCATTGGATGCACTTCTAGGAAACTAAACTCTACTGGCTATATATAAAGGTTCCTGCATAGTTGAGCACTTTACTTCGTGTCTTCATAAAACGCAAACATGGAAAGAATTAACTTCGAAACGTCACTAAAGAACATCCCCGCACCAAATACCACGGATTATTTACTAAAATTAATAATGAAAATGGATGATTTACTCAAAAGGATGAAATGGAAAGCTACCTTTTTTCTATTGGATAAAAATGATAACACCAAGAAAGAGAGATATGGATTTAAAAGCATTAAATCACCACCAGTAATCCCACAATTAGTGCTATTCGAGAAGGATCTCTATTCACTAATTAGAAATTTAGAATTCCACAAAACTAAAAATCAATTCCAAAAAAGACTCGACAATATTGTAAAGGAGATCAACAAGTCACAACATATCCTTGTTAAGGCTGATAAGACCAGAAACTTTTACAAATTAGACAGGGAGACATATAATGACCTGGTCCAGAAGAATTTGAAAAAAGACTATCACAAGGTAAAAAATAACAACGTAATTCATTTGATAAATAAGGACAGTAAAAAAATCACGGATGAATTACAAATCAGCGATAGAGTAAATAAACTTAGAGAAAACGAAGCGTATATCCTTTTAAAGGATCATAAACCCAGCTTCAACACAAAACCAACAACAAGATTGATTAACCCAACCAGACCCGAAATTGGAAAGATTAGTAAAAGAATATTAGAGAAAATCAACCTAGAATTAAAACGGCAGTTCAACCTGAACCTATGGATAAATACGGCGGATCCGGTAAAATGGTTTCTTAACATTGCCAACAAGAAAAACTGCGCCTTTGTGCAATTTGACATTATGGATTACTACCCGTCAATCACAAAGGATCTCTTTGGAAAGGCAATTGAATTTGGCAAGACCTATACTAATATCTCCGAGGAGGATTTGGATATTATTATGAAATGCCGCACAACTGTTCTTGTCTATAACGGGGAACAATGGGCAAAAAATAGGCAAAACAACTTTTTCGGGGTATCAATGGGATCGCTGGACTCTGCAGAGGCAACAGATCTCGTTGGACTTTATATCATTCATAATTTAACGAACGATAATATTATTGATAGAAGGGACATGGGCCTATATCGTGATGATGGGCTGATAATAGTGAAGAATGCTACAAGTGTTAAATGCGATCAGATTAGGAGAGCAATCCATAGGGACATGAAAAATTTTGGCCTAAAAGTAGAAGTTAATGCTAACTTAAAACAGGTTGATTTCCTTGACGTTACTTTAGATCTGGATTTAAATGCTTATAAACCATATATGAAGGATAACGCTAATCCTATTTATATACACCCGCAGTCTAACCATCCGCCATCCATTATTAAACATATACCGTTATCTATTGAAAGTAGAATAAGTAACAATTCATCTAATGAAGTAACTTTCAATAATTGCAAAGCTATTTATAATACAGCACTTAAAAATAGTGGATATAAGGACATAGAGATAAAATATAAAGTAAATAACACTAGCACAAATGGATCTAGAAATCGTGGTAGGAAAATTATTTGGTTCACACCCCCCTTTAACATTATGTTGAAAACAAAACTTGGTGCAAAATTTTTACAACTTATTAATAAGCATTTCCCACCAAATAATATATTACATAAAATATTTAATAAAAATACATTAAAATTAAGTTACAGCTGTAGTGATAATTTGGAAAGGATTATAAAAAAGCATAATGGAAGAATTTTAAAGACGACTAATAGAGAAGGGGAGAATACTAGTGCAAACACTGCGGTGAATAAATGTAACTGTAAAAAACCTGAGGAATGCCCAATAAAAAATGAATGTCTGACCTCATCGGTGGTATACCAAGCAAGGATATTCCCGGTGGAGAACCCAAGGGACGAAAGATTCTACATAGGGAGTACCCAAATGACTTTCAAAAATAGATTCTCTGGACATACACGCTCGATGAATAATCAAACATATGAAAAGGACAATTCCTTATCGTTATATTACTGGAAATTAGTTAGAGAAAATAAAACACCTAGTATAGAATGGAATATTATTAGAAGGGCCAATACTTGCCACTCATTGAACTCACCATGTCTATTATGCTTATCAGAAAAACTTGAGATAACTAGGTTTAAAGACCGAGAAAAATTATTGAATATTAAACAAGAAACTGCTATATCCTGCAAACATTTCAGAATACATGCACTTAAGGAACTCTAAATTAGGATAATGGAACTGCTATAAGTACAACTAACCCCCATCAAATAACCCCCCACAAAGAGGATAAGTGAGGTCGCAACTATAATCATACCCATATGGGTTACGTAAGTCACTTAATATTCTACTTCATCGAGCAGTTATGGTATTACTAGCCGAAATAAGTACCTGTATGAAGGTATATTTGAACTAAATCAGTAATAGATCGTTTTGTGTGAAGCTCGTAATAATGTATGCATATGGATATTTTTGGGTGTGTGCATGTATGGATATATGATCTTTATATACCCGGGTAGGAAAAATTATTTATTAATATAAAAAAAAAAAAATAGAAGAAATAAATAGATGAAAGAAAGTAAGGAATGAAGGGTGAATGTAAGAGAAAGGAATAAGGGTATTAGAGTGAATAAGCAAAGATGAAGGTAAGTACTACAATATATAAGCTTATATACTAGGTTTGTATAACCTAAATACTCTGATTTCTGTCATATGTTATTATATATTATTATTGTGTCGTGATACATCTTATGTATATCTGCCTTACCATCGAAAGAATCTTTGTTAAATATGAGGATAACCCTATGAACTTCATGCTGAATTCAATATAAATTTTTACGTAGTGTCAATTTTTACGGTAAAAACCTACAACTTAGGAAAGTGTAACAAGCGGATGGGGCCAGGAAACATAACTGGACGTGTGGAATTTGATAGAAAAAGTGAATTTATATAGTAGGTGTATTCATGTCTGTTTCTACTTTAGATGTATCATTTGGTGGCACGGTACATGTATGCATGTATATATATATATATGTCTATATTTGTGTGACTTTGGATATATAAGTGTATTTTACGTATGCATGTATGTTTGTATGTTTATGTATTTATATATATATATATATATATATCTGTATCTATGTATCTGTGTGTATGTTTGTATGTGGATGTGTCTCTGTGTCTATTGTATGTAGATATATGTATACACACGTATATTTCTGAACTATTAGAATAGGTTGCCTCGTATAGAATTGTTGTAACAATACAGATTACAAAAATGTATGAATGTCCGAATGTTGTTTATATATATGTTATATATGTATGTATGTGTGGATATGTATATGTATGTCTGTTGTGCGTGTGTGTTTATATGTATGTATGTGTATATGTATATATATATATATATGCATGTATTTATGTATGTATGTATGTGTGTGTTTGTGTATAATGTGTATGTATATATATATATATATATATATATATATATATATATATATATATATATATATATATATATACACCCGTCTGTAGTCGGGTAGCATAATATTGCATATACGAAGATGTTACCACGCTACATAAGAAAAGAAAAATACTATTATTTGTCTCTGTATGTCTGAAATGTGTGTGTGTATATATGCGCGGGTGTAGATAAATGTTAGACATTTATAAGTGTATTGATACACGCATATAGGTACATGTGGGGTTTAGATAACTTTCGGGTTTATATTTATTCACATTTTGTTGGTTTATTTGTTTTGATTTAATTTTATTTTTATTCTTATTTATCTTATTTATTTATTTTTTTTATTTTTTTTATTATATTTTTTATATATTTTTTATTTTTTATTCATTTTTATTTATTTATTTATTTATGTATTTTATTTTTATTTATTTATATTTTTTTTATTTTCCTTAATGTAACTTTTACTTTATCTTCTACGTAGTTTCAGAATCATTGTCTAGTTTCAGTAAATAAAACAAAAAGTGTTCAGCATGGATTCGCTTTTGAATATATGGATTAATGTGTGTATATTGTGTGTGTTGGCAGTGTCTGTGTATAGATGTGTTATGTGTGTGTTGCGTGTATGTGTGGGTGGAGGTAGATTAAAAAGGCACCGGTCAGTACTTGGTTGACCATAGCTAAGGTTATTAACTTACAGACTCTAAGACAAGAAAACGAAACTCTCAAATACCCTATGCCATAAAAAGCCAAAAGTTAAGTTAGATGGGGGAGGGGGAAAAGAAAAAAAGATGTTTATCATCTTCATAGACCTCACTCATCCTTTTACCGTTTTTGTTTTTTTTGACTCCCACCCAGGTTGTATTTTTAACTTGATAAACGAAATAGAAAAATGTATTTGGTGGAAATGTCACTTTTGAAGGTAGTTCTTGGCCTGAAGACGTAATCCCCCAACGTGGGTGATTACAGAAACATGTATGCACATATGTAGCCATTAATGTTTGTATAAATAAAATTAATATATATATATATATATATACATATATATACACACATATATATATACATATATATATACATACACACACATATGCATATACATACATACATAGGTAGTCGCTTGTCTAGCCGCACTGGTGAGCTGTGAAACAGCGACACAGTAATGCATGTGGATGACTATATATATATATATATATATATATATATATATATATATATATATATATATATATATACGTGCAATTTCGCCGGTATTAATTATTCAAGTATAGTATTGATGTGTGAGATCGACTATAACATAAAAGACTTCCTCATATAAACCATCTACTTTGTACTCATCTATTTGCTCGAGATTATTACTTAGTCCTGTATTATGTTTAATTACGCATTTTATTTAGTGCCTATTAGATATTGCTTTTAGAATGTAGATACTTATTTTCCATTCTTCTTGGTAAATTTTTGTTTCTGTTTCGAAATATTCTAATTTCATCATTGAAACTGGTCCTGTCGAATTAAATTCATGCAACCTCTTTCGTTTCATATTTTTAAAACTGTTTTAATCGATTGATTATGCCGCCATCATGAATAATAAAATGTAATCAAATGTGCAGAAAAGTGAATACTACAGCATATGTTTACATTCAATCATCCTTATCCTCGAGTGTATGTTTTTACCTCTGAGAAATAAAAAGAAATAACTTTGCCTTTTTGTGAATGAATTTATAGTGTGATTCGATACCCTACTAGTTTTGAAAGTTCTACGCATACCTTCTTTTCATCGCATTTTCTTTAATGTACCAGAAATTACATGTTACAAGACATTAGTACGTAGTGATTTTACGAGTTTTAGACTAGTACATTCTCTCCAAAATCTTACATACTTTTATCCAACCATAGTTTTCGGTTCCATAGCTCGTGTCACTTTTGAAATTCGGGAGTGGAAATAATCATAGCCTTCTAAGATGCGCTGTCCACCCATATATAATGCGTGTTTCATAGCCTTTTTTTCGACTAATACATTCATATGCATTTATTCTGTACAGGATATCTTTATTCGTGATTCAATACTTATATTCTAAATAAAGATTATATCTGTTTTTAATGTTTCTTACATTTTTGTATGCTGGCAACATTTTTATTTATATTTATTATATGCAATGCAAAATCAATATGCGTTTATATGTATAAACTACACACCTATGCATATATTATAATTATATTTGTAAACATTTATACATGTCAACAAAAACTGGCACGTTGTAGACATCCAATACAATAAATAAAATTAAAATAAATTAGTAAATCCTGATTTTAACTACTGTAAATACTGTGAGTAAACACCTGTTTCAAAAGAGCTGATCAGTTAATATGGTTATATAAACTATACACATTAGAAAATATAAATAAGGAATTGAAGCAATCGTGTATATTTACTTTGAAAATATTAGGCTAAAAAATATTGAAAATATGTGTGTGTTTGTATAGTATCGAAAAAAACAAGAAAAAAGATCATAATTTCTTCATTGCTATGACCTTAATGTTACCGTTTCGTTTTCTTTAATAAAAAATATATTAGTTAATCTGTCTACGTAGTTGAGCAAGTGTTAATTGAGTTTTGCAAGCGGTGTTTGGCGTATACAAACAGGTTTAGAAATGCTAATCGACCTTTTATTACCGTCCACCATATAAAGTTTTACAAAGTAAAGAATAGTCCTTTTTATTGTTTTCTTTCTTTATATATTCCTTTTGTGAATTTCTGTCCCTCAAGTGGATACAAGCGCTCTGATTGAAGTAAGCATCACTTCACTCCTGCTGCCAACAAACCAATTGCCATTCATGAGAAGCCCAATCGCCAAAAACAAGATGAATTCTGTCCTAATTTGTTCTGACGTCGGCGAGCACAAATTGGCAAATAAACTAATGAAACCGAATGACTAATATACAAAATATAAAGAGTAGTCTCAACAAAAAGGAACGAATGTAACACAAGGGATGCAGTTACTTTTGCAAAGTTTCTACAGCCTATATAAATAAATGACTATGATAATAATATGAACAGAAAACATTAGATATTTAAAATCAGACGTGTATATACATTTACATTTCTTTCTCTGCGTTTTTAATTCTCTCTGTAATTCTGTGTCCGCCTACCTGTATATCTCTCCCTTTATCTCTATGTCTCTCTCCTTCCTTTTTCTCTCCATTTCTCTCTCCACCCCCTACACACACACACGCACACACACACACACACGCACACATATATATGTGTGTGTGTGTGTATATATATAACTATTAACGCGTGCGTTTCATATAGAAACGGGGATTTTATTTGAATAAATAAAACACGCATCATGAGAGCTTGAAAGCCAAATCACAACGTAATATTAGGAAAAAGGCAAATATTTTTACTTGTCTGAAATGTATAACATAAATATATTCTGGAGCTAAACTCACTCCTTAGTATATTGTTTGCTTTCTAATTTTTCTTTTGTTCTTTCTTGCCATGCTATAAAGTTGGAGAAAAAAAGTATGTTTATAAAGTGCCGCGCTTTGTACTTTAGCGATTGTATTTTGAAATGATGGAACAATGCGTAGGACATGCGAAATAAACGTCAAGGGTTAGGGTTTGATATGGAAACTTTGATTTAATTTGAATAAAATAAAATACGCATCATGTGCGCTTGAATGCCAAATCACAACGAAATATTAGGAAAAAACAAATATTTTACTTGTTTGAAATTTATAACATAAATATATTTCGGGGCGAAAGTATATCCTCAGTATGTTGTTTTCTTCTTTCTTGCCATGTTGTAAAATGGAAGGAAGAAAACAGCTGAGACACAACACGCGTCGATTAACAAACAGTCCTTTCCTTTTAAGACACCAAAATAAAACTAACATTTAAAGAAAATAAAGTGGCTTTTACAGCCCAACTTATTTTGTTTTTTTCTGATGAGGAGACTTTGTTCTCAAAGGACAAAAGTTTTGTCAAATAATTGTCGCACAATTATTGTCAATTTAAATAAAATTAACATCGTTTCTGAAACGATCGTACACTCTAATGGACTTTGTTTGTTTTCCTTTTGAAACTGATGTTAATTCAAAATTCTGAATCGTTTTACTCAGACAATATATATATATATATATATATATATATATGATTTTCAGAATGTGAGAGACTGTATATAATAAATTCCACAGCCAAACAACGTCGCAGCCCACAAGAGCCATGACAGTCAAAGAACCGGAAGTTAAAGACTCGACTTTAGCCCTCATTTGCGCTCATCAGTTAGACACAACCGAACTCAGGATTCGAAACCCGATCTTCTTGAATGCAAGGCAAGCACTCTACCAACTGAGCAAATACGCTGCACACAAGAATTTCTAGTAACCAACACAGATCAAGCAAACCGCGCCGAAATCCGACTGTGACTGTGAAATGAACCTACTATATATACATGCATATCATTTATCCTATTTTTACGTCAATTTAGATGCGTAAGTACGTATATTAACACTATTATAATTAGTTTATTACTTTCTATATAGATAATATAATTACCTATTTATAGTTTTTCAACGGATGACATATCGATATATATATATATATATGTGTGTGTGTGTGTGTGTGTGTGTGTGTGTGTGTGCGAATGTGTGCGCGTGCTTTGGTGTGTGTGTGTGTATATGTACGTATAAGTGTGCATGATGGTGCTGGTCTCGTTTTATAAGATATTTTTAAGAATGATCAGAGCTTACTCGTAGTAAAATTTTTAACCTACTGCTGACAGGTTTGTAAAATACTCATTATAATGACATTGAACATAAATATGCAATATTCATTTAATCACATTCACAATTATAAATTGAAGTTTTACAAAATGTCTCGCATATATACCATTATCATAAATGTACGTTCTAATGATTTTCTAAAGTAAGGTTCTTCAGCAATCATCACACTCGATGTACCGACATATGTCTGCAAGCATGGCCGTATTTTTAAGACTTTAATATCGCTTAAGTCTTGACAGAAGCGCAACATTTGCTCGTCGTTCATATACCCAGATTGAATCTTCATATTTGCAGCCAAGTGATGGAGATTATGAGTACCGTTCAAATCTTTTTAACTGGGGCGCTTTATTTTTCCTAAGATTTTGTCTACACTATATGTAATTACTTTCCATGAGCTCAATTCTGCAGGATTCATAACGTTACAAAAAATTGCATCATTCATTAAATTTCGAATCTGGAGTCCGTCAAAAATACTTGCTTTAAATTTATCTATGGATTGATCTGGACATTTCATGCAAATATATTTGAAAATCCACCCGCTTTTTCAACAGCTGTGACAGGGTGACGAGATTTATGGGAGTAGAATTAAATACAATTTTGGAACGTTCCATTAAATGAGTAGCCACGAAATTGAAGGACTGTGCACATACCAATCTTTTTCATCCAGTGATCTGTTCTATGCTGTAATTTAAAAAAAAATAGAATCACGTACATTTTTGTAGTCATTTTGTATCCTGAAAAGAACCTCAACTCTTTTCAAATCGACACAAATGATCAATTGATTATATCTGTAATATTTTCCAGAAGAAAATTGATTTCATCATATTTTTTCGGGTCGTTAAATGCCCTATAAGAACTAATCACATTAGTTGTCATTGTGAGAACGAATGTTTTGAAACTGTCTATAAAATCCTAAGAAAACTACTGTTTGCCACCAAGCTGTGGCCGTTGCTCGGCAAAATCTTTCTGTATACTATGTCGTTTTCCTATGTGAAATATAGCAAGAATTCAACATAGAGTTTTCTATTGGTGGCTATGAAAGTCTCATGCTAGAGGATATTTATTTTAAGTCTTGAGGCTTAAACTACAGAATAGTCTTTGGAAAACTGAAATTTCGTATCATTAAGTTTTTTATGGAGCAAAGTAGTTGTAATGAAGACGGAAATCGACATTTCAAACATAATCTTTACTATATACTATATTTCCACACTGACGTACTGTACTTGAAATAACCCTTATCCCTGAGTGGCTTCCAAGCCTTAATAAGTAGTGACCACCGTGTAAAAAAAATATTCCCACGAGAAAAAAACAGCGGGGGTATCTTTTCCAGAAGTAGGCAATACAAATTTGGGCAGACCTTTATACATTGGATCAGGAATTTCGTTGAAGTGTGAAATTCGACAAATTGCAATTTTGGAGTTTGGATAAAATAAAGAATTATATTTCTCCTTGTTGAATCCTGTTTTTTTCTTTGGCTACACTGAAATAGCCATCGTCGAATTTTTTTTTCAGTTCATGCAAGACCATCGGAATATCAAAGCAAACTGTCTTATTATTCTTTATTGTCGACTGTTTAAGATGCTCAACGCGTCGCCAGCATATAATATGGTGTGCGCATGCCTTATCACGATCACCCAGAATTACGTTGAAGTAAGCAATGTAAACGAATTTCACCAATTCACTGATTTTCCTGTTAAATAGCAACATATATCCTCAGTAAATATAACAGAACATATTTCGATTATTTAACACACATCGCTAAGAAGATAATGGAGTAATGGTTAATTTTTGCTCGGAAACTCGGCAGCGAAAATAAAATAATGCAGTTTACTTATTTCCAGAGTGTATTATAAATATATTCCAAACATAAAGAAAATAAACTTTATTTTGGTGCAGTAATCAACCAGGACATACCACAGTCGGTAAATTTACTTACTACTCAGAGTCCCCCTTTATCAACTATATCACTTATTGCATAGCAAATTTGACTTTTACTTTAATGTTTATAATGTCATAATAAATTTTCATATAGCACAATACTAACCATCAATTGTAATTATGAAGTTAGAATGTATATAGAAACGCGCCTTATATATATGCTGTCGTCGCACGCTAGTATGCTTTATACTCATATAAACTATTCTAATAATAACGAATTTGAAAGTTCGCACATAACCCGCAAGAATATTTATATACAGAGAGAACCAGTAAAGATTGAAATAAAAAAAAAAACGACGGTCAGTTAAAAAAAGCATATTGATATAAACGAGGTAAAGAAACCAAAAGACTGAAATAGTTCGTAAAAATGTTTACATAAATACACGTTGCATGGCAAGGTAAACACACATATTGTGCAAAACAAGAAATATATAATAATACCGTTAATATCGGGCATGGTAGCGGATGGGAGGAAAGAGGCGTGCTGTGTCGCAAGGTGTGTAAAAAGAAAGTAAAAACCAACCGGTAGACGACACTAAGAAGAAAGTCAATTTGTAGTAAAGGGTAACATAAAAAGAGATAATGGATTCAAAATAGTGAAGCAGAATACACAATTTGAAGATAACCGAAGTGTATAAAATTGCAAATATCTCAAGAACTGTACTTGGTGAGAATAAAATAATATCATTTTCGGAATTGGCACCTCTCAACTTAGTCTAAGTCAGCTTAGAAACCTTGGTAATTTTTATGGGGTAGTTAAAACCCCTTATATATATGATAGTGTGGGTTCGTCAGCCACTATTACATCCAGGTATTTCTGCCGTCGAGCAGGTAACACCCGCCTTCTCGTTTCAGACGGCCAAGTGGCTGGGGTGTTGTGTCTGGACACGCGCTGCACCCAAGTTTAATTTTTCTTAGACACCGTATACGAACCTTCATATTCTAAAACAATTTTATTTTTGTGCACTGCGAAAGTGCCCCTTTGTGTGGGAGATGAATTTCTCCCACATGATAAACGACATTGCATCACATCTTGTTTTCCTCACCTTAATTTTGTGACTCCATAACCAGGACCACAACATTGGCGAAGTATGGATTCGGACAAATGTCCCTACAGTGATCGCTATATATTTCTATGTTACATTTTTTCTATGCTATTTGAAAAAAGTAGAGTGATTTCACAAAGTTTTTCTAACGACAAAAACGACCTTACTACAAAACGTGTTATCAAAAGGTAGTAAGTAGAGACATATTTAAACCCCTGTATATTGCTATAGAATTGACCTAACTAATTTCAACCTTTTCGTTTGTGCAACTTGTGGAAAGTGTTCGAATTTAAAAAATACATTTTTATTATCCTAAATTTGTTCTATATAAAAAAGAAACATTTATTTGTGGGTTGTTTCTTGGGAGAGAACATTTTTGGTTTTAAACACCCACACGAAATTTTCTTGCAGGCTAACCGATTTTCCTGACGCAAATATCTTAGTTTTTACTCTTTGCAAGTAGCCATGATCGTTTTGCAGTATATATTTGAAAAAAATATTGCTAAAAAATTTTCTGTCGATAGTTTGCATTATTTTCGTTTCGCGCTAAAACGAAGCAAAACGGAAAAAGTATATCAACTTAACAAAAATCGATTATATTTTGTTCTCTAAGGAAAATGAAAAACATGCTGATAAACTCACATGTCCGTAACATTTTCGTCGTGAATATTAATCAGGCATAACTTCGTAAATTCGTGGTTTTACTATTAAGCATTTGTGGGCCCCAGATTTGTCTTGTGAATCTAATTATTTTTTAAAAATGGAAAAACGATGGGTTCACACCAGACTCCCACATTAGATTTACAGGAACAAAGACAACAATTTTGAGAAAAAGAAGATTTTAAAAGGAGAAAAAGAAGAGGGATAGAATATTAAAAAGAATAAAAAGAGAACAGGAAAAATAGAAAAAGAAAGAAGATTATTCTGCGAAAAACAAATACTGGAGATGCAGAAATAGCAAAAGAAAGAAATTGAAATTACTTACTAATGTAAAGTCAAAGACAGCAAGGAGATATACGAGGATATTTTCCTCCCAACCCACGATCTGCTCAGCATTAGAAACTATCGTCCTGAAGATGAGTAGACTTTGAATCCTATTTTCTGTTAATTTGTTTACGTATTAAGGATTCATTTAAGTCAATGAGCTAGCAGATGAGGGTTCGTTTTATAATACAGAGTTGAGGCCGAGGAACATACTAAGTTTGTAGACTACATTATCCCTAAACATTAGAGCAAATTGTCCTTCGCCAATACAATTATATATTTTATGGAATTATACTGTCACAAAATCAGCTTTCCCATATAAGATTGGGGATCACTTGAATAACAATTCTGACGCGCAAAGAAAACAAGATTGCACCATTTTTGTTTAGTCGTAAATGTATACCGTGAAAACTTCAAACTATCATTCCCGTAAGGCAATAAGTAAAGAAAAACCGAGAGCAAGGTGTTTTAGGAAGAATTGAATCGCCAATAACGTACGGATCTTTCCGAAGTAGTGTACAACGAAGACTCTTGCTATGATTATAAAAATGTTACTTGAAGGAAGAGACCGAATTCCAATGATAAGACGCACGTAGGTAATCTTTCTGAGCAAACATGTGTCGGCTTCTTTTGAATAAAGATGGATATATAAAACATATGACGGGTACTTGTTATAATTTGTCTCCAAACGATTGAAAAAGACTTTATTGAAAGATCAATTCGGGTATATGTAAAAATATAGGTTAAATACAGTTATAAATTCGACAAGAGGTATGATGCAGAGTGTTAATGTGGAATCAGTGTAATATATATATATATAATATCTTATGTGATATTTTTATTGAAATAAGTAAGCAAGGTTTAGTTTATTATGGAAAAACAGCAATTTTTTAAGCAAAACCATCTTATATGAGTGTCCAGCAAATGGGAGGTCGAAATAGTCGACTTGATGAGGGAAATATAATATCGTGAGAGATAAAAATAGTAGGAGTTTATATGTTGTAGTGAAAAGAAAACAACAATATGATTTGATAAGTGTGTCGCGAAAAGTAGAACGTATTGCATTTTGGGGGTGCATAGAAAACTGTATTGTTGACAAACACTCAAATTGTATGTACAATACGAGAGAACTCTGACAAAAATGTTCTGATAGCTAATGGTCATATGCAGTGATGGATGTCTCAGAACAATACCGGCAATAACAACAAACAGACACAAAATATGACGAAGAAAATATAAATAATAATGACAACCGCTACAACAACAAATACAATAATAATAATAATAATAATAATAATAATAATAATAACATTAATAATAATAATAATAATAATAATAATAATAATAATAATAACACCAAAAAATTGCTTAACAGTTCAATAAAATAAACTGATCATAGTGAAGAACTTTACAAAATGTGATTATATGTATTATTGTAACTAACGTTTCTAGAATACATATCTTCATAGTAGTTCTGCACAGAACAGTGCCTTGCGAGTAGAAACGTCAATACCAAAAATACAATTATAACCACCTATTAAGAGTTTTAAAACGTTTAGATCACGAAAAGCAGTCGTTAATCAGCAAGTGAAAAGATTGTTAAAATGTAATAAGCGAGATAACCAAATAAAACAAAAGTTACCCAATTGAGCTAAGCTGTAATACGAGACCCGACACAGAAACTGATTAATAGCTGGTGATGTACGAATAACAATTGTTAATTCGATCGTACAAATTAATCCATGACACAAGTATAAAGATTATTACGAAAATTCCTGTTAGTAACGAATGAACAAATTCATAAAAGTAAATCATCAGATAGCACAGCGGTGTATTTTATATTCCTTAAAATTATAGATATACACATGTTTTATGGTAACATTTCCATTGATTGCATCTTTTCATTATGAAAATATATATGATGGTTTTATTCACGATTATGCAAGTGCTTAAAGATTGTTTTCTATGTGAAACACATGTCAATTCAAAAGCTGGACAGTTTTCCCCACTTAGATCTACTGTTATATAAAAGCGACTTAACCTCTTTGTGTGTCTGTATTTGTGTCTGTGAGTTCGTTTTGTATTGCCTCCACAACGTATTGCGGATTTTATGAAAATTCACATGGTTATGCTATATGCATCTGACAGTGATTTGCGATAAGTTTTGTTTTAGAATAACTACAATAATTACCAATAATGTATAATCGGTTAGATGAGATGAACGTACACGACCCTAATCTGATTAAGTAAACTATTTATAGAGCCAACATTACAAGTGTATTTGATAAGTTTTCTTTAACAAAATTAAGCTGCCTATCATATAACATGAATCATTATGTTTTTATATGAAAGGGACATCCTCAAAAGATTTACTTTCGTTTAAATTTCAATTATACTTGGCTTTTCGAATCTTAAGATTAATTTCATGAAACGAGTGCAGGTTTTATAAAGTGCGATGAAAATTACAATATAATTTGAACCAAACACTACTGGGAGTTATGTCAATCTGTATCTTTGGGCAACAAGGTGGATTTATAACTAGAGCAGGCAATGAATCGATTCGGTTGAAATAAGGCCTATTCACTGTTTTCTATGAAAATAAAGACAGGCGAGGCTAGAACATTCATTGATTATCATTCAGTCCCTGAAAAAGTCAGGTCGACCTGCTAGTTTATAAACAGTGACATTATGTTTTTCTGTCATAATTTATATTTTAGTAGACAGTGTCAGTTTGCACCAGATATCAGCTTGTTAATGTTTTCAAGTAAATGAGCCAATCAATATTAGATAATGTACCTGCAGCCTGTAACAACGCACGATCGATTATACGTGTCCATTTAATCAATATTGTACTAATTGTTCTCTAATAAATTTACCTTATATCGAACAAGTGCACATGTCTATTGATTTTACTTTTAGGTTTTCTACTTGACACACAAATAAATAAGGATAGACATTAATGAACAACTGCTGTGTTCTAGTGAAACTTTTCAAAGACGATTAACAAGGTAGAAAATAAAAATACCGATTTTTTTTTATTGACACTAAAACGATTTAATTATTTCATATCTCTCTCTCTGTCTCTCTCTCTCTCTCTCTCTCTCTCTATATATATATATATATATATATATACATATGTACATGCATATATAATTGATATGTAGTTTGCTTGAAGCATTGTGTTGGATCGGTATGTAGTAGAGATTTAGAAGGCTATCACAATGAGAGGCATGAAATATAGTCGGTGTTGTGAGAGAAAACGAAAACAAGTGGCGATTTACAAATAAAAAAGTGCACAAAAGTATGTCTATATATACATATATTTATTCAATTGTATTAAGCATACATGTCTTACTTATTGTGTCTTTGACAATATACATAATGTCTCTCGGGAAAATGCCCACTTTTCAGATGGTGGATGTTACAGTTCTATTCAGAGCATGCGTGAATAGAGCTGTAACATCCACCATCTGAAAAGGGGATTTTTTCCTGAAATATATTATGGATATTTCTAGTTGTAGATATCTCTAATTGTTACCAGCTAGCAAGACTCGTTATCAAGCGTTTTAATATGAAAAAACATATAAGGAAATGCATAAATCCATGTGCAATAATTAGATTAGGAAAATAGTCCATAATAATAAAAATAGAAAGTATAAACATATTTTTGAATTTAGGGTTTCTTACTGTATATGAACTGTTAAGATTAATAGACACTTCCCATGTTAAGAACGCCTTTCAGAATAGACACCTCCAACCTTCTCTTGGAATAAACAGCACGCATATCTACATATAAATAATGTATAAAGAATAAGGGTATCCCCTTTTTCGTTGAGGGCAGTAGAAAAATAAATTCCGTGTAATTTATCTCTGAAAACCGTAGGCAGCATACCTACCCGCACAGTGTTGGCAGTGTCAATAGAAGAGAAATGGATTTTCGTATCGCACGAGTACAAATCTGACAAATAATGAATTACAGTGCAGAAGTTATGTGTTTCTATCTATATAAGCACCTTTCTGTGCAAAATTTCTATGAAATGTTCGTAGTCAGGATAGACGAACACTTATACAAGTTGTCTTTGTAACAAAAAAATGTGGAGGTGGACGTAACGTAAAAATGACTCCCCCACCCCTATTTAACAAAAATGTTTATTTGTCTGTAAAATAAATCTACCTTACTAGTAAATGAAAAAAATGAAAAAAGGCAAATGTCGTAATTTCAACGAAAAATTTGGAGGTGTACATTAGCTTTAATTACCCCCCCCAAAAAAATATGAACGTATGCGCATTTAAAAAGATATAACCGTAAAGCTTACTCGTAAATGGCAAAAGCAAAAACAAAACGAAACAAAATAAGCAAATGTAAACATGTTTTCGTTGATTATGGACATTTGCTATTTTAATGGTTTAATCAGGTTAAATTCAAACCTTAAGTTTTTTTTAGTAAATTGTTAGGTGAAAGCACAGAATAGATGTCAAACACTCTTATCTCCCCATGTTAAGATGTTTTTTTTTTTCAAAATAATAACATTATTTCAGCAAGGTGTCAAAAGAGCACGGGTGGGCATGTATTTGTTTCATGGTATGTTTTATTTGACCGGGTGGGAGCGATACTACCGTGTCGGTAGTTTGGACCTATATATCAAAACCCTCGTGTCTGTGCACTTTTAATACCTCGCTAGTTTTAAATATTATATTCCAGTTGCATTCAAATTCCACGATACATTTTCTTTGTTATGAAATTGTTAGCTGGAAACACATCGTATTTATCAAAGAATGTATCTTCTTTTTGTCAGTGCGGGCGATATTACCGTGTCAGTTGTTCAAACATGTGCACCTTTCTAAGCCATGTTCCTTGTGCACTTTTGCCAGCTTGGTTTGTTTCTAATATTTCCTTCAGGTAAAATACACCTTTCGCGTAATCTTTTTAAAGTAATCTTTTAAGCGGAAGCACACAATAGTTAACAAAGACTCTTCCCTCCCCATGTTGTGAATGTCTTTTTAAACAATGTGTTTCTTCTTCATGGCAGATTTTCATTTGAGGGGATAGGGATGATAGTGGTAAATGTCGATAACCAAATACGATCACTGCTAAAGTTTTCGTCAGCGTCCTTCAAACCTAAACATCAAATTCGAAACCAGAAAACAAAATGAAACTAAATGTATGTTTATTACAATAAAATATGTAATTTCTGATATTATTTTAATAAGAACGAATTAGCAATGCGTTATATTTCTTAATAAGATTAAATAAAATTATTAATTATTTTGTTTTTCTTCCAGCAGTAAAATTCACTGCAAATGTGAGAAATAAATAACTCGAGAATATGGATCCAATAAAACGACATACAATTAATAAACAAGAATAAGTTGACCTTGGTTCGAAGGCCAAGGAGTAAAAAAGCTCCCAAACTTATATTAAATGAGAATTTGCTGGAAATTCTAATACTGTTCATATTCATACGAAATTTTGAAGGCTTTACCTGTTTCGTTGTTTTTTTTTTTTTGTAAATCGATTGTTAAGAGTTACTACATGAGTCCCCAAAATCCGTGAAGCTGTGAATAGGAAAGTCATTGCTTTAACATTTTTTCATAATAAAAATAAAGTTAGTTTCATTTTGTTCTCGAGCAAAAATTTTATGGCCGGGGGTGGCTGAAACCATAATAATATACCATGTATTAATATTTAGTAGAAATAAATCAGTTAACTTCAGCTTTATATTTGCATATACTTATATTTTACTGTTATGGGCTTCAGAATTCATTGAACTTAAAATAACTTGTATTATATATATATATATATATATATATATATATATATATATATATTTATATATATACATATATATATATATATATATATACATGGATAGTGTAACGTACATATGATGGACATAAAAGTATGATGCACCTAAACATATATTTAATATGTATATGTGGATAAATAAAAATAAGTTCTTATTGAAATGAAAAAGTACAAATACAAATATGGTATAGACATGTAGCGTATTTATTGTTTTTTATTTCATTTTTACTCCAACCAATACACAGTGTCATTTTGATGTAGGGCGACACTCTGCGGTACATAAGTGAAGCGAAATACTATGTAGGGGGGTTGAGTTGTAAGATGTATGTTCTTATGCCACTTGAACTTTTGCATTCAGTAGAGCTGTTAAAGTAGAAATTAACAGATCGTCAAACCCTACGTTTAAAGACGGATATTTGTGCATGTTTAAGAACATATATTTTGCACATTACACTATAAATCTAATTAACTTCTTACTTTCAGAAATCTGTTGGAGTATTAGTTAAATATAATTGATGTTGAAATAATGAGACCTGTGGAAATTCCACCGCAGACTAAATTATATGTAATATATTGATGTTGGCATTCTATACATATTAAGCGTAAATGTAGACGCTCTGATCTAATTGTAGCTATTTTATTAAAACTGCAAACGTATTTATACAAGGTGCTCACTCATTACCAAGGGTGTAAAATACGCGAAAATATAGTATTTTAATTATTGCAGATGTCGCATATATTATTATAGAGTTAATGCTCTATGAATTTTTATACATTTCAAAAGTTCGATTGCAATATATATATATATATATATATATATATATATATATATATATATATATATATATATATATATACGAGCAAACAGTTAATAAAACATGTTAAAAACACTTTGAAATAGGTTAAAAACATATTTAATCTGAAATGGAAACACTAGATAAGTGGATAGTCCTTAATCCGCGAAGTTTCGAAGAAATACTTTCCTTCTCATCAGCGGGTAGGAATTAGCAAAATGCGGCATCGGATTTTGCATGCAAAAGTATTTGATGAAACAGCAAGTAAGTCAAAGATCTTATTTGAAAACAAAAAAAAGTGAAGCAGAGGAAATATGGTGAAGAAAAATATTTTTCAAATATAGAGATTTTAATATTTATAATATACTTTAATTTTACCATCTTGGATCATTTTCGAAAATTTAAATGTATTTTTTATTTATATATATATATATATATATATATAAATATATACATATATATATATATATACATATATATATATATATATATATAAATAAAAATTACAATAAGTTTTCCAAGGTAATCAAAAGGGTAAACTTAAAATATATTATAAATATTAAAGAGTTAATATTTACAAGCAAAGTAATCTCAACCAGATGTAAAAGCCCAATAAAACCGAAATAATATGAACAAATGGTTAATAAAACATGTTAAAAGACATCGTGAAAAAGAGTTAAAAGCATATTTAATTTTAAAAACGAAGCACAGGATAAGTGGATAATCCTTAATCCGCGGAGTTTCGAAGACATACTCTCCATCTCATCAAAGAGCAGGAATTAGCAAAATGCGGAATCCGATTTTGCATGTAAAAGTATTCAGTGAAACTACAAGTAAGTCAAATAGCTTACTTGGTTACGAAATGGGTGAGTGTAAGGGGAGTAGGAGGTAAAAGTAAAATGATAAAAAGATTTCACATGAATGGATAGTTCGGTGAAGGTTAAACAATCCAAGAATGGTAAAATCCAAACACGGCAGAATGAAAAATTTCCAATCGAACAAGTAAGTTCCAAATGGTCCAAAATGATCCAAAAGACAGACTGATCCACCTGTATGCCGTCTTTAATCTGTAATCACACACAATAAGACTCGCAAGAAACCAGTTTAAATAACAAGATCTGCTGCTATCAATAGCAATGGTCCACTTCACAAATATAATCTGAACCAACATGCTAATCGTAATACTTCTGACCCACCCTTTCGCACTAGGAGAAAGACAAATATTTGGTTTAATCCTCAATTTAGCGTTAATGCTAAAACCAATATACCTAAATAATTCTTCAATATTGTAGAAAACTCTTTCAAATACCCACACAGATATAGTTCAATTTTTAATAAAACCTCAATAAGAATTTCTTATTCTACTATGCCTAATTATGCACAAACAAACTTAGCATCTAATAACACAAAAAATAAATCAGTCAAAAAAATGCGTTTCCCAATCCAACCAAAAAGCAACTGCAATTGTATGAACAAATATCTTTGCGCACTCAATAATTATTACATCCATAAAGATGTAATATATTCATGCACAATTACAGAGCTCCCATGCAATTCTCCCATAATAGATAATAACATTTATCCTTTCTATATATATATATATATATATATATATATATATATATATATATATATATATATATATATATATATATATATATATATTATAATTATTATGGTGAGACGGAGATCATTGATAATATGGATTTCAACGACAGGCTGTCTCAGCACAAGTTATCTTAATGATTGACAACTATTTTAGAACACGTTTTGGAACGGTGTAGTCTATTTTAAATAAAAAATATTTTTTGTTACTTTTGCTAACCTTACGCAAACTTATACCTATTCTGATGAATAGATGTGTTCTTTTTTATATCTCTAGAATTTTGACTTGTATCCAATTGTTAAATACTATTAATATTTTTGCTGACGACCTATATCTGAGTCACCCCTCCCCAATTCCATAAAATATGTTTTGTGGTATTGATGAAATTAGCCACTATATCGCTTGAATTCAATGTCAATGATATTATGTACAAACTGACAAATGATGGTGTCATGGGTTACCCTTTGGGCCTAGCGTTGGCTAATATCTTTGTTGGCTTCCATGAACAGTGCTGTTGTCTGGTGTTACTTTCCTTATGTTTATGACATGCTTAGTTTGACCACAAGACGAAAGCGGACGTTTTTTTATGCCCCGCAGTAACGTTAATCACGCCCTTAAGTTTACGGTAGACAAAGAAAAAAAATCGACTCATCTCATTTTAGATGTTCTTGTGTCCAAGACATTCCCACGTTGTCTTACTTCTATTGATTGTAAACCAATATTTTCTGGTCTCTATATGCGTTGGGGCTCTTTTTGTCTTCTAAATACAAAAAGTAATTTAATCAAAATTTTAGCACATTGAGCATTTACGTGTAAAGTTTAACTGGATGGAGAGCTTAAATTCTTTAAGAAGACTCGTTGTAACAATGGCTACCCCTTAGATAATGTTGAAACTACTATTAATGAGAAAGTTTCCATTTTTCAAATCTACAGACATTGAAGCTAATAGATGCGTTGTGTACCTTCATCTACCTTGGGTAGGTACTATCAGTGACCGTTTTGCTAAGCAAATGTCTTGTCTGCACAACGGTGTTATTTTACATCGAATCCACGTGTTGTTTTTACAACTAGACTTATATTGTCGTCCATTTGCAAAGATGTCCCCCTCACCATAATAATGCTATAATTTGTTGATTCAAATGGATTTGCAGCGCGCACTTCATTGGGCGATATCGCAAACTTTCGATTCTCGTTTGAATCAGCACGTATCATCAAAGATTCGGTACGTAAATATTTCACCTTTGGATATTCTGAGTAATACGTATGGTTCTTCGATTTGCGAGCACATCATAAATAGTCATACGTGTTCCACGAATTTCAGTGCTGACATGTTTACGATCTTGAGTAAGTCGCACTCACCCTTTCATCTAAACATTCTAGAAACTATATTTATTAAGTAGTAGTCATCAACATACAGTCCTATAACGTAGCACTGTTGTGAATTATCAGATAACAAATACAAAAAAGAAGTAGAAAGTTGAAAATACTTTTTTTCCTAACAACTTATTTTAAAACTTTATGTTTCCTAAAATAGGTGAAAAAACGGGATTAAACACACAATAAATAATGGTATAAAAATAATAAAACCGGTTTAAGATTATTTTGATAATAACTGAAAACATGGGAACATATTATGGGATGAATTAATAGCGATTATAAAAGCGGGGAAGATAACAATCAAGGAATACTGTTAGAGGAAATGTTAGACAACGATAAAAGGAGAATACACGAAAAATAGAGTGATATTCTGATGTGAACGCTTTTCTACATAGATAAATATGTCATGCCAATATTGAGTAACGTTGGTAGTTACACCTAATCTATCCCTTGCAACTCGATCAAATGCTACCAACGCCATCTTTGATCGATTGATTCAAAAGCTCATTATTTTTAGCATATTCTGATAAGTAGAAACTTCATTCGACTTACGTAAAACTACATTCGATAACAAGAATCACTCATCTTAACGTAAAGCCTTCTAAAACATAAAGCCTTTTAAAACTCCTTATAACAAACTTATTTCAGTGTGACATTCCCAAGAACACATATCGAAAAGCTCCGCAAGATATTATTAAGACATAACAACATGCTCGCAATAATATTTAGCACATCTGAAGGAGACTGTCAGCTATACTGCTGTGCTACTCGATGCAGAATAAAGAACAACTACATGAGTTCAATTTACTTCCTGCTTCAAATGTCAACGATGAGCGCAACAACGCATCCAGGACGATTACCAAAAACCGAAAATTGGCAAAGCTTAAAGCTGTTCAATGATGGACAGAACTGCTTCGTATCTAATTCATCAAAACGTGAAAGCTCAGTCAGTGTGTGGCAAAGATGGGCAACAACGATCCTTACCAATATATATAGGCATAACGAGGTGTGCCTATAGATACTATCTTGCAATGTATTTGCTACCGTCACAGATTTAGGAGAATCGTCATGTGTCCTACATTTTGTGTTGATGGGAAAAGTTGGTCCATGACAATAATATAGAGACTTTTTTCAGAATCGAAAGAATTTTTCTTAGAAAGCTATGGACACCGTATTGAGTAAGAAATCGAACGCGATAATTTATTGCTAAAAACAAATGTAACAGAGTTATGTACAGGACGCCCGGTGTCACCTCGGGACCGACATGCATACTATTTCACAAGTTTTCACAACTTGGACTTTTAATCAATAATTCTCTCAAAAGGACCTGAGAAATGCTTCAGATAATATCGTCGATGCATCCGAGGATGTATTGAAAGGATATGATGATGACTAAAATTGGAATGTATCTACTAGGATTTATCAATTCTAAAATTTTATAAAATCCATATACGCAATATTCCTGTTCATATTAATTAATCAATTTTAACATGAGACAAGGGTTCGTCTTAAAAAAGGGCCTACTGCTATCTTTTTTATTCTAATCCACTCAAGCGAATAAAAATACTATGATGGCAAACACATTATCCACATGCTATCACCTCTTTCTCTGCGAAAAACATGAAAAATTAAACAGAAAACAACAGCTCTGAGCTGATTTGACCGAAACAAACCGGGGATCGCTTTAAAATATATAATGCGGTCTCGGTCGGCTTTCTATTTTATTCCACAACAGCGTATTTAATCATTCATTTAGACACAAATTCAGAGTAAGCGTTCAATCTCACACTGAACGAGCTTTATATTCTCCATTATTTATTTATGAGAGAAGATGCTATTGTAGCAACAAATATTTCGCTTAATAAATACATTTAGATTATATGTTAGCATTCGTAATGGATATACTGAAATATTTGAATAATTTTTAATTACTACTCCAAGGGAAAATTCATCTTATAAATGGAGTAAATTATATATAAATCCACCGAAACTGTTGTTATGATAAAATCAACTTTAGAATAGAAGGTATGCTAATATCGTACAAATAAACACGTTATTAGGAGCTATTTCTGAATGCAATGCAAGATTTTCGAGAGTAATTTGGATCACGTTTCGTTGCCTTTGTCTCGCTAAAAATTATTTCAAATTATTGCTACACCATTTGGTGTGGAGTGGAAATAGTGTCGGGTTGTATTCAAATGAAATAAGTAGAAATATAGTGCGACGATTTGTATACATCAGCATATAATTCCAAGTAATTGATTGCTATGCATATTATATTTATTCAGAAAAAAAGTTTTTCATATTAGTTAGTAAAATAATGTTATATTTCTTTAGATGTATCAATCAATATGAACAACCTTTTTTTAATCAAAGAACATTTATAACTATTTAAGAAATATTTTGACTGAAAAGCATCTTGTTAATATTTTGCACTTATCACCAACACGTTTGAATGCAAATATCAATACTACGACACGCCTACTGACTTCATAAGTCTGCTATTTATTTTTTGGTTATAAATTCTTTGCTTGTTTGGTTTTTGTTGGGTGCTATGTATTTATAAACCTATTGTTCAACAAGATTTGTAATCGAAAAAAAAAGTTTTGCCTACGATATATAACGTCTGTGTATATAAAATATATTATTTATATTTAACATGTGTGATTAAATCTCGATATGAAAATGCGTCAACAATTCTTAGTTGTACTATATCGTCCATCTTCCAAAAAAATCTTATACATCATTTTACAAGAATGCCACCACATAATCTGCAGTAAAATTATTGGACTATTTGAAGTTTATATACTACGAGATTTATTTTCCTAAGCCGCGTTGCTTGTGGTTAATGTCAAATAATAGATACATATTTGTGGTAAGCCGTGGATACGCGATGATACATTTACATCTGGATGATATCACATGTGTCCGCACGTAACTCTATATGTTTGCAACTATCTCGACTCGTATGGACGGATATATAATGTTTAGCTTTTGTTTGTTTGTGCTAGGTTCGTGTGTCGTATAATGTTAAAAGCTAAGTTAAAAGATATACGTAAGAATTTTATATATTTGTCTTCCGTTGATTTTGTAAACTTTGATATACTTTGACGGTCCCCGAGAAAAAATAGCTTTGTAAGGGGTCTTTTTCTACTTTGGGATTTTATTTTCTTTGTATGATTTCACAGATTTATCTTAATTATGTTTGAAAGAGTTGCGTTGACAGTGGTCTGCATATGTAACTTTCCTTATTTCTTATGAATGACCTTCGTGCGACTTTTGATCTGTAAGTATAGCATAGCCAAGCACGAGGGAACTAATAAGGTACCAACCCATGATGTAAGAGACGGGCATAGCGGCGAAGAAAATTAGGAAGAGGTAGCAGCCGTGACAAAGCAAAATAGGTGGATGATAAAAAATTAAAAGAAGGTGATATGCTAGTAGAAGAGGAAGTAAAATAGGATTCGAATTCGAACTCCACTTGGAAGCAGCCTAGAACGTTCGTTTAGGTTTAAATGAGATTATATTCTAACGTAACATATTTGCTCACTTTTGTTTATTGTAGGAGAACACCGAGGTTTTATTTGTTTGCATGAGTCTGTCGGTGTGTCAGTTTTATGAAAAGTTCTTAAAACATCCCATTTTTTCTGCTATGGGTCAGCAAAAGCCAATCAAATATATCCGACATTTTTAAATGGCAGGAAAATGAACCAGTTTATAAACGCTTAATTTTTGTGTAAAAGATAGATACCACATATATAATAAGAAAATATAAGCATGTGCCTCCGACATTGTATATAGATTCTAATGAAGCAAGGTTCTTGATCTAAATAAAAGTGCATGGTCTTATGTAAAAGGATTTCCATTTATTAAATACATTTATGTGCATGGTTTATGTAACAATCTTTTATATGCAGGAAGAGGAGTCATATTTCCCAAATAAAAATAAAAATATATAGAAATAGTTAGAACTACACGTTTTCGTCATATAAAATTAGAATTAATTTCCTGGATATTAAGAATGATTCAATTCTCTAAATAGACGGATGGATGTGGTAACATTTGCGCCGATTCGTGTTTTAATTAAATACTAATCCTTTGGATATTTGATTAATTAGAAAATATGGTTTTAGAAAAGTTTGTCTCCTGTATATTACAAAACCACGTATCAATAAAAAAGATAAGCTAATTCAGCACAATATCATCGGATAAATATGTGGAATTAATAATAATAATAAAAATAATAATAATAATAATAAAGTGATACCAAAGGACCGAGAAAGGTCAGTAAGGACTGAAAGACCGAGGAGCGAGCGCCACCCAGACCTCGGCTGGCGAAGCGCAAAGAGAACTGGGGCCTTGGGGAGGCTGAGTGCCACTCAAATTCCAGTACAAACCAATGGCCACCACCAGAGAGAAATCAATGGTAAGCGGATGTTGCGATGACGCAAATTCATTTGCAAATGCTATCGAAGGAGGTGGAGAGAGCTGGACGTCTGGGGAGACTTGTTTTCACTCAGCTTCCAGAG